>NC_072737.1:106062785-106410311 GCF_026930045.1 Uloborus diversus | reverse complement strand
TTACTCCATTGTCTTTTAGAATGTTCTGAAAAGGCAGCGCGGATAGCGCAGATTTTTCGAGAGGAAAACGATCTATTTGAGCTTCTAGTTGAAAAAAAATCTGTATTGGAAAGAAATAAAAGATTCATTCAGGACTACAAAACTCTTGCTGATGTATTAGTCCAAGAAACGATCAAGTTAGATGTCGCTCAAAAGGTAAGTTTCTTCCCTTTTCATTCATTCTTTTCTTTTCTTTTTTTTTTTTTTTTTTCATGTTCAGAAGTCTTTTGAACCCCTTTAATTAAGAGGCAAAAGTGGGCGAAAGACTAATTTTTATTAATATTTTACTTGCTTTTTTTCAATTTATTTATTTTCTCTTTAAGATATACATTGCAGGAAACTGAGAAAGCACACGATTCCATTGCATTTTGGAAATTAGCAGACATCAAGGAATAAGCTTTTTTTTTTTTTCTCGATGAAAACAAAAAAGCAGGACACGACTTTCGATATATGAAGTTGTGCTTGGGCCATTTCGAACCTTCTTTGATCGAAGCATGACATCAGAAGAAAGAAAATAATCTCTCAAATGTTTGAAAAGATATGTATAGAAATGATATAGTCTTTTGCCCTTTGGAAGATGAATTTGTTCATTTTATTATGTTTCTCCAAGAAAACAAAGATACCCTTAGAACAACACCAGAAAATCCAGACACATTAGGTCTCTCTTGTTATCACATTTAGCAAGCAGCTAAAGGAATGTCTTGAACATTTCCGAACATGGAAACAATGTTGACATTTTTTTTAACAATTCCATTAACGAATACATCTTGCGGACGAACCTTTTCAGTTTTGAAAAGGGTAAAAAATTCTTTAAGAAATAAAATAGGAGAAGAGAGACTGAATATTACTCAGCTATTTTATACATACAGCTGGAGATGTTAAACCGCATCGACGCTAAAAAATAATTTATGATTTTGCTACTCATAAAACATGGCGGAAATTCATATAAGGTACTTGAATAAAAATTGTTGTGTAACGATATTGTTTTTATTTTTTGTTTATGCTTTATTTTTTATTTTATTGGAACTTCTATTTTTTACTAAAGTTTGGGAGCCCCAAAATTTTAACCGCGAAGGGCCCCCACTTCACTTGATCCGCCTCTGTATTTATAAAATTTTTAGCAATATGAGTTCTTCAAGTTCTAATTTTTAAAATCATGTGAATCCAAACAGTTTCGATGCATGAACTTATATAAATTCAAACATTTAAAAATGTGTGATCATGTGAATCTCGCTGTTCGGATAAAAGTTTTACCAACACAAAGAATCCAGCAAGTTGGAATGCAGTTTAAGATTATATGTGCCGTTTAAGTTTCATCATCATTAACGCTTTTTTTCCCCCCTTCTTTCAGTTTCCCTCAATTCTGTCGAAAATTGAAGGCGAGGAGCAGAACACTTTTCAGAACACACTAGGTGAATCTATCAGAGTCGAGCTCACATCAGTTCCCCAAACAACAGATTTACTATGTCAGGTTCTGAACGGGAACCGCCATGTCGCTGAAGTTCTGTCCAGAATTGTCCACAGCGAAAGCGATAAATTTGAAACTGAATGCACTGAAAGTTCGTGCATTGCGTCTAAAAGAATTGGTATTTGGATTGATCCTATAGGTAAAAATATTGCTTGTTTTGTGTTTATCTTGCATATTAATTAACTTTTTAACCCTTTGAAGGGCGGACCATTAAATTTTTAGAAATCTTATTTAACAAACACTATGAGGGAGTTTACTTGATCATCTAGACTTACAGTTGACAGTAAAAAAAATATAATGAATTTCTCTCACTGGGGGGGGGGGGGTGTCCCTATTTATTCCTACCGCTGACCAAGGGCAGGAAAAAAGAGCGTTTTTGCATGCAAAAAGGTGTTTTAGAACAATAAAATTGAATAATGAAGAAAAATGTTTGACTGGTTTAGCGTTAATTGAAAATTTTAATATCTTCTCATATTCGAGTCTCAAAAATTTGAGCCAACAGAAAAAGATACCTTTGTTGTGCGACCACCGCCCTTCAAAGGTTTAAATACTTTGAGGATCATTATGGAGCATACATGTTCCCAAAGTTCAAGTTTGTTTTACAAATTAGAGTGCAGATGCTTTAAAAATTATGAAGGGCCAAGTCTTGATCAAGCCAAGGTGATGCCCTGGTCCTGATAAAAGTTGGTGCTCCTTTCACTAGAAAATCCCCAAATTTTCGAAGCAGTAGTCTCCCAAAACGGGAAGAAAAAAATTAATTTAACCTGTTTCGGTGCCCTTAAAATTGTAATGCCCAGACCAGGTCCACGGACCTGCAGGACCATGCGTTAATCAGGCCCTGCGAGGGGGCACCCAAAAATTACCACAATAGCATAGCCGCGGGCAGAACTTGTGTAGTAAGCATTTCTGCAGCTGTGAGTCTATAGCAATCAAAGATATTACTAAGCGTGGAGATCTTAGTCTTAAATTATCTCTATGAGCTCAATTTATTGCGAATTCAATACTGCCTTTATCGTTGACCTTGTTCGTTCTGTTCATCTGCAGCGACTGTTTTTGCTAGGGCTGTTTTGCTCTTGTTTCCTTTTAAATAAAGAAAAGATTAAATATTGCTTTTTATTCTGCAAAAATGGTTATCTTCCTTGGAGCTCGGTTCAACGACTTTTAACCGTAGTTTTCGGAATGAAGGGTTGTTGCCATGTTTGTTTCTCGGTTATTAGTTTTTCTTACTTAATTTTTAAGCTATTTCTTAGATTAGATTATAAGGATTTATAATATTGCCTATTTTCTGTAGCAAACTATTACGACGTTTTAAAAGTGTTTTAAGGATGTTTACTTTAATCTCTATATACTAAAAAAAAGTAAGGTCAAAGAAATTGTGAATGAAAGTCTGTGGCGGGTCTGCGTCCAGGAGACCCTATAGCATTTACAGCGTTGAAATTTTGTACAAAATTACTTCACGCGTCTGTGGTGTGTACCTGTATTTTTTTTAAATTTTAATTTGAATAATTTTTTCTAATAAATTTTTCAAGCTAAAATTTTGCATAATTGCCTATGGAAGGGATGAGAGATTTCCCACACCCCTTAACATTCGATGTCGTTCGAAAGACACTTTTTACTGCATCAAATAAAAGCTCTTTCAAATTTCCTCAATTAACTAGAACAGTTGATATAAGGGTTTCTATTTTAGCGAAAATTCCTAGGTTCGACTCAATTCAAGCCCGGAACTGAAGAGTGAAATGTACAGAGACCACGGATTTGAAAGCGACTTTTCAAACGTACAAACTGCCGTTTTATAATGTTCAGGAGCGCAATTGCACCTATATCCATGCAAGGTGCAAGTTGGGACACGTTAGTGTGGAACCCGGGAAAGGGGTGCTCTTCAAGGCAATACCAATTCCTCTTTTTTTTAATGCGTTGATTATGCAGATTTCTATCAAGTTCTTGTTGCCTTCGGCAGTGAGCGGGGTTGGGTTCTAATTATAAGCTCTTTAAATTCCATTTTCTACGGGAGAGAGAGATGGTGATTTTCATTTTGTTCGAAACGGGACTCGAAACGCGTTTTTTAATCTGATTCTTTCTTTTAATCGATTAAAATTAATGCGATTAAAATAAGATTTCGAAGCAATCTTCGGGGGTTGGTGGGCACCAGCAAGCAGGGGGTGGAGCCCCCTAGTGATTTAAAATTTTAGGATTTACAACTTTTGCTGCGTAGTTTTTTGAAATATCTCGTGTTCTTTGTCTAGAGTTTTCAAGTTTTTGTGTTCACGCATACTCTTTGTTGATGAAATGTCTGTACCTTAGAGCTAGACCAACGTAGGTCACATAATCGCCACTTTACAGGATAGAGGGAAAACGTTTGTCTGTTGCATGCAAAGGATGTTACGCGCTCTTTTAACACTGGTAATTAATTACAAAGGTTTTTTTTTTTTTTTTTAGAATTTCGTTTCGCATGGCTCGATACGGAATATGATTCTACATAAAATGCATTAATAAACGGAAAATCGCAACTTTTGGACTTATGTTAGTCTGGCTCTGAGGTACAGATAGATTTTGTCTAAATGATTAAAATACAACAAAAAAAAATTCCATTTTAGATTCTACAGCTGAGTACATCCAAGCGAAAGCAGACGAAATAAACGATTCAGGCATTTTGCAGTACGGGCTGAAATGTGTATGTGTTCTCATCGGAGCTTATGATTTGGAGACTGGTGACCCAATCCTAGGAGTAATTAACCAACCCTTCTATGACAAAGACTTGCAATCGCTGAAGTACGTGCAACTATTTTCTTTTTATTTTTCGCATGATCGATCGAACAAGTGAGGTAGTGAGAAGTACAGGGGTGTACGTATGGACCCTTGCCACTAAGGAGGGGCAAGCATAGGCGCTGCTTATAACTATAGTCCTGCTCTCCCCCTACAACCCACCCCCTCCCCACCAAAAAAAAAATTTCATGCTATTTTTTGTCAGATGAGAGTAGAAAAACTTGTTATGTGACTCTCACGGGAAATATTTCGAAACTGAAGTCCTAAAATTGCAATTTTAAATTATCTTAGCTGACATTTGGAAGGAGTATGGGAGTCAGATGTGTGGGTTCTCTTCTAGGGATTGACAGTTGCCCCTCCTTGCCCTCGTCTGGCTACACCCAGGATGTACGTGGACGTTTTAAAGTGTCAAGTAAAATCCGGTTAAAGTTCAGATCCCAAGTATAGGCTTTTATTGAAATAATTTTGTACGTCATGCTGTATAGCAGAATCTACCAGGGCTACTAGTAGTATCTCTTGGCCCAAACAGAGGACAGGGCCTCTAAAAACTTGTACTGGTTTTATCACAGCTTTTAATTTCAGCACTTCCATCCTTTTGCTTCTCACTGCCTCAATTGTCAGTGATAACACTTTTTCAATCCAGATGCGTATTAAATTTAATAAATTGACCTTATCTCCTCAAATTACGTAAGTCCAACATACAGTTCTTAGGGAAGAAGGAATGTTAAACCAAATGTTACTCCATTAGGTAGCATACATTGTTGACCATTTCTTCGTTTCTTCATTCCCCTGAAATGACACAGTCTTACCAGTAAAACAGTTAAGTTACCGGATCGAGTTCAGCCTTGTCGCGATAAAGCCTTTCCCTGCATGTTAAAAGTTACAAAAACATATTATTAAATTATCATGCCGTGGTGCGAGTTTCATTGTTGAAACACGCGAGTTAGTCGATCATCGACTATTATTTATATGAGGATTTGTACATCTAAATGGCTGTCCGAATTAAGAGAAGTCCGGTTTTTATACGATTAGGAAAAATGAGGGGGTTTACTGTTAATGTATACTAGAGACAGACTGAGGTGTTGTGAGAAAATTCTAATTCTTGTAAGTATGCCGCGAATCGGAGAAGTTTGGAACCGCTGTACTGTACATGTAGTTTTGTCTCGGTGATAATCCAGCGAAGGTAAAAACAAGTTTACGGGGATTGATTATTTGAATATCGTCTATATCGGTTCTATGAGTACGCTGATCACACTTTTAACGCTTCAAACAAACGTATTTCAAGCATTGAAAATCGAAAATAGAACTTTAAAAAAAACTTAGTCTTAAAAGTGTATTTTCACGTTTTGTATTTTAAGCAAAAAAATGGCATTCAAACAAAACGAAAAAAAGTGCTATATTATGGTCTTTGCTGCGATAAACTTTTTGTCTTCAAATTATTTTTTTATGCTTTTATTTTCCCTAAATGAAATTTTGAGGAACTGGGGACCATATAAAAAGTTTGATTTCGAATTTTTTAGTAAATTATTTTTAAAAAATTTATCAAAATTTTCATGAAAATTGAAATGCTTTTTACCTTTTCAACGCATTTTACAGGATTTTTTTAAAAAAGAAAGAAAGAAAGAAAATTCCACTTAACCCAGTTGCTAGAACTTTTTTCTAAATTTAACAGGACTCTGCTTTTTAGTGCAAAGTGGTTCATTAAATATTATCTATTTAATATTATAAATATTGTTTGTGTTTCTTAGATGGAGAAGTAAAGTCTATTGGGGACTCGCTCACCAAAATGCAAGTGAAATCTCCAACAACCTAAAGAGTGAAGAAATAGAGAGAAGAATAATAGTAACCAGCAGCAGCGAGAACGAACGTCTACTAGATATCATGAAATCGAGGTATCAAGTAGTGCACGCTGCTGGTGCCGGCTATAAAAACCTACTGGTAGCTTGTAAGGAAGCGGACTTGTACGTTTTGTCACAGGGAACGACTCACTTTTGGGACACATGTGGACCTCAAGCTATCTTGACAGCAATGGGTGGCGGAATGCTGAACTTTCAAGAAGTGACCAAAGCAGGAAATGCAAAAACCCTTGACTTGAGAAAATATCAAATAAGGTATACTTCATTAGAAAAAGGAATTGAATCAGCAAGGAACAGTGGTGGCGTCATTGCGTATAGAAATCCTAGTGATGTCACTGAATTTCTTCAGTTGCTTGAAGATAATAATTATCATTTCACGAAAGATAGTTCATGATTCATATTATTGTTTTGCTGGGGTGCCCCCCCCCCCCAATGGCGAAAATTCCTCCAATTTTTTCAACCTTCATTCCCTTTTTTATTTTTTCGCTCTCTTTTTTTGTTTTATTTTTTAAAATATTTTTTATTTATTTATTTATTTTTAATTAATATTACTATTATTATTTTATTAGAAACTAGTGGTAGCCGCACGGCTTTGCAAGTAATAGAAAAATTAAAAGGTCTTTTGGTTCGCCTGTATATTTACAAATAATGTATGGTGAATTTTCTCGCCAATTGGCTTGTGCCAATGTTACAGTTTCACGTTATGATAATTTCGTGTCTCGCCAATTGGCTTGTGCCCATGTTACGGTTACACGTTATGATAATTTCGTAATTTACCCGTCCATCATATAATTTTGTCCTTAAAATTGGAATAGAAAAAGAACCACATCGAATTTTCGAAAAATAGAGGTGCACACCCCATGCTGCGAACTAACTTTGTGCCAAATTTCATGAAAATGAATGGTCTAGGCGCTATGCGCGTCAGAGATCCTCACACAGAGAGATCGGACCAGACAGAGATCCGGACAGAGAGACTTTCAGCTTTATTATTAGTAAAGAAGTTCTATGCTACGCCAAATACTACCAGGGCTGCTTGTACCATCTCTTGTTCCTCTAACAGATGAGAGTTTCTCCTACTATTTCTACTGTTATCACCAAATTTTTAATTTTGGCACTTACGACCCTTTACTTCTAGGAGCATCATGCTATTGTGTGTTCATACAGAATCAAAATATATGTATAAAATATTTTTGGATTTTAAGTTCATTGAATTGTGGAAAGTTATCTTCCGAAAAAGTTTACAGTGAATAGTAATTAAAGACTATAATTTTCAAGTACTCATCAAAAATATTTTGTATAAAAAAGCTTTTCGTATAATGTAGGTGAACATTTTTTATTGTTGGATGTTATTTCCTGTAAAACTTACATATATGTAAAATAAAAGTCGCCTGCACTTTCTGAAACAACTCATTCACTGTTTTCCGCTACAAACAGGGCCCTGATTACCAGGGCCGTCCGAAGAGCTGACGGAACCCGGGGCGAAAGTTTCCTGGCGCCCCCCCCCCATATACACACAGAAAAATCAAGTTAGTTATAACATCAGTTCATAATACATACTTGATTTTTTGACATATTAATAAACAGAACAATCAAAGGGCTATGCATAATAACACAAATTAAATCACAAGCAATAAATCTGTTTCTAATATTTGTGAAACATTAATGCAGCAAACACTTTTCGAAAATGGAAATATTAAAAATCCAAATATTTATCTACGAAAATGTTATCCCACAAGATAAAAAACAATTAAAATTGAATTGGTTATTCATATTGATCAAACTAAGAATATGAATGAATTATTTGCTAATTATAAATAGAAAATGTATTTATTGAAGCAAATTACAACAAAATTAAAATTCGATCTGGACTCATCCAATTATTCTTTTCAAGAGTTTTTTTGGTTTTACTTCTAAAAATTTAATACCAGCTTTCTTATATGTTATAAACAAAGATGTTATTCTTTTGCATCAAATATTTGTAAATTTTAGGGAGAAGCCCACAAATACTCAACAACATCGAAAATCGCTCAGAATTGCGTTTTTGGAGCTCTATTTTCGAAAAATCACTGGCCCTAATATTACAAAATACGGCCTTACAAATTGCTTTTAAGATTTGAGTTTAAGAAAATATTCGTACAAGGGTCTCTCCCCTTGCCGCCTTTCTTTAATATCACAAGCAATGGGTTTTTCAAACGACACTTACGAAAATTCAATTGGGTTAGCCCCTGAAAGTAAAACATTGTTTAAATTTTTTGAACCATAATTTTGAACAATTTTCCTGGGAAATGCTCAAGGATCCTCTTATCCATAAAATCTTTAAAATTTGTCTAAAATTGTGTTTTTGAACTTCAATTTTGAAAACTTGCAGGGGTAGAATTAATTGATTTCAATCTATTTTTCTAAAAAAAAAATCGATCAGAAACAGTCTCTGAGCTTCCTCCCTTACCCTAACGTCAATAAACATGGCCTATAATCGCGTTTTAAGGCTAAAATTGCGTTTTTAAAGCTAAAAGTTTCAAAATTTTGACCGGACACCTTCAATCCGATCAACAATTTTTTTTTTTTTTTCACCGTGCCCCCTTAAAACTTTTTCCTGGTTACGTCACTGCATGCAGGGGCAGAATTCAAGCAATTTTGGTGAGAACCAGACAAATAAGAAGTGCCTTTTGTTTGATTTTAAACAGTTATATTCTCAGAAATTGTATTTGCTTCAATGATGCAAAGAAAACGAATGTTTTGGAGACTGAGCCTGAAAGGACGGGGTGCCGCAAGGCGCCCTTAATTTTATACAATCGGGGCTATTTTATACGAAGAGGGGCTCCGCAAGCCGCAAAGGACCCAACTTTGGGACCAAATGTGGGATTTGGTACTACGAATGCAAGTGGGATTGGTCCAACCTTTGAATGTACTTTTATAACATCTTATATCTTATCAAATGCTTTTGTGATGGGATGAAACTAATTCAACCATTAACTACATGAAATACACTGCCAGCTCAGTCAATTCCAGCCGAAAACTGCAGTTTCGTGCTTATTAGCACTCATCAGCCCGGCATAGGAGTGACTGAGCTGGTGGTGGAAAACCTCTTAAGGAAGCCTAGAGTGCCAAACAAACTGGTAGCTAATACAGAATTAGCACTGACCAGACGAGTGACCGAAACAATGGTTCGGTTCAACTCAAATATTGAAGGCAAGGCAGGTATATTCAGTAAGTTACCGCCCTATAACAATGGCTGAGGCAGAAATACATGAAAACTCTGCTATGAGTATAATTTTGCACATCAATGGAAACTTGGATAATAATTCTGCTTAAGAAAAAAACCCATTAAAACGATATTTTTCTACCCAGATTTGAGCCTAAGCCCTTCCCCTTATTAGCACGCTGCTTTTTTTGACCGAGCCAATGTGCCTTCGCTCTCGGCTGCGAAGTAATGTGCAATAATAATAAGAAAAAGAACATTTTTTTGAAAAAAAAAAAGAAGAAGAAGGTAATATTTTGACCGTGGATTTATTTTTCGTCATTAGCAGACACGATAAACATTACAATGAGGAGTAAGTCATGGAGTTTGATAAAGGAATACATAAGATCTTGTATAGCGACACAGAAAAACGGGCTAGAACAATCATATATAAGATGTTCAATGATATTATCAGGGTATATTCGGGGACTCTTCCCAGAAATATTATGAGAATCTAAGCCATAAATGCGAAAGTTTAGACAGTCCTTGGTGATATCAGAGGTAGGAAAGGTTCGGGGATCAGAATTTATTCTAAGTCCTAAAAATGGAATTTTAGACGATGTTTAAGGATGAGACATGGCTGTTTTTCGTGAGTTTGGGAACGGGCGCACTCCTAGATGCTTCTTGAAATCGAAGTCCTTGCACAATTCTAGACAATATTTGATGGCGATTGGAGAAGACGTGGGTTTCGGAGACTTTTTCATCAAAGTCAAAGTTTCAAAATTGCTCTTCTCGGCTAGGTTTGATAGCGTGAGTTGAAGGGGTAAAGTTCGGGACCTCTCTCCCTCCTCTTTTTTTGGCAAGTCTCTATCTTTTTTATTTGATTAAATTATTGATAAAAATGTTCTGAAAAACTCTCCATCAGTTTTTCTTTTCCAAAATTATTTGAAATTTTCAGTTTCCAGCCTTATATATTTTTATTTGTTTGCGGCTCCCATCAAAAAAACTTTCAAGATTTACAACTGATATGGTTTTTTTTCAGCGATACCTTTTCACTTTCCTTTGTTTTAAATTTCATGCCTCTGAATATCGCTGTAAAATTCTGTTTTTTTTTTTGTTTTTTTTTTTCCCACTTTTTATATTTAAATTATTTAAGAACTACTGGTGTGACTAGTCATGACTTTTTTAAAATTTCGCTTTACTCTGTTTTAACTTTTTCTTTATTTAAAACATATTTTGATGGCACATATATTTTTCTCCATTGCACTGCGATTTCCACAAAATGTTTTTAAATAGGTAAAAGAAAAAAAAAGATAGAAATGTAATTATGTCAGTGGTCCTTATGAAGTTCGTTTATTCACCAATTCATTTTTTATTTGACCGAAGCTTGGTTAAAAATGTTCGAAACATTCGTTTCAGCGATCCTCAGTTAGGTAACTCATAATGCAGAACCTTGAATGTTCCTAAATAATATTCAAAGATTGCATTTGCTTTCAAAATTTTGCTGAAAAAAAAACCTTTTTGGAAACCTTTATTCTATTTGTTCACTTATTACTTCTATTCCATTTTCTTAAGATCGCGTAGGTTTCCTTTCTGTGTGTGCTTTTTTTTTTAAATTATTATTTATTTTTTTAATTATGAAATTGGTGACCCGATTTCTGGAAAACTGGACCGGGGGGGGGGGCAATGCCTTTCTTGTCGAAATTCCTGGTGCCCCCTCCCCAAATGTTTGGTCACGCTACGCCTCTGCCAATAAATCATGTACTTATTTTATTTTGTACTTTTTAGTGATAACCAAGTTTTTTAGATAAAGTCTTTGGATTTAAAAAAACATTTATATTTTATCGGATCTTTGGGATTTGCGCTTTCGTACCAACACTTACTTGAATTTACCCAGCTCTGTCAGAAGTTTCCCGACTTGCTCAAGCGATACATTCCTTTTACTACATTATAACTGAGATCCCCCGAGGCAAAAAATATATTATTATTTTTATATGATTGATTACTTAGAAAATGTTAGGCAACAAAACTGTTTTGCTGACAGTAAGCAAACTAGGAGACTGCGGCATAGGTAGCTGTTATAGAAAGTTCGATAAACAATCATGCCAGTTGGTTGCCACAATGAGTTATTTTTTTTTATTAGTAGGCCTTTATACATGGGTCATTCCATGTCAAGTGTCCAAAATTTGAGAGTTTTTTTCACTCACATTTTTGGATTTTTTTGACATTTGGCTCATCGATTGTACCCTTCAAGGTAATCAAAAGTGCAAATTTTTAGATTTTTATCTCTTTTATTTTTTTATTTATGAGACTTGATTTTTGGAAAACCCTCTTTTTTTCATGGATGCTTGAACATAAAATGGACGATAACTCAGCACCAAATATAGATAGAAAGATTTGGTAAAAAGCATTTTAAAGTACATTAGTTGCGGTTTAATATGATATGCTAACAAGACTAATTTTGTAAAAGATTTCATTTTTAAATATTTAAATTTAAGTTTAAAATTTATATTTCTCAGAAAACATGTAATGATTTTTTTTAAAAAAAATTCCCAAAACATTTTGTGTATTTTATCTTTATTTGTGCAAAATTTCAATTTGGGATCTCAATGAGATCACATTTTTAATAATTTTTGAATAAAATTTGGCTTAAGAAATACAGTCGACTCTCGCTACAACGCGATCCGACTTACGCGAAATGGTTATGACGCGATTTTTTTCAATAGTAAAGAATTTTAGATATAACGCGAATTCCTCGCCCGCAACACAAAAATTTTCGGAAGGGAATCACGGTGTGTAAGTATCGGCTTTGTTATTGGCTACTAATTTTTTTTTTTTTTTTTTCGTGAATGGACCTTCATCCCTTTAGTATAACTGAGAGCGGAAGTTCCCACATTTTACTAGTCTGATACATCGCTTATACAAATAACTACTCCTCATTTTCCATTTTTTCTTTATTCTAAATGTGAAAGTTGTTGAAATATAATGACAAACAAGAGTGCTGTTTCATCTTGTGAAGATAGAAAGAAAAAGAGAAAGTTTCTGACAGTAAAAGAAAAGCTACAGATTATGAGCTTGAACAACTATAAAATGTGTCGAAGGTAGCACGACTATTAGGTATGAGTGAATCTTCCATATGTACAATTAAAAGTAAAAAAAAAGAGATCCGTTAAAGTTAACCGAGTAATATCTAAGCAAACTGTAAAAATTATGAAAACAGAAGACGCTCTTGTATTGTGAATTTAAGAAACCAGGAATAGGGGTGTTGCCATAGATAGAAAAGTTATAAAAGAACTAGTGAAGCAACCGTACTGTGTATTTATAAGTATATAAGATAAGAATAACTGTTTTTGATCGCGCAGCATAAATCAACATCATCTTCACTTTTTTAAGTTACAAATATCGTTACTAGATCTACTGTGCAGTAAAACTATAGTGCATTTGTTTTTCTAACTACTCATACTTTACGTAATGTGGTGGTGTATTTTATGTCTTTCTTTCCCATTGATCATTGATTTTGTGCATCGCAGCAATATTTTATGTTAAACAAAACGGTTTTTAAATTTCAAATACAAATAAAAGTTCCTTTTTTTTTTTTTTTTTTTTTTTTTTTTTTTTTTTTGTAAGAAACAGTAATGTAAGGTTAAGAAATGGTTTTTAGCAGTTTGAGGTGGTGTTTACAAGTGTTTAAATCAATTGGGTATGTTTATGAAAGTTTTTACACGTACTCTTTTCTACAACGCGAAATTTCGACTTGCGCGAGGGGTCTTGGAACGCATCCCTCGCGTAAGTCGAGACTCCACTGTAATGACATTTTTCAGGTTATACTTAAATTAGTTAAACATGGGATTCTCTTACTGGTGATGGTCAAATGAGTATTAAATAAACATGATTACCAATCTACAAGTTTATCGCAGCTCATATCAAGCAAAGTCATGTTTACTTACGACTCACTAGACCATCACCAGCAAGCAGTGGCGGATTGGTTAAAGAAATCGGCCCTGGCATAAAGGGATGTCGCGGCCCCATAGCTTATATAGATACTAATTTTTACAAAAATGATTGGGAAACGATATCACTTAAATATGAGGAAATCTTTCAAAAAAATTAAATACTTTCTTTTAAACAAATTTTAACAGATGGGATTCTTTTCTGTGTTTTAATGGTGAACAATTGATACAAGATAAGCTAAACCTTTGTTTGTAAAAAAAAGAAAAGGCTATTGTAATAATCTATTTAAGTATTTTTAAGTGCATGCTGCTGTATTGATTATTTCCGTAATGATATCTCCTAACATTACTTCAGTTAGAATAGGGAGCTTATTAGGGAGGTGACCCCTTAATTTTGTCAAACACATGTATCAATAAGGAGAGAGATAGGGAGAAGATTGATTTTCTTGCATGTGGGAGTCATTAAATATTAGCATTAGAAAACTAATTGTAAGTTTAACATTGAGTCAGAAACATGGGGTCCTGGGGTCTCTCTCCCGGAAAGTTTTTCAAATTGTAGTCCTAAAAACGCAACTTTAGATTATCTCTGGGGATGTTAGGGAGAGCGGAGGTTTGAGGGTCCTCCTCCGGCAATTTTTTGGAAGTGAAACTCCGAACTTGCATTTATATATTATCTTCAATCATGTTTAGAAGCAGAGATGGGCAGATTCGTATTCGTAAATCTGAATCCGAATTTGATTCACAGCACCTTAACGTGTCAATCCGAATTCGAATAGATTCATGTTTGCTAATGTGAATCCGAATACGAAATTCGGATTCATACCTATGAATCCGAATCCGAATCTATTCGGATTCAGACCTATGAATCCAAATCATTTCTGATTCACATCTATGAATACGAATCCATTTGGATTCACACTTGGATTCACTGAAAAATTAAATTTAAAAGGCCATTATAAATAAATAAATGTTTCTTTGTACCTCGTTACAGTTCGAGTTTTGGGTTTTAGCGAGTTTTTGGATGTATATTTATTGGCGTCAAACTAAGTAATTGACCCGAAAATGAACTTCCTACTATTTGGAGCCCCAAGTCGAATACTACTGGACCCAGGTTTTAGAAGTCCATAAAAAGTTAAAAATCATGATTTTATGGTCATGAAAACTAAAAATTTTCGCTAATTTTTCGTACAGTCAAGTGCCCATACTTTTGACAGTTTTGAACTTTTACCTCTAGTAGCATATTAATCATACGTTTTCCATTCGAACGAAGTATTTTATTTTCAGGATGTGCCTTACTAAGTCCCTTCAAGACAAGGTATAAGTGTGTAGATTTGTCCCTTTAAAAATAAAACAAAAAAAATGTTCATTCTCCCTAGGGACTTTCCTAGGGGGTTCGTGATGATGAATTCTTCTCTAGCAGCTATAAGACTAGCTTTGAATTCTTCCACAATATCAGTGGAGTGGTACCGCTGTAAATGGCGTATTAAATTCGAAGTATTCAAAATGTTCACCTGAACTTCTTTAGTTTTTGAGGGAACATTCGTATCACATTTTAAACATAAAGCTCGAATAGATTTATGAGAGGCTCTCTCTAGGGAAATAGCATCAGCATTTTCACTCACCGGCTTGAAAAAATCACCACTTAGTGCTGATCTAAGCGAAAATCGCAATTTCTGAAAGGGTTCGCATTCCGAATTCAAAGAATTGTCCTCGGAATAATAAGTAATCGTACAAAAAGAAACAAAAAAAAAACATATTGTTATTAAATAAATGTAATTGAAACCGAAGAAAAATATAAAAAAAATCATAGTAGCTATTAACATTAAAAAAGAAAAAACTTGCAAAGTATATATATATATATATGAAATGATATTACTTTTCAATGAAATTAGAAATAATAAATTAAATTGGATACGTACCTATTAAGAGTTAAGCTTAGAGTGGCTCAAAAAAACTTTTTTTTAGCTAGAGTCCAGGACACACCCTATTTTTTTTTTTTTTTTTTTCAGACTTACTAATAGTATTATGATGCTGTAAAAGTTTTAGTTTCTTACTCAAATTTTAAGAAGGTGCTCAATTTAACATTAGTCGTAGCATGGAAAATGTCACAAATTTCGAAACATTTAATTTCCCCAGCTGTGTTTTTGTAAATACTTTTTTTTGCAATGTATATGCATATTACTTTTGTATATTATAATATGTAGCATTGTTATTTCATTTCAATGTAATTTTTAACGTCCCTCCCCATACTTACGATGCTTGGGGGAGGGAGTTGAGCACTCTCTTTCAGTTGAAATAAGAAGTCAAAATTCTTCCGGTATATTACTATCCACAAGTCTAAAAATATTGAGGGGTGTCCTGTTATCTATTAGAAACTTTTTTTACATGTATTTTTGAACCACCCTAGTTAAGCTATTTACTTATTCATTAAAAAATAAACATATAATCCTCCTCAACTGACAGTCAAAACAGTGAGAAAAAAATATGCATGCGTTTTATAAGATAAGAATTCTAAAAAACAGTCTTCTTTTCAGTCCTTGGTGAGTTTTATTAAAATATTTAAAATACAAGAAGCATATGGTTTCCTTTTTTTCTTCGTGAATTTTATTTCAGGTGTTATTTTTCGAAAAAAAAAAAAAAGGGAAAATAATTCAATGTTCTACGCTATTTTTATTCTTGTGTACTTCCATATTATTTCCTTTTTTTTCCTTAGAAAAAAGAAAGGTGTTATTTATTTTGATTGTTAAAAAATTTCTGGGAAATACACCCATATGGATATGGGACTTTATTTTGTAACAAGATTTTATCAAGCTCAGACGTGTAATTATTTTTTACTGATTTCTGAATTACTCAAACTTAGATGTTATGAATTTTTAACCATATATAGGAAAAGAATTATCTAACTTAACATCTAACTTGAGTATTTTCACTTGTTAGTATCAAATACTATATTAAAATCATTTTAAATTTCAAAAATTCTATTTAAATCAGAAAAATCCGATTTAAATAAAAAAATCCGAGTTTTTATATATATATTTTTAAAAATCCTGATTTTTATCAATCCTGTTATGAAGCAAGATCCAACAATTTAAACACTAGTTTATAATCTGTTTAATAAAATATGTAGAGTTTTTTGTTGTTCTTGAGTACTGATTAAAAATTTCCCAATTTATCTGTTGAAAATCACTGTATTCTGTCAATGCATTATGTTTTTATACATCATTCATTAAAACTTTTTATACTGTTCAACCTCAAATTATTTAACAAAAATTCCCAGCAGATTCCATCGTTATTTCCATTTGAAGTTGCATTCGAGGAAAAATATCAGCAATTTGACGCAGTAAAAAACATTGATCGCCGCTTGAAATTTCATTACGTTTCATAACGAAACTACCGTTCTTGCCACTCTAATCTCTATCAAACCGGTCTCCGTGCTTGGTCATGGCGGCCAATGGAAGCAGTATATGAGTCGTTCCTCTACCCTATTATAGAATTTTTTGGTACAAACAGGAACGTTTTCGCAGTAGTCAACGGTTGCGATAGTTGAAAATAAATGCGAAATACAAAATACAACCTAGCTTTCTTTTACGCATTTTCTGTTTTTTCGTGAGAAATTTGGTTAGTAGAACTATTAGTAAATAATTATCTTTGTGATCGATGCTTCCTTCCGGAGATGGAGTGTTGAAATGTATGTTTGTATTATTGAATAAAAAACCATTTTCTTCCATCATAATATGTTTGTTTTTTTTTTAAACGAAACGTTTCAGAGAGAATCTGCATTTTCAACGGTACAAGTATCTGTAACATCAACAAATTTTTACAATCAAATTTGATCCTTTGTAACATCAATCACTGTATATTCATTATATTTTAAAGTTGTGAAATTGAGATAAATTATCTGTGGTAAAATTATATAAACAAACCAAGTTTCAATTTACATGACTTTGGTAGAATTCCACTTATAAAGTTTTTGGACCCATAACAATATCGTCATTTTTCTTCAGAAATTCACTAACATAGAAAACTCGACCTGTAGCGAGGTACAGACAGACATTTATCTATTTATATTGGGCTCTTGAATTGAATTTTTCAGTGAATCCAAGTGTGAATCCAAATGGATTCGTATTCACAGATGTAAATCAGAAATGATTTGGATTCATAAATCCGAATCTGAATAGATTTGGATTCGGATTCACACTTGTGAATACGAATGTATTCGTATTCGGATTGACACGTTAAGGTTCTGTGAATCAAATTCGGATTCGGATTTACGAATACGAATCTGCCCATCTCTGTTTAGAAGATGGTGTCCGGGAAAATTTCAAAATATTAGCTCTGAAAACGAAGTTTTAAAAGATTTTGAGTGATGCTAGGGAAAGGATTGATTATCGAGCAACATCCACCCAGAATTTTTTTGAAATTGAAATCTTAAAAAGGTGATTGTAAGCTTTTTTTTTTTTTTGATAAAAACTAGGACATCGACAGTTATTCAAAAGTTTAGTTTCAAAAATGAAACTTTTACCGATCTTCGATGATTTTAGGAGGAGGAGTTATAGCGCGGCTCTCCTTGGACTTTCTTCGAAATTGAAGCATTAAAAACGAGATTTCTGATGTGCTTTACTGATAATGACGAAGGGGGAGGGGGACTTTCTTTGAAATTTTTCGATGTTGTGGATTCGAAAACGGAGATATAAACGATCTTTCATAATGTTACTAAGAAGAGTGGTGTGTGGTGTTTAGATTTAAATTTGAGGTTTTAATTTAACTTCTGTGAATAGGTCAAAAAATCTTCTGTCATTATGTTATGGGAAAAATAGGGATTTGGGGATTTTCCTCATTTTTTTTTCAGATTGATACCCGAAGAAGATCATTTTAGACGATCTTCGATGATATTATGGGAAGGAGATGCTTAAAGGGCCTCCGAAATGTTTTCGACACTGATTTCTGACGCTCTTTAATGATGGGGTGGGAACGTTTCTTGGTCGATTGCGACGGAAATACTCTCCTCGAAGTTTTTCGAAGCTGAAATCCCAAATACGCTGTTGTAGGTCATCTTTAATGACGTTAAACTAAGGAATGGAGTTCGGGAGTTTTTCCCAGGAATTCCTTAAAAAGCTAAGTTTTAAAAACGCACTTTAGGCAAGCTTTGGTGACTAAAAAGGAAGATATAAGCTTTTAGATCCCTCTCTTCTCCCCTTTTGGCTACGTCCCAATCTTCTTTTATTTATTTTATTGATAAATATATGAAACACCCTCAAACAGTGTTCTCCTTCAAAAAAAATTACATTTAGATTTTCCATAATAAAATTTTAAATTTTCAGCCTAGTATTTTTATTTGCTGGAAATGTAAGCTACCCGCGGATCCAGGTAAAGAAAACTTTTCTTGAACTGATCTGGTGCTTTGGTGACCTTAAATAACCTTAATAACCTTTGTTCTTTTGTTCACTCTATTTTATTTTAAATATCATTCCTTTTTCACCTCTTGATCAAGTTTTGTTTCAATTTTCAATTCATACACGATTTTTACATTCAAACACTTAGAACTACTGGTGTGACTATTAATTTCAATATTTCCAAGCTCTCTCGCAATATTTTAATTTTTCTCCGTAAGAGGAGCGTAAAGAGGAGCTGATGCTGTGTTTTGCGAATTTGCGTTATTCTAAACACATGCGCGAAATTTTCATTTTGCTGTTAGTAGACAGGCCCGAAAGACTTTGCTGTTAGTTGATCGGCCCCAAGCACGACCGGCCCACCGGGCAAATGCCCGGTTGCCCGCCGGCTGTATCCGCCACTGCCAGCAAGAGAGCCCCATATTTAACTAAATAGAATCTGGAAAATATCATTATTTCTTAAGTCAAATTTTATTCAAAAATTCATAAAAATATGATCCCATTAAGATCCCAAGTTGAAATTTTGTACAAATGAAGATAAAATGATCAAAAGTTTTGGGGAATTTAAAAAAAAATCATTTTATTTTTTCTGAAAAATTTAAATTTAAATTTTAAATTTTGAAAAATTAAATTTTTTACAAAATTAGTCATAACAACTACATAACGTAACCGACAACCCACCGAATCCTGAATTAAACACTAATTTAACTATACGCGAAATTAGTCTTTAAAACTAAACCTACTCAGTTTCGTTAGGTAGTAGTTTATAGGAGGCCCCGACTTCAAAAGGTTATTACAAAATTAAGATATCGTATATAATTAGTTAGGTATTTAAAATAATTCATCGTATAGTAATTTAAATCAGTGTTTATTTTATAATTCGGTGTTTAGTTTAGTTGATTTTTGTACTGGAATTGTAAGATAAATTTCTTCTATGTTTGGGTAGGAAATAGAATGTAAATGTAATCAGTTATTTTTTGCTTTTTAGTTTCTGGGTAGTTTTTGAAGGCGTTTTTTTTATTTAAATGTAATTTTTTTTTTTTGCTTTTTAGTGGTATAAATAACACGGCGAGCGTTTCGGAGACTTCCGACGACTGTGAAGAAAGGCTTTTTCAAATGCGTAATTATGTACAAAAAAATTGTCTTCATCATTTGTTCAACTTTATCAAAGTTTGCTTTTCGAAAGCAAATGCACGAGCCACTAAAAAAGAAAAAAAAAAACGAAATCGCTTTAAGTTTAAATTTGTAAATTTTAGAATTGTAATATTGTAATTTATGTTTCGCAATTAGTGTCATGTAACTCGTGATAAAAGTCGCATGTTTCTTCACATGGCCCTACTATACATGAAGATTAAAAATTCCACTAGAATGAATTTTATGTTTGCTTCAGAGAATCCTTAATTCAAAATTTTCATTATCATTACTCTTAATAATATATATATATATATTTGTACTTTCTTTAACTATAGGTAAAGAAAGTATATACCTTTGTTTTATGGCCTTTGTTTGTCAATGGGTTTTATATTTAATCGTTTGTGAGGGAAATTGCATGAAATTTATTGTTTTACCCTTAACTTTTCTCTAAAGAACAAATAGGGTAAATCAAAGATTTGGAACCTAAGTTAGACCACCCCTAAACAAAACCACCACTAAACAAAAAAAAAAGCATAAAAACCGGTTCACTAAGTGAGACGATATACAAAGTTAATAGAGTACAAATCGATTTAAATGTGAGTATGATATTAAGAGTTCCCTCAATTTCATCAAACCTGAACTTGATGACCAATAGACCGCCGAGGAAGTATACCGTTTCAAACAAAAAAAGAATTTTCTTTATCGGTACAGGCAGGGGCGTGCACAGAAATTTTGAAGCCCATCACAAATGACTTTTCCGGGCCCCTCTCCATATTGTTTACACCCAGGCCCGTGTCCAGAATTTCATAAAGGGAGGGGTTTTGGTTTCAATGTTTTTTCGTTCTTACCTGCACTGTCAGAAAAACACAACAGTGGCTCAAACAATTCATTTCTGTTTAACGGCTACAATGAGGGGCATAGCGGTGTGTGTGGGAGGGGGGGGGGGGGTCCAAAATCTCAAAAGATGTGTTTTCAAGTGATATTACCTATAGTGATAATTCTATTATTGTATATTTTATATACAGTAGACATACCTAGTTTTTATTCGGCTCATGTTTATCCGGATCAAACTTGTATAGTTAAAAAATATATATTTACTTAAATAATAATTTAAAACTGAGAGTGCAAAACAGTGCTGCAACTAGAAAATAAGTTTTAAGGGAGACATGTTGAAAAATAATCTAATCTGATAAGGGTGTCAGGGTTTCTCCCCCGGAAAATTTTGAAATTTTTAGTACTGAAAACGGAATTTTAGACGGTCTTTGGCTCCGCGGAAATTTGTAGAAATTAAAGGCGTAGAACGCGATTATAGGCCATATTTATTGACGTTATGGCAAGGAATGCGGCTCAGAGACTCTCCCTAATCGTTTTTTTTTTTTTCTTGGAAAATAGATTAAAATTTATTTTTAATCTCCCTTTCAAATTTTTGAAATTGAAATTCCAAAAACGCAATTGCAGATTAACTTTAAAGATTTTGACGAGGAGGGGACTCTGATGCTGTCCCCTGGATTTTCCTAAAAAGTTCTAAAACTTTAAGCAGTATTCTAAGATTTTAGGAGGAGGGGTTCAGAGATTATTCTACTTAAATTTTTAGTTAGTTTTGTTTGAAGAACCTAATTTTTGATGATATTAAAGGAAAGCGATCCGAGGACTCTTGCTCGCATTTTTTCTGAAACTGGAGTCTCAAAAACGTACGACCATATTTGGTAAAATTAGGGCCCTTTTAAAACTGAAACAAAACCAAACCCGAGTTTCGGCGACTCAATTTTAAGCAATGTTGATAGACTAAGCGATGTTGTTCGGGGGCTTTTTCTGGAAATTTTGCGAAACTGAAGATCTGGAAACCAAAGTTTGAAATGCTCCCTAATGCTATTGGCACGGGGGGGGGGGGGGGGGTTCGTAGGAGTAGCATTTTGAAGAAGATTTTATTATGTTCAGACAAACTAGAGAAAAGGGAAAAAAAATGCTGGGAAACTTCAATGAGAATGTTTTGTTTTTTTAAATACCATAAACAAACTTCAACATTAAAGTTAATGTTAAGTCAAATTTTCACATTTCTTTGGTTTTTATTATGCTTCCACTGTGGGAGGGGTTTAACCCCTAAAACCTTCCCCTTGGACACGGTACCCCTATATTTCAGCGTTAGTTACAAAAATATTGGGCCCCCTCCAGACTCGAGCCCGGGCCAACAGGTGTCCCTCCCCCCTCCCTGTGCACGCCCCTGGGTGCAGGTGTCTTCGAGTATTTATGGAACATTGTACAAGGGCAGTTCTCAAAAGGTGGGAGCAAACACAGACTTCAACTTTGAAGCTTCAACACCAAATAACTTTCATTTTATTTAACTCTAAAATTTTTGAGGTAAATTATAATGCTGTATAGAGACAAGAATTGACATAAATTATGGAAAAAAAGCTCTTCAAATGCCCTTAAAAAATATTTTTTTTGCTAAATGGCGCAATTTTGGACATACCAAAACGTTAACTGAGCAAATGTACCATTAAAAAAATTTTTTTTTAATTATTTCCATACGTTTCAAAAAAAAATTAAAGGCATCAATCTTACACTGAATAATTTTTTGTTAATATTTTACACAAATAACAAAAGTAAAGACAGATTATTTACTTTGTAAACGATTTTAGAAAAAAGTAAGTTTGAAATTTGATGCATGTCCAAAAGTTACGATCTTTACAATGCTATTATTTGAGAACTAAGTATATGATGTTTTCGTTTTAAAGGTATTTATCGATCCTCAGAATCAGTTTTTAATTGTTTAAAAGTGTTTTCATAAGCTTTTATGCAGTATCTTAGAAGAAAAATAATTTTTCTTAAACATACATGTGAGATGTCCAAATGGCGTTACGATCTTGACTCCGATAATTCTGTCCGTTTATTTATAATTTTTTTATAATCCACTGTCTTCTAACATCAATAAAAAAGATTATTATGATGTTATCTTTTTTAATCCATTGGTATGTTGCATAATTAATACGTTACACATTGAACAATATATAAATTACAGTAGAAACATGGCTTGTTATGATCGAACGAAAGCCATTTTGCGCGAAAATCGCCAAGCAAACCTCCGTTGGCGACAACACAGTATACGATAAGCTAAGGGTTACCAGAGGGGGATTCCAGTTTGACAAATGTAGTTAATCGTCAGCTGCACCATTTTTGGCGCCTTTATCACCTGCGCTAGCAATTTTTTTTCCCCCGCCGCTTTTATTATTTTAGAATTTTTTTTCTCTTCTTTCTTTTAAACATAATTTAACGATCTCCAAATAGAAATACGAATTTCTTTTTTCAATAATTTTTTTAGACATCGTTTTAATTCTTATGACATTAGAAAAAATATTCATTTTTAAAACTGATGTCACTTTTTACATTCTTTCTTAAAGCATATTTTGTTTATTTTTCCTTTAAAAATATATATGTCGTATTTGTCTCTATTTTTATTCCTTATTTGTCTCAATAAATCAAACTACAAGTTTGTATAATTATTTCCATGAAGCTTTTTTCTACCTTTCATCAACTTCTTCAAAATCATTCCAAAACTTTATTATATGTAAAGAGCAGTATGTATAGCCATTCAAGTACTTCATTAATATCCTCTTTATCATTAAATTGCAAAATTCAAAAAGTAGTAAATAAAATTTTCATTGGAAAAGTTAAAAATCAGATTAACAGTTGTCAAAAATGGTGAAACTTACATTATGATGATGTCCAAAATCCGTTACCTACAGGACAACAATGTCCAAAATGTGTTACCTACAGACTGTTAATTTAATTTGCTAATTAACAATTTTTACAAATACCTGCTGTCTTTTCATGTTCATATATTGTGTTCTAGATATGCATACTATAGAATAAAAGCAAAATTGATATCAAATTCGAAAATTTTTGAAATTGCTCAAAGTTAACTTTTTTGTTCCCACCTTTTGAGAACTGCCCACAAAGGAAAAACAAATCCGACGAGTTCAGAACCTCCTCTTTTTTTGAAGTCTGCTAATTAACGTAACCCTAATTTCAAATTGAACTGGCGGCATCGTGAAATGGTAAATCCAGAATACTGGTCAAACTTCAGAAATCATGCACAGTTATAATGTATATTATTAAAGAATATAAATTAAATCGTGGGGGAGGGGTGTTCTGTATTCAATTCCTCCTCAATTGAACACTAAATATATTTAAAAACTGGAATATTAAATAAAGAACTTTATATTTTAGTGCCTAAATAAAGTTATTTATTAGTAAATAAAATATTAAGGTAATTGATTCAACTATTAAAGTAGCAAAATATATTTAATTTACTGCTTTGCTACGCAGTAATAAATACATTAATAACACCTATAATAAAAAATTACCATGCGGCGCAGCGTTGAGAAAATTAATCATCTACGTGCCGCGAGAATTAAATATCGTTCAAAAGAAATAAAAGCCAAAAGCTTAGGTGTGAAAATACACCAATTACAGCAACACCACGTGACCGTGACGTATGAAATTTAAAGTTTCTTGGATTTCTCCGGGATCTTTTATCAGATCCAGATCAAATTACAATGGGACCATCTGGGAAGTATACCTTTCCAAACAAAAAAAAAATTTCAAATCGGCCCAGTAGTGTTGGAATGATTCGAAAACACACATAAAAAGTCGCAATACGAAATCATAACCTCCTTCTTTGAAGCCGGTTAATAAGGGAAAAAAACAGAAGTTTATCGCGATACGTCAAAAATTTACTAGAAAACATAAGGATTTAAATGTTAGGTTCTGACATAACACAAAATGCAATCGTAAACAAAGTCTAATATTCTAATAACTTCAATTACTATCAAGAAAGGAGTCGAATACTTTTTAAATCTAATTGGGATTTCAGAAAATGTTTCAATACTATCATACGCACAATAAAATTTTTGAAAACACAACTACTCGAATTTTTACTTCAAAGCAATCGCTACAACTTTGTGACTAAAATAAATTGCTAAGAGAACATCAACGAATATCGGGATTCAAATTACAATGACAATATAAATGCCATTATTTTACACACATTACAGTTAATAAAAAAAAAGCTACACTTTAAGGAAAATGGAATGAATAAATATAACTAGTACTTACATTTAACTTGAAACAAAAAATCAACAAACATGGCAGTCGATACCTTGAATTCGTTAGTTTCTCTTTGAAATTTCCTGAACGAAAAGAAATACCTTTTGCGCATCGTTTCACGCAATCTACAGTTTTGGTTTTTCTCTGCTGTTTTTAGTAGAGCAGTATTAAAACTGTAGGGAAAAAAACAGGAAATTACTATAAAAACAACAGTTATTTTTTGCAGTGTGGCCAATAAGGCAAGACGTTCCATTTGTGCCCTAACTTCTTCCCTTAAAATTAAGAGGAATCCATTGGATGAGAAACCTGTCTGAAGGAAACGATCTTAAAAATTTGAAGTTGATTTCAAGTGAAGAACAGTCAGTAGGTGAACTAACGTCTGATCAAACTCGAAAATCACTTTTTGAAACAAAATCATTGCTAATTTTATCTTTTCTTTTCTTTCTTTTTTTTTGAGCAATCACGATTGCTTATTGTTCTCATTTGACAGTCCTTGACGTTGTGGTTCCTTTTTCAGCTTGGACCAGCAGCATCACCGCCCACCGGCGGCGGCACGGCTGCTCTGGTCCTGAGCACTGTCCTCCGGAATCCACTTCTGCTGGGTGGTGGCGTCCATGTCCTACACACGCATGCTCACACACCCTCGCCTACACGCGCGCGTCTTTACACACATACACAGGCCTACGTGCACACACTTAAGCCTGCACACACACAACTATACACACATAACCACCCAGGAGGAGGGACATGCTTGGGGGGGGGGAGCCATTTCTAGAAACAATAACTCTAATGAATAGGGTCTTGTCGCAACTCGTGATTGCGAGAAACATAATTTGAATTCAAAGTTTCAGAATTCAAATTAGAGTTGATTATTGGAGGAAGTTGGTCACAGGTTTTTTTATTTTATTTTATTTATTTATTTATTTATTTATTTTTTTTTGAGCAATCACGATTGCTAATTGTTTTCATTTACCGTCCTTGATGTTGTGGTTCCTTTTCCAGCTTGGACCAGGGGCTTCTGCAGCACCGCCGTGCCCCCCCCCCCCCCCCGTCGGCCTCTGCGGGCGCGCCTCCTCTGGTCCTGACCACTGTCCCCCGGAATCCGGTGGCGTGCATGTCCAACAATCATACACTCACACACACGCGCACGCCCCTTCACACACATACACGCTGACACACACACACACCTGCCTTTACACACATACGCTCACGCCTACGTGCATACACGTAGGTCTACGCACACACGCACGCCTAGCCTACACATGCAAGTACGCCTAGCCTATACACACACACACAACTATACACACGTAACCGCCCAGGAGGAGGGGCAGGCTTGAGGGGACAGAAGCCGTTTCTAGAAACAATAACTTCAATGAGTAGGGTCCTACTAAAACTCGTGATTGCGAAAAACATAATTTGAATTCAAAATTTCAGAATTCAATTTTTTTTTTTTTTTTTTTTTTTTTTTTTTTGCATATTTAACACTTAGTGGGCGTTATTATTTCTCTTCTTCTTCTTCTTTTTTTTTTTTTTTTTCAAATAAAACTGCAGGGGCAGGGGTGTCCTAATGGTCCTAAAACTTTAAATTGTGTCCTAAAATTCCTAAAATTTCGAGTTTTGTCCTAAATTTTGCATTATTTTATTCCATACTTGCGCAGAAAAAAAAATTCAACCTAAAAATTAAACTTTTCATGATTGTATGCCTATATTTTAGGATAAAATGTACTTTCTAGACCTTAAGAAATTTTCTCTAACAAGTAAGCAGAAAAGCCATTAAGTACAGTTAAAGTGTAACAATAAAACTTAAAACAACAGTAAAATTTTAAAAAACCCCGACTGAGTCGCAACTGTAGAATCAAGAGGGAAAATTGGAAATCCTTTTAAAAGCCTTATATTATTAAAAATCAATTGCAAGTATTTTATTTGCTATTAAATAGAAACTGGCAACAGATAAAATTTTTAAAAATCATTGCGTTTTATTTCCTCTCGGCCAACGATGAATTCGTTTATCAATCTTATGATAAAGCTTAGCCGTTATTAAAATCTGCTTTAAAAAACGTTGTAATTCGAATTCTATGAAACATGGAAGTTCCAAACACATTCTATCAGACGCGAAAAAAAAATCTCTTTCTTTTGGTATTAAATTTTTTTAATTTTAACTATGTTTTCACTGCAAAAATCGCGAAAAACCTTTTAGAGGTTTTAATTAATATCTTCGTTAATGAATGTCATAAAAAGGTGCAACCTAGCTAAGAACACTCTGGATCAACTCTCCTTTGGAACAATTTTCTTTTCTTTCTAAATCGGTCCATCCGTTCAGGCGCTAGAGTGCCACAGACAGACACACAGACACGTCAAACTTATAACCCCCTTCCTTTGTATGTCGGGGGGGGGGGGGATGCATTTAACCATAACATATGCTCAATATAAAGATGTTGTTTCATCGATTCTCTATAATAACTCTTGCAGTCATTCCTTTTCTGCAAAACAATATAAATAATAATAATAAAAAATAATAATAATAATAAAGAAAATAAAAACAGCTGCACAGCAGGTGTTGCAGAAAAAGAGTTAGAGGAGGGGAATAGGATCTGATATTTTTGATATTTTTTCCCTTTGTGAAAAGAAATGGAAAATAAATAAAACCATGTTAGCTGAGATGTCACTCCCGATGCTATGCTCCCATAATGCTATGCTCAAGGGAGTTGAAAAACTTTGCTCAACAAAGATAAGTTTACAATAGACATTCATCAATGGTTTAAATTTAAATTGGAGGGAAGATTATTGTTCCTTGGGGGGCAAGTTGAATTGCTTGATGAAGCTTTGGCTGGTTATATATATATATATATATATATATATATATATATATATATATATATATATATATATATATATATATATATATATATATATATATATATATTACGATATGTTGAAACAAGGTGGTTAACTCTTGGGCCTGTATGTGATAGCCTGATTGAGCAGTATTTAGTTATTTAACATTATTTCTTAAAATCTATTTCTGTTCAGCATAAAAGTGGCAATTTAGATAGATTTTGTCTTATTTCTGTCTAACCTGCTCAAAAAGTATGTACTATCAATGCTTCTACAGAAAGAAAGCCCAGTTGTTTTTGTTTTTTTTTTTTTTTTTTTTTTTTTTTGTGCCTAAAACTGAACGAACTTATTAGAAGTATATTTTTTAAGTTCATGAAATCTAAAGTAATGAGAGACAAAAAAGTCTATTTCTGTATTTAATTGTTTTTTTTGTGTACTTTTTATAAAGTCGACTTCATTAGATCTTCCCTTAAATTACGTGTTTGGATTCCCCAGATTCAAAACGTAAGATAAAATACTTCTGCTTCATGATGTGTCACTCTGTTGAAGAATAAAAGTTTGAATGCATTCTACTGTAGTTTTCCAAGAATGAATTTGAAACGTTGATCATCCACTCCAAAAGTTCAAGCTTATAAAATAAATTTAAGTTATCAAAACTTGACATTTGTTGTCCTAAAAATTTACCAAAATTGTGTCCTAAAATTTTTGAAATCACCACTCCGACCCCTGAAACTGGTGGTCCGAACAATAAGAAAAGGTTGGGAACTGCAGCGCTAAAGCTTAGCAAGTGTCCTTTTCTTTTTTAAACTATGCACAGTAATTAATATTTGTTTGTGTTTATAAAACACATTTATTATTCAGGTTTAAGAAATAGGGGAATGTTTAAGGAATAGGGGTTAAGAAAGGACCTTTATTCAAGAAATACATTTAAGCTCAATTACTCCAGTTAATGAATACATTGTAGTGTGAATGGAATATGCGATAATTTTTGACTTCAGAATATTGTTAGTCCCCCGCCCCCCCTCCGCCGACTGATTCCTTACCAAGGAATCAGACAAAGAGTTGCAGAATTACGTCGTATATGCAGTAATTGGAGTGAGGACACTCTTACATAATTTTTAAGGAAATTGATAACGACATTGAATTAATTAAATTTGAATTTGTTGTTGATGAGAACACCCATGGCCGCCGAGAGCTCAACCCGGTCCCCAAGGCAAAATAGTGACTTGCGCCCCCCCCCCCCCACAAAAAAAAATCCTGTTGACTGCCCTCACCTCTTATTTACATTTCAGTAATCTCAAGTGTGCCTTCTATACCGCGACATCTGCTTCATAGTAATCTTAGGCGTCATAACATGAGTCAGTGCACAGTGGAGAAATGGAATCGTATTTGGTAGTTTTTCTTCCTAAAAAATATAAAAAAGCTGGTTAAATAATAAAAAAAAAAGCTAACCACTCTAATGTTAAACAAACATCTCAACTTCGATACTTTCAATATTCTTGAAGTCATTCAATTTTTTTTTAAAACATATACATAACAAGAGAGAGAGAGAGGGTCTATCATATTTTTTGGAGGAGGGGGGGCAGGCAGAGCCGTATTACCAAATATGCAATGTAGGCAGTAGCCTAGGGGCCCCGAGGTCCTGAAGGGCCTCGGAGAAATATCAAAGTTGCAAATACAAAAAAAAAAAAGTTATATTTTCTTCAAAAAAAAAGGTAGGGGGTGCTCCTTCCTTGTTTGTATTCAATAAAAATATATGTGCTTGCGCGTTGGGTGTGAAAAATTTAGACGCTACAGACCCCCGCTCCTGTTTTCTGACCTCGCAATGGCTTTAGGGGGCCCCATCACTTCTAATGCCTAAGGGCCTCTGACTCCTTGATCCGGCTCTGGGTGCAGGGACTGTCATTACTTGTATTACACAATCAAATTTAGAGAATTGCATTGAGGGGGGAAAGAGAAATAACCATATGAACCTACAGTCATAAGTATAACATTCGCGAAGGTCTTCCTCCCCCGAAAAATGTTCGAAACTGTAGTTCTAAACTTACAGTTAACACGAACACTGGTAATGTTAGGAGGAGAAGTTCAGGAATTTTTATGAAGGGTTAAAGCTCATAGGCCTTTGAAATTTCTCGAAATTGAAGTCCTAAAAATGAAGTTTTTGACGATTTTAAACTAGAGGAAGGGGGGGGGGAGTAGAATCAGAGAGGCTCTCTAGTTTTTCAAAAACGGAAATGAAATATCCTAAAAATGAAAAAGTTGCAAACCAACTTTGTTAAAGTTTTGGAAACAAAAGAGGTTTGAGTAATCTTTCCCTGGAAAATTTTTGAATGATAGGTCCTAAAAAAGCAATTATAAGCCCTCTTTGTAAACCTAGGGGAAAACGTTTGGGTTCGAAGTCTCTCCGTCTCTCGGAAGCTTTTCCGAATTGAAATCCAAAACCAAAATCTTCTTTTATGCTGTGGAGGGAGAGAGGATTGGGGGTATTCTCAAGTAATTTTTTGGAACTGTAAGTTCCAAAAACAGAATAGTAAATTATTTTTTTGGTGACAAGGAGAAATGTTGGAGAACCCACTCGGAATTTCTTTTGAAATTTAAGTCCTAAAATGAAGATTTACATGATCTTTAAATTGTGTAAAGAGGACAGTAGGCACTCCTCTGAAATTGTTTTTTTTATTTTAAAATCCTAAAAACCCATTTCTTGACTATTTTTGATGAAGTTTGGAGATGGAATGGGGTTTGGGACTCTTTCCAGAGTAGTCCCAAAATTAATTCCTAAAAATGCAATTACAAGACATTTTTCAGGATGAGGGCTGGGGTTTAGAGAATCTCTCGCAGAAACGCTTCTAGGCCAGCAGTTTAGTATATTTTCCTCAATTGATATATATTTTCCTAACATACAAAGCACGGTATTGCATACAATATGAAGGAGCTATGATAAGAGATGAAACAAAGCAAAAACTTTAAAAAACCACACCAAACATTTATTGCATTTTAAAATATTTTACAAAAAGTAACATACACTGAAATACTTCACAAAACAATCAACATGACATAGCATCTACATTATGTACAAAAGCTTTAGGCAATAAATTCATTGAAACACAGTGCAACAGTTTCAAACAATTCACACCACAATTTAGAAAAACATTTGCATATTAACAGTGATGTTGACTTCATACCGTATCACATAAATTCCAAATATTTAAATCCTGATACAATGAGAATTTTTAAAACATTTTTAATCTTCCCTTTTTTTTGTACAATCAAGAACTTTCAACAACAAACAATTGAAAAATGTTGAAAACATGAAAAAGATAATTAACATCATAGTTTTTTTGATAATAACGCATTAATAAAATATGATACAAAACACCTAAGAATATACAAAGGAATATGGGCCAGTCGTTTACAGGCCCATTAATAAAAATTGCACAAGGAATATTTATTGGTAATTAGGAAGTAAATCTTGATAATGTGGGAAGCTAAAAAATAAATTTTAATTCAAGAAACAAAAAACCTCTAAAATGAACTTTTTTTTCTAAATTCCACACAAGGTTCATTTATATCTGTATTTCATTATTACTTGAAGAGGTAAATAAGAATTTGCTAATAAGTTATATAAAGAGACAGGAATGTACCATGCAGCAGTGATCAAAAGATCGATTCAATTATAACAGATCATAATGAAAAAAATTACAGCATTACTACAAGTAAAAACAATGGCAATCTCATCCCCACATTCGCCTATCTGTGAGAGAGTACTTTGCTGCAAATAAAATACAGTAAAACCCCTTTAATGGACACCCCTCTTTTGCGGACAATTTTTAATTCCCCGAATGCAAGGCAAATATTATTATTAAACCCCTGTCCTGCGGACACCCCTCTATTGCGGAAAAAAATGTCCCATTAGTATTCACATTAGCGGGATTTTACTGTAATCAGCCAATGCTACATAAATTTGCAAATAAAAGTAGATGAACAAACTTTAGAGAAAAAAATGTTTTTGGTTATAGCTCACAAACAGGGACGCAACCTAAATCCTCAAAGAATCCCTAACGTTGATCGTGTTTTCTAATCCTAGCCCCCCCCCCCCCCTTCTCCTAAAATAAAAATTCTGGTTGCGCCACAGGCCAAAAATAGTCCATTTAGAAAAATAATACTGTTTTCAAAATTGTGCTTAAAACATTTTCATGTATTTTTTATGTTGATTAAAAATTAGTAATGGAAACTAAAATTTACATTACTTGTATCACCAAAATCAATATGTTATTTTTCCCAAAAGTGAATCTTATTCTAAAACATTCCAAATATTGTTAAAAATTATGTACTAGCAGCTGAGTTAACAAACTTACACTAAACTCTCTACCCCCCCCCCCCTCCCTGACTTTTTTGAATCATAGCTAAAAACTCTCAATCAAATCACCTGTCAAAAAAAAAAAAAAAGAGAGAGAGAAACTTTTCAAAATTAATTTGGGAGCTACGAAATAAACAGAAGCTACGATACCAGACAGATACACAGATATATAAGTTAAACTTATAACACCTTCGTTTTTGTGTTGGGGGTTAAAAACAAACTTGACAATGAGTCAATTGTAACATAGCATAAATCATTATTAAGTTTCATTTTATTGCGACACTAATTTTTGGAACAAAAATAAAGTTAAATTTTTGTTTAAATAAAGAAAATATACAAACAATGCATTTAGGTGCTATTAAAAAAAACATTAGAATGATTCCGTATCTCACATACATAAAAATAATTTTTGCCGTTTAAAAATGGTCATAGTTTGTAATTCAAATTTAGGTTTCTAACCATATTTGCCATGGCCACAGAACAATGAGCATTTTCAACAACTACATAATTCCTTAAAATTATAAACAGCAAACCAGGTTTTCAGCAGTAAATTTTAAATTTCTCTGATGTTCTATTTCAAAAGTGAAAGTTTAGTACCTCACACTCGGAGACAATTTTTTACCCATTGAAAAAAAGGATTACTAGCATTTGGCAACAGTTAAATTGCTACAAACACTTTTTTCTTAGTGTGTTTATGCAAGCAATTATAAAGAGAATTAACAACAAGAAATTGATAAAATAGTAACAACTATGTGCAGATGAAATATTTCTAAACAAAAAAAGGCTTTTTGATTGCAGCATTGGAGAACTCAACCAGCTCACACACCACCACCCACACCAGCTCACAATGATCAAAGAGTCTGTTTTTTATTCAAAATAAAACCTTGTAATTCAAGATTGTGCCAATTATCTAAATTAGCATACTTGGAAATTACTGGACACATTGATCAAACTGAATTTCCCCCAAAAAAAGCATACTAGTTTATAAAATAATCCAATTAAAACAATAAACTAATAAGACTTTAAATGAATGAATTGCCAACAGTTTAGTACACAAAAATTGTAAATTACTGCAGACACATATTTCAGGGTTACAAGGAATCCCTTTTTCAATGCAAGGAATGCAATTTTAATGTTTTTTGGATGAAAAGTCATTTGAGGAAAGGGGTGTGCGCTTTTCATCCAAAAGCTCACACTTCTTTGTATTGAAATAGGGGTTCTTTGCAACCTCGAAAGATGTGTCGGTAATTTGCAATTTTTGTGCATTTAAAACATTGGTAATTTATTCATTTAATTTTAAAACACAAAGGTATTTTTTTGTTAATAAGAGTTTGACACATGAAATGCACAATTTCAAATCAAGTTAGTAAAATACATTAGAATAATCAAAGTGCTTCTACATTTAATATGAGCAAAGGTCTAAAATACATATGATATGAAAATGGACGAGCTGAGTATAAGAGTTGCATAGTTGGTGGATAAAGAAATGTTTATTGCTAATAAAATTTGTATATTAAAGGAAAAATCCTTGTTGAGCAGGGGTTAAGGTTTTGTCTAATAGCTTGTGGACTATGACTCAGATTTTAAAAGCGTTCAAAGGAGAATTTTGACATTGTTACAGACTCAAAGAGTTAGAGAGCGATATATTTTCCAAGATTCGCAATCCGAACGAACAGCTAGTGAAATTCATCCATATTATTTTTATAGTGTTAATTAAATTCATTAAAGGATTCGGAAGCAGGGCTGTGGAATAAGAGTCAAACTGCATTTGAGGTAAAGAAGTCAGAGTCAAAAGTTTCAAGTTCCAAGAGTCAGAGTCTGTCATTTTCCCTCTAAGTCCGCAGCTCTCCTCGTCTTTCGGAGTCAGAGAGATTTTGGGGCAAAAGAGTCTGAGTCAAAGGTTCTAAAATTTCCGGAGTTAGTCATTCCCCCCCCCCCCCCCCACTGTGCAGTCCTGTTTGGAAGAGTACCAAGTGGTCCTATGTTGTGAAAAGGTTAAGAACCACTACTATATTTAATCTTTAATGCAGATATATTATTGTAAAATGCTGGAACTTTAATAAAGTGAGTGAAGAACTATGAAACAATCAAAAGAGAACTAATACCTAAACTAGTAAAGGAAATAAATTACCAAATAGGTGTTTGGCTGTAGCTCATATTTACTTAGTTTGTTTGATGGAATTATAAGGAAAAATTCCAAATAATGGAGATACAAAATATTCCTTGATTCACGCATTAATACGTAATAACCGATTTCAAAATGCAGATATCAGTAAATCATCTTCAACAATTAAATTAAGGTTGACATATTTACGAAAACTGTGCAAACTGTCGAACAGCAATTAAAAAATACAAGGATTTAAAAAATTGTTAAAAAAATTCTAATGTTAGACAATATTGCATTTCACATTTATTAAAAATCTATCATATTTTTATTTACATTAAAATACCATAATCATTTGCCAAAATAAGGTTTTTTTCCTGCTTAGAAGAGGAAACGTACAAAACTACTATACTAATAAATCCTAGGCAGAATTTTAAAGGATAGAACATTAATTAAAAAATAATAATAATGGCAGGTAGAAATAAGTAAATATTTGGGTTGATGTAAAACCCTAAGTCAAGACTATTTGACCTAATGGAATTTACATTCAAGTTTTTAAAATTACTATATGAAATTTTATATTAGTGTGAACAAACTCTTACTTTATTTGCAACACTTCCTGCTTAAAAAGTTTTTATGGATCTTTAACAATTACTTACTTTAAGCTTGCAATTGAAATGTCCATCGATTATTCTCATTTAGCCAAACATAATATTTTTCCAGCTATATTATAGTCAGGGCTACGGAGTCAGAGTTGGAGTCGGGTTGATTTTGTGGTAAAGCAGTTGGAGTCAGGTGTGGAAGGCTTAAAACTTCAAGAGTCGGAGTCAGTCATTTTCCTTCAAAGTCTACAACTCTGCCAATGCTTGAGGAGGCGGAGTTGGAATATTTCTGGGGTAAAGGAGTCAGAGTCTGAGTCTGAAGACTCTAAAAGTCCTGGAGTCAGAGTCAGTCATTTTCCTCTGACTCTGCAGCCCTGATTATAATAAATCATATGAAAAAGAAATGTTTAGGAAAGAATTGGGTACACCCCTCCAGATTAGGAAGGCAGCCATAGCAGGATTTATTGAAGTTTTGAATCTAATGCCAGGGATCTGGCCAGAGGATATTTGGGTCCGTTAACGGACCCTTCACAAAAATCCGATCAACCAAAACGGACCTTTCACAAAATTCTGATAAACAAGATCGGATCTGTCACAAATTGTTTATTGAAAGAGCAAATCTGAAAGCAAAATAACGCATATTTCTGTGTATAAACCGATAATTTTTGGAACCTTTTTTTAAGTCAAATTAGAGGGATCAGCTTATACAAAATCGGCTAATTTTGAAAAAAAAAAAATCGGCACTCTTGCGATTCTCCTGCAAGCGATAAATAATTGCTACTGCCAAATAAATATCATGGTTGTTTTGTAGTAAGTTACAGGCCCTAAAGCTCCGGATGGAATAACTGAGCTGGCGGTGTAGTTTATAATAGTTGTTTGTTTTATCACAGCTAATTAGCAGCGGTGTTGTAAACTTTTCTGAAAAGGCATTGGTAAGCATTTTTCTCCGCTCATGATTTAACAACAATAATAATATGTATCTGCGAAATGAACTTAGAACTGCAAAGGGAGAGATAGAGTTACCAAATTCAAAATTATCACCACTTCGCGTTTGGCGTTGAACCTTTATAATGACTTGATTAGAAAATATTCTCATCATTTTGCCAGCTTGTCAATAGTTGCGTTTTTACGGTGCGGTGCGATGTTTAATTGTTATTTTGGGAGAAAATTATATGGGTTTTGATTTTTCGATGCTAACAAGGATGATTAACTTTAAATAAACTCTTTTAATTACCGTTTTTTTTTTCATTAGATGTCTACATTTTGAAATATGCAATCTTTTAACATCCGATATGAGAATCATATTTTGTTCTTTTTTCAAGCTAACTTCGCTTTATTAGGAGTCAAATAAATGAAAAGTCTCTTTATTTCTGTTAGAACTCTCATTTCAAGTTTTTAAAGCAAAATTCCATTTTCTGTTATGAGTCAAAAATGAAAATGCTGAGATGGTTTGTTTTATTTTATTTTTTGGGTCAACTGTGTCCACAGATATTAATGAAATGGTAATCATAGGACTCTAAAATGCAATTTTAAAATAATTTTATTAAAAAATATTTCTTTTACAAGCCGTTTTTATACTTTTGATGCCTTCACTTTGAGAATTGCGATCTCTTTGCATCCGATATGGGATTCCGATTTTTCGAATTTTTGATGATTATTACGCTTTTTTAAGAGGTAAACAATTGAAATATCTTTTTATTTTTGTTAAAATCAGGGAATTTATAAGTTTTAAACGAAATTCTGTGCTTTTTAACAGTGTCTTGGGTCAAAAAGTTGAATGCAGAACCCTATTCTGTATTTTATTTCATTCATTTATATTTTTGTTACAATTATTTTAAATACTATACAGAAATATATCTAGTATAATTTAACATAATGTAGAATGTTAGATAAATATTGATACTTGAAAGAGCGATGACCCCCCCCCCCCCCCGGCCAAATGTCAGAAAAAAAAATCCAGTATGATTTTCTCGACATAGAAGAGGAAAACACTCAACTTTAAGTTTAATTGATGCAGTTTTGTGCCATCTCTAAGTTCTAAAATTTCGTTTTAACAAAAAAAAAAATTTTTTTTATTATTTATTTATTTATTTATTTTTTTGCGAAATTTTTTTGATTTTTTCACAAAATTAATTCATTTTTCACAAAATTATTTGATTTTTCACAAAAAACGGACCCTGTGAAAAATCCTGGACAGACCCCTGAATGCTCAAGCCTATATTTGCACTTTTTATCTCCCTACCACTAATTAATCCCTAAAAATTTTGTAGAAGACTTTTCGTTCATCTTTTAATGAACAGAATCGAAAGATCCATCAAAAGGCGTGTTTCACAGCATGTTAATGCATAGTCTGATATTTGAGGGGGTAAAACAATTTAAGAACTAAGAAAAAAGTCCATCTCATTGCATTTAACATTAAAGAAATTAAACAATTATTTATTGACAAGCTAAGACACATAGTAAAATGAAACAATCAATATAGCAAGTACCAGTTTGTAGTTCATACAACAGGATTGTCCAAAAATGATAAGTGATACATTATTATCAATATAATAGCTATGGAATTGACCATGGAATATGCAAAAAAACCTTACTTTTCTCAGAAAAAGAGGGCGGGGGGCATCACAGGAGAAGAAAATTCAAATTGAGTAACTTTTTTTTAAATATTTTTGAAACGAATCCTTTAGCCTTGATTCTTAACACCCCAAAACATGATTTAATCTTTGAAATAAATTTTCTGACTAGTCACAGGCAAGTGAATGAAAACTCTAGATGAAATAGTATAGTAGGTGCTCTGTTTGAGAAGTCTTTTGTATTTTTTGCATGACACAATGAGGTTTTTTTTTAAATTGAGTACATATTTAAATTATTAAGTTTATTATATGATTTACAATGCTATACCATCATAAAGGATTGCATTTTCCAATGCACATTTTAGCTAAAATCACAAAGGTACCATAAAAAGGTAAATGTTTTATGCATAGAAGTACTTATATATACCGGAAGGAAAAAACTATTGCTGAATGCAATGTCTACAAATTATGTTTTACATGAAAGAAAGTTTCATGCAGGGAAGACTAGGTTACGTTACATTATACTAACTGGAAGAAATTACACACATAGCAAAAGATATTAAAATTGCATGTACATTATTATAATGCTTTGTAAAACATGTTTGAGTCACTGACCATTATAACTGTAAGGCACAGAACAGTTATTTTCACACAAAACCATTTCAAGTAATTAAAAATACAGACGTCCAAAATATAATATACAAAAATGGTAAACATCTAAATGTTGCTTCCTTCAATGAAATTGATAAATAAGTATGAAATGATAAGAAAAACTTAATGCCTTTCTCTACACTGGAAGAAAGAAAAGTAATTAAAAGTAGGACATAAAGTTTTTTTTTTTTTTCATCACAAAAACTAAGTACAAATACCTGATTAGGAATTTTTTTACAAAATGTAATCTCCAGCATCATGGCTCTATAGCTGAGGCAAACTCAACTTGGCAGCATCGTAATGCTGCGATAAGGATCTGGGTAGCCTTCTCAATGCTGCCAAGTTAGGTTAGCCCCAACTATAGTAATTCAAGTATTTCAAAACAACAAACAAGCTTTGGAAACGTCCAATACATTGAGATTTTAACGAAGTAGAATTTATGTTCTCAGAGAAGAAAATTCTGAATCAAGGATATTCAAACCCTCTACTGCCCAAATCATTTTTTTCTGTAGGAAAAAAAACACAGAATGTTAAAGAATAGTGCATTTAACACACAAAAGGTGGATTTTTGTTTTTAAAAAGTTTTACATTTTCAAAACGGGTTCGTGACTGAAATATAGACTTGTGTTAGTACCAACAACCAAAATGTAAAGCAGCCATACTGCACCACTCAACACACTGGTCAAATTTGATGCAACCTTCGAGTTAGGCAGTAGAGGATTAGACAAATATTAAAAAGCAAAAGAACTGGTTTGTACATAAGAAAAAATTACCGTACAAACATAGGAAGGACAATTCATTTAATTAATATTTAATGTCAATATGAATGAAATAGAAACTGTGAGTATAAAGAAACTATCGACATTTAAAAACGTGAAACATGGCTTTATTTTTTGATTTGAGTAATCGTACGAATGCTGCTGTAGATCACCAGATAAGGAATTGGCTACCATTGCGATTGATTACCACAAATACTGCAGAGTAGTGATAAGTTTTTCATCATAGACTAAAGATAAATCCTAAATCTAGTAGCCAAGAACGGGGGGGGGGGAGGTGAAATGAACATTGGTTTGCTATAAGAAACGAGTAAAGAGCCCTTTTAGATCATGTTATTGCAAAAAAAAAAGGGAGGTTCACAATACTTTTACATGCAAGTACTAATAGTGTTATTCCTACTGTTCAAAAGATAAAAAACACTTGTTAATATTCAGTAAACATTGCATACATTACAAATAAATCTTCATTAAGGTCCTGAAAGACTGAGAAATGGCAAAAAGACAACTTAACTAATCTAACAAACATAAATACAAACTAAACAATTTTATATTTCCGTATGAAAAAACGAATATATGATATCATGTGGTGCACAGAGGATGAAGTGGAAGAAAAAAATATATAATTACTTTTTTTAAAAACAATTAACAGCATTGACGGGGATTGCAGTGTTATAAACTGGGGGGTGTTACAAACTTGTCCTCAATGAAACCCATTATTAATAAAAATTTGAATGGTAAATTTAGGGACAGCAGACATTTTTATTCAATTGAGGTGAAAAACCCACACTGGAGAAAAAAAATGATACCTGGTCCCCAATTCCAAGCTCATCATGCATAAACTCAAAACATTTGAAGCTATGATGAGTAACAGCAACATTCATTAACTAATAATAGCAAACATGCCAATTGAAAACAAAAAGTGTCACTCAAACAATGCATACATATAGACAAAAGAATGCTTACAAATGCATTCAAGAAATAATTATGTATACGACATTTATTTTACATGACTTTCAAAGTGTTATCTAGTAAAGTTTTATTTTAATTCTGACTTGCAACATTGAAAAACGAGGCTTACAAATGAACTAATTGCATAGTAGTGTAAAATGTATATGAACATTGAATGGACTACACATATAAAATTAGTAACAAAATTTTCTTACATTAACACAATAATTTAAACCTTAAATGTCATAATATTTGCTTCCTTCGATGATCTTTCCTTCATGAACTAATCAACTACAATTTTTTAAAAGCAGAAAGTCTGCAGTAATCTCATTGCAATTTTCGAGTAGTTTGCGGAATAAAGTTCTTGATATTACAATATGTGCATCTTGTAATAACATTCAAATATCCAACTGCAATTATATTAGTTAAAAGAATATACTTTAAATTAAAATAGCTTAATTATGCCACGTAAAGAGTGCAATTGAATACTAGTTAAAAGTCAAAAACAAAACTTATCAAAAAAGTAAAGAAGCTATTAAAATATTCAAGCAGGGGCGGACTGGGTTCCGCAAAAGGGGCGCCAACCTTGGCCACCAAAGGGCGCCAAAAAAAAAAAATTAAATAAATAAATAAAAAAAATTAAAAAAAAAAAAACATGGTACACACATTTACAGGTTTAAAGAAAAGAAGAAAAAATTCTTAGTGCAAAAAGAAAAAAAATTAAGGAATTTTCCACCAAAAAATAAAAAACATTTATAAAAAAGGAAAAAATACATTTAAAAAAAAGGTGTTTAGCCTTGAGGGTGCATCGGCCAGTCTGCCCCTGAATTCAAGCTTTTTTAAATACTTTAAAACAACATGCAGTATACCAACAGCCCAGTTATGCCACCCAGAGACTGAAGTTTTGTCCTTATTATGAACTCATCATGCAATTCTGTCTTAGCCCTGGTTCAAGGGTGATAACTTACAACCTACTACTTTAAATCTAACTCTTTATCTTAATTTTTCCATTAAAAATTCAACTTGCTGATGATACTACATTTTATTTATTCATTTTTTAAAGATAAAAAAAAGGACTCTCGAACCTTCTTCAGACGAAAAGATATTATCATGCAGAAATTTGCATTAGATACCTTACTGAATCAATAAGAATAAACTTTTTAATGCAGGTAGATTTTTAAACATTTTAGAAATAAATAAAAATTGATTACCCTTATGTTAGTTGCAGCTTGAAGTGAAACAATATTGCAAGACACTAACTGCAGAAAAACTGTATCACGTGTATTTTACATTTACAAGGAACTTCTTCAACTAGAGTGCAATGCTTACACCAAACTACCACTAACCTGATTCCGTAAACCAACAAATGAGAAAAATGTGGATCCTTCGCCAACAATGGGGAGGGGGCTGAAATTTTTTACATTAAAAAAACCATAAACTTTAATAAAATTATAATAAATATTTTATTAAATAATGTATATTTGCAAACTGCTCAATGCACTTGTACAAATAAGACATTTTTATACAAATATTTTTACTTTATTTTCGGAATTTTAAACTTGGGCTTTTAATTTCAATATGTTTGAACATAAGGAACCATTACGCGACAGAATATAAAGTATCCGAGGTTTCTGAAAAGATTTTTGAGCTAAAAAAATAATGATTTGCATAGTGTTGTGAGGTGACCGTACGGACACACACCAACAACATGCACAAATCAGTATTTTTTAAGTGCAAAGAAAAAATTTTGTTTAGAAAGTTGATACTTCTTATTATGATATATATAACAAATCCTTTTATTCATATATATGACAATCAGCACATAAATGCTGATGGATTCAGCTGATTTCAGGACTGCTGGAATTGCTGATTTCTGGGCAAATGAATTAACAACATATTTTTCTATATAACTGAATTTATATGCACCAAAGAAGAGATTCCTTGTAATTCTGAGACACATGCATTAAATTTTAATAACAATTAAGAGCTATTGATTTCACTTCATGCTTATATATATTCTTAATAATACTTAAAGAATTTAAGGAAAATTTTGTTTTAAAAGAATAAAAAAAAAAAAGATAAACTCAACACGAACAAAAAAGAAATCCATTCACAAGGAAACAATTTCAATGTCTAATTTCACAACCGCTTACTCTTCAGATGTAAGACTTAACATATCAAACATTTAATGAAACTGATTCTACACATCCTACTTCCTATCCTGACAAGTGAAATCACCAAGCAGCTTTATAAATGCTACTTCATATGAAATTATCATGGAATGGCACCATGTATATTCTTATAAATTATCATCACATTGCATTACTTCCGATCTTCTTACTCCATGGCTTTGGCAATGAAATCAGTAAGTCGCTTTGCATATTGCTCGGGATGTACTGTGGAAATCTCAGCATTTGTTCCGTGCTTCACGGCTTTGGCTGCTTGTGCTGTTCTCTTCTTTACACCATAGTGTGTAAGTACATCAACTAAAGCCAAGAAGTAAATTTCTTTCTTTGGAGCACCTGTTAAAATAGAATTAATAATGAATAGTATTATAGAGGAAATTTAACACATGAAAGCTATTTTTCTATATAACTGAATTTATATGCACCAAAGAAGAGATTCCTTGTAATTCTGAGACACATGCATTAGTACACATGCATTAGCACAGTATTCAATGCAGAAATAGTATTTTCAAAGCTAAATAATGTAGACACACACGCGCACGCCATGTGCGGATACATTTGCTGCAAATATGTACCTTGCTCAAAATTTAAAATTAATATAAATATTAAACAATGGTTATCTCTAAAATCTGTTGAGAAATTAATCTTTTGCTTTCATGGATACATGATTAAAAGCATAATAAGCATTGCATGACTGAAAAATTTAATCAACCCATTGTATATTTTTTTTAATACTTGCAGATAGTTTTGAGCTGTGTGCGCAGATGCTTTATATCTTACTATTATACTTATTATCTTACTATGGGTTTTTTTTTTTTTTTTTTTTTTTTTTTGTACCAAATAATGCAGTATACATATTGCCTTTAACAGAATGAAAAACCTTGTCTACAGTGGAAACTATGAAACAATAAAAAGAACATTCGATAAATGTATGTATATACAGTGGGTCCCAAAAGTCTTCGTACACCTACGACTTTCAACAAAATAGGCCCCAATCAATTGGTTAGAATTAATATTTCGGAATAGGTATTTAATTATAAGATCTATGATCAATTTTTAACAAAACTACATGAAAAGTTTTTAAAAAATATTGAAACTTAATTTTTTAGAAATCAAAAATCAAAAAGTGCCGGAAATTTTATCTCACAAAAGTCTTCGTACACTTTATAAAATGTCTATATATTATTGAATAATCTAACTTTTGATTAAGTTATTAATTAGTAGAATATCATACAGTATTCATAACACCTTTCAAACATCTGGGAATAGATTTCATTCTTTTTCTTTCTTTTTTTTTTGCGTAATTTCTGAGTAAGTGTTCTACCACACTTCGAGTCTTACAGTTTCTAGCTCTATTTTCGTTTTAAAGCCCTATTTTCCTAATCTAGCCACCAGATATCTCTAAATATGTTACATTAAGTTAAAATCTGGAGATTTAGGGGGTATTTTCTAAACTTTAGGACAATTTTCGTGGCACTAGATGCAAATGTTGAAAACCGTGTGCTTCTTATCGTTGTCTTGATAAAAAACAAAGTTGTTTCCAATAACCAAATTTTTGGCTAAGAATTCAAAATTGGTTTTTAAAATATTTAAAGGAACAGCATGATTCATTATTTCATCAAAAAATTACAAACTACCAAGTCCTGATGCTGATATGCACCCTCACACTAGAGCACCTCCACCGTCCTGATTAGCTGATCCAAATAAGTTCTTAAGATTAAGTGCCTAATTTTTTCTTCTACTTACAGTTATACAACAATTTAACCAAAAATGTTGAATTAATTTTTATCTGTAAGTAAGACGTAACTCTAAAACGTTTTTAGCTTATTTATAATGGAATTTGCGACGAAAAGCGTAAGCTTTCTGTTTTTCGCACGACCAAGAAAATTTCTGCGGGAAGAGGTCCCATTTAATCCAGCTAATCAGAGAACTTTGCGAACAATTTTAGGTGAAAATTAAGTGTAATATGTTTCATTTAACTCTGCAGAAACGTTTACAGCACTCAAATGTGTATTTTTCATAATCTTTTTAACTTTAAATCTCTGATCACGTTTTGTCAACTTTGCCGGTTGACCTTTTCTTACCTTGTTTTCGGTCCGATTCCTTTCTTTAAAGCATTTTATCAAGCACTTTACTATACAAACAAATAAAATAACTAATTTAGAGACATTTTACACCAATTTACCACTACTGTGGGAAAAAAATTCAAATTTTGAATGGTGTTTGCGGTTTTTTACGAATATCAGCCTTTTTACACTAATAAGCACAATATTAAGGAATAAATAAACAAAAAATTCAAGCCAAATGACTTAAAAGGGTCAACAAAATGCAAAAATATTAATAAAACGGCATAGGATAATTTTAATCATGAATTTATTCGAAAATATTTGAGTGTACGATGACTTTTGTGGCGTGTTATTTCTCTGTATCTTCGTTTTCTGACCCATTTCAAAAAGAAGATCCGTCAATATTTTGAAAAAACCAATAGGTTGTTTTTAGAATGATATAAGAATGATGTGAAAAAATATTGGACTTCATATTCAAATTCAGTTTCGCGTTATTTTGATTTTACTAAAAAATTTCAAAGTGTACGAACACTTTTGGGAGCCACTGTATATGTATATGGGTCATTCCATAATATTTGATTTTATATTCAAGAAAAAAAAAATTCCCCCCTCCCCCAAAAAAACAGTACATTATTTTACAGATTTAATTGAATTCATATACTTCTTCAAATCAAATGGTCAATAGTTTCAAACTTAAAGCAAATTTTTTCTTTTTTAGGCTTTAATATTTCAGGAGACTCAAGAAGAAAGAGATATATCCGAATGACCGATATATAACGAGCGGCTAGTGAATTAATATTTTTAATTAGGAAGAAAAAATGATGAGAAATAAAGTAACAACTATGAATGTAACAATTACGGATGAAACAATTGACTAATATTTACGATTTACCACAGTTCTTTGGGAAAAAAATGCTTGTTGTCTCCTGTACTTCAACGTAATATAAATACACAGTCAAAATGTTTGTTAATTTTACGGTAGAAATATATATTTTTACTGTGAAACTTCTGAAAGCATGTAGCACAAAATGCATTAACACTAACTTTCAATACTTGGAGTTGCATAGATATCACGCGCAGCATTCAGACCGTCGCCATTCAACGAGAACTCCTCCCTTAATGCTGGTGGGGAATCAGGGGGTGTTGGCACTGCTCCTCCAATTCCACTTCCTGCTGAATCTTCGTCTTCTGAGCCAGGACCATTTTCGCCACCACTACCCTCAGCATCAGAGGATTGTTCGACTTTCTCCTTCTCTAGGGCATCGAGCTCAACGCGTTCGCAATCATGAATGCCAAGACATACAGAGTAATCCATCAAGTTCATTGATGAAAGAAACTGAAAAAATTATGGTTCATAACATCTTTTCACAAGTACAGAGAACAAAGACAAGCATAATTTCTACACCAGTCTCAACTTGACAGAATCATTTTGGGACACAATCATTTTGATAATGATAAATTAATCACAAGTTGCATAAACTAGCCAATTTAAGCCACACATAGGGTAACGGCACCAGTAACAGACATGCTTAAGACACCGCTCTCAGATTAACTCTATTTTCTGAACCTTTTATAGTATTTAGACAGTTTAAACTATTTTTCTCTCATGAAACTACACCTCATCTAACGTTTGGATGCTTCTGAATCTTCTGAGTTAGTTAATTCTATTTTTATTTGTTCAATTTAGAAAAAAGGTCCAACCCCCAGTATCAGACACAGAGAAATCTGATGATGCCTGGTAACAGACAGGATGAGGAAAGGATGAGTAATGGACAAAATTCCTCCTTTCTCTTCAAAATGTGCAAAAGTTCTCTATTTTGAGAAGTAAAGCCTTATTAAATTCAAATGAACATGAAACACCAGCTGACCTTATGGTATCTCGTCATAACCTTCCACTACTGCCTTGTAAATATACCAACTAGCTCATAAAATTCACTCTGATAACATTATATGGTTGCATTGTATTCATGTACCACAGCAACATCAGTTTTACCCACCTAAAATTCTTATTATTTAAATCTAAACTTATAAATGTCAGTAACTGGACTCTTGTCTGTTACTGGTGCCGTTAGTCTACCGAATTTCAAAATAAAATTTAAAAATAAATCTTACATTCATGTGTTGTGTCTTTCCATCATAACATAAAATTATACATTCTTAAAAAAGAAAAAGAGAAAAAAAAATCAATTGTAGACTGTCTGCCAGATTGAGCTTCTGGGAGACAGTCAACGATTTTTTTTTTCTTTTTTAAGAATGTATAATTTTACATTTTGATGGAAAGATACATTGAATTGAATGGATAATTTGAAATTGCTTGCAATCGACATTTTTTAAATTCATTGTAGTGGTGTTGTACTCCACGTTTCAACACCTCATTTAAACTTTTTGGAATTGGGATCAACAACAAAGTACTCTTAATCTAATTCATCACTTCCATTCTCCATCTTGTTTTTCTATTACATTGTAGAAAATTTCACACTATATTAATGTGGAAATGACAGGGATATTTTGATCTATCTATGGCTTGAACTCTTGAGATAGTAAACCTGAATATTTTCGTGTCTTTTTAACTAGTTCTATTCGCATCTTCGTTTTACGACTATTTCTAGTGTCTAGTACTAGTCGCTCATATCTTTTTTAGGTTAACTATTTTTTAAAAAATAAGTTACTGAAGTAGTTTCTGGTCATTTTAAACATGATCCCTGATTTGAAAACTGATAACATTAAACAATGTAATGATCACATAAAGTGATAGTTTTAACAGATATAGAGAAAATTGGGAGTTATTGCTTTTGATAACAATAAGCAATTGATAAAATTAATTGCAATCACATTAATCAGCACCAACTGTACATACATTAAAGCAGGGCTGCCCAACTGCAAAGAGTAATCGAGCCAAAATTCCGGTCACTGATCACTTGGCGGGCCGCAGTTTGAAAAAGTTGAATAATAACCTCTTATCTCTTATACAATAACAATTAATAGTTGAATTATTAGTTATAAAACAATGAAACAGAATTATTATAAAAAATTCGCTTACAATTTAATGGGAAAACTGAGGCCGATCCGCCTTCTTTACAAGGGCAGGAATGTCAACATCGATATCATCAACAGAAAAGAGCGCAGAGTTGACAAGAGCAAGCTCTCAATTTCTTTTTCGAAATCAACAAAGGCCGTAGAGTCAGTGAGGGCTGAGGGGGTTATTTATTTTTAACGAACTGCAGGCAGGTTTTACTTATCTGAAATGTTTCTCTCTTCCCTTCCTGTCTCCCACTGCCAACGAGAGGCAATACTATTTCTAAGAATTCGTTTGAACACCAGCGTGCAGGGTAGGACTGCTTGATCTTGATCTGTAGATGGCCTGTACCTTTTTCTCACAATAAAATGAAAGGAGTAAAAGAGCGATCAAGAGGAAATTTTGGGGACACGACTTGACCAAGAATGGTTGTTTCGAATGCTTCTCGATACCATAACATGTCGAAAAAAGAAATATACCAAATAAGAAGTTGAGGGGCCGCCAGTTGGACAGCACTGCATTAAAGTATGCTGAGTTTGCATTCTTTGCAAAAAACAAAATGGAATAAGGTAAGGTTTTATTAGGTCACCTTAGCTTTTAGGTAAACATCATTTTTCTATTTCTTTCTTCTTTCTTTTTACTTACATTAGCGATGATAATTTGAAAAACAACTTTTGAAAGAAATTTGAGGCAGTGGAGAAGCAAAGGGAAGCAAGTGGACATTTTGAAGTTTTGAGTAAAACACGTTTAAAGATAACATCCTAGGTAGGCTTTCATTGAATTTTTTTCTAAATCAAGCTGTATATCGGAACCTACCAGTGCTACTAGTACTATCTCTTGTCCAAAGACAGAGGATGGGTTTACCAACCATTTGTTAAGGTTATCTCCAAATTTTTAATTTTGCCACTTGTATTCCTTTGCTTCTCACTGCCTCATTTGATAAATAATTTATAAACCTGTTTAGACAAATTATCCAAATTTCTAACATCTTAATCTATTTGATGACAATTTTAAAGAAATAGCGTTATTTAAATATATTTTGCTTTCCTCACCATTGAATCAGCACTCAGCATGTCCAATATTCTTTCTTTGGTTTCTGATCCAATGAACATTTTGCATCCATCCTTGACAAAGTCATTATCCTTCAACACCGGAATAGTTTTCTCCTGAAATTAAATATTACAATAAGCACTAATACTCCAGGTAAGCCCTCTGAACATTTTATGTAGTAACAAAGCAAAAAAAGAAAAACTTATAAGATTTTAATTTAGTTTCACAAGAGAAATCGCATTTTTTGGATATAAATGGAAATTATTCCAATACCTCCCCCCCCCCTTACACAGAGAGAGAGAGAAAGAGACCAAGGCTATAGACAGGTAAAAGTTCTATCTTAATCAAAAAATCATCATGAAATTACCTTTTTGATGCAAGTTCTATGCGAAACAAATTCTACAGAAAATGTTTTCACTAAATTTGATACTAATTATGACACTAATTTTCTAGTTTCTAAAATTTCAGAAAAACATTTTGAAAACGAATAAGGTAAAACCATCAATAGCCAATACTGCACTGGTTAGGCCTGAAAATTAAAATTTTTTAGAATGTTGCAGTGACTGGTCGATATTTTAGTTTAGTAGTCACTTTTTTCTTATCAGCAACTATTTTATCCAAGACTTCTTTTTTAAAGAAAATATTGGCATATGATCTAACTGCATATGGATATTTATAAAAAATGAAGCACCATATTTATAAATCATGGTGCTTCAACCTCCTCAATTTTTGTTTAAAAAAAGAGATTTTCTTATCCGTTGGTGATATGGAATACTTATGAAACCTGGGATTGTTTTTACATCACTAAATATCAGCAGCAAAAGTGAAACAATTTATTGACAAAAAAACCAATGAAGTAATGAATGTATGTCTGATAGGGTTTTTAAAAATTGTCCAGTTTAGTATTTTAAGTAGTTGGCAAAGGAAGTCAGTTAAATTTAGTCAGTTAGTGGCGAGTGATTACTTTCAAGTCGAACACTAGTAGTTTATACGGAACTGATGTGATATACCCCACCCTTGGCGACTTTTTCCTGTTGATGCCAAGAAAGCGTCGCCAAGAAAACGATGTATGACGACATATGTCATACATCGGTCTTAGTGATGCTTTTTTAGCGCCAACAGGAAAAAATCAGATAAAAAACATGATCAAAGCACTTCAGAACACAATATATATAAAAATAACATAAAACCACAACAAAAAACATCACGAATATACGTTTCAAAAATACCAGAAACTAGAAAGTTTTTGTACACAAAGAACAATGACTAGAAAGTATTTAAAATGCTTAAGGCTGCTCTTCAGTGAGGGAAAACATTGAAGTTAGGGTGTAAATGACTTTCTTCCTTGAACGACGGGAGTGAACCTGAATCAAATGATTGACACTTCAACAGCCAATGGAGTGGACGGTAATCGATGTAAGGCAGGAACACGTGACCTGTCACAGCTGTCATTGTTCTGGAGGGAAAGGAACCCCTAAATGACCCCCGTAGTGAAGAGCAATCAAGGAAATTAGCTGGCGGCCAAAACCCCACTTGAACAGTACCGACGCGAAGGTTGAACAGAACAGAAAATAATAGTCAGTACCAAAGGGTCTGCGGTAATTTTTGAAACAAAGTTTTTTTTTTTTTGGATATGCGTTCCCAGATTTTATATTCATGAAAAATTGATGAATGAAATGAAAATTTATCATAAATTGAACAGTAAAAACGATTGTCTTATTTTTTTTTTTTTTAAACGATGTTTTCAATTACCACGTCCGAATTTTATTTCGTTCATAAAGCTAATTCGTTTCTTGTCTGAAGTTTAATTAAAGAATGCAATTTTTTGCGTTAGGATATGATTATATATATATATATATATATATATATATATATATATACATATAATAAAATAAGATGTTTGTGTGTGTGTGTGTGGCGCGCATCCCGGGAAAACGGTAACGCCTAGAAAGATGAAATTTGGTATACAGGTGCAGTTTTTGCTGAAGATGTGCACCTCGGGCTTCGATTTTTGATATTTTGATTAGAAAAAAAGTTATTTAATGTTTTATGTGATTTTTAGCACTTTTTAGTACTTTTTACCTCACAGACCCCAAACCAATCGCACCACACAAATATTTTTTGTACTGTAGGGTAGGAAATTTAATTTTAAATATGATTAATGAAAAAAATTTGAAGACAGAGCAATTTTTGTATTTTTTACGAATTTTTTAAAAAACCTTTAATTTGCAGTTTTTCCTGAGTTTTATTTTTTTCTAATATCATCCTGCGAGAAGTATCAAAGCCTCATTTCTGAAATTTAAGTTGGTAATAGTAAAAACATTTCACCCTCTTCAGAAGAAAAAAGATCTTAAAAATACGCAATAGTTTTTTTTTACAATTTTTTTAATGCTGAACACATCATGTCCTTTCACGCATCAGTCGAAAACAGCGTTCTTCAATCTTTTATGCCTGTGACGTCACTACTTGGGTTTCGATTCGATATTTACGATGGAATCTTAATTGCAAGCAATGTTAATCTTTTTTTTACTATATATTTTACTTCTACATTTTATGACGTGATGACCACGTGTTTTTCCAGCAGCGCTTACTTTTTTTTCTTTCCTTTTTTGTTTTAGTTAGGGATTGCGTTTATTTCTTTTTCCATCCCCACCCCCCACAAGCTGGACCTTTTGCTGTATCTATATTACGTTACATTTCATAGTTGTGCTCATTTAATTCAATAAAAACAGCGAGATTTTTTCATCTTTGTCAAACGCTACTTTTTGCACACTACGGGTATTTTTTTTTCTTCTACTTAAATAAAAAAAAAAATCGGTTTTTTGAGTGATGTTTGTTTTTATTAGGAAATAGCCGGGAGGTTAAAATAAGTAGAGAAGGTTAAGAAAATTTAGAGATAGATCGTAAAGGTAGATAGCCGCCGAACGTGGCAATCTTTGCGTAAAAATGTGAATGGCACAAAAAAAAAGATAGAGATGGATTGATTAATACTGCTGCTTAATTTATTTAAACAGCCGCCGAAGGCGGCAAACTTGAAGTAAAAAGGTAAATGACAAGTTAGCCAAACAGCCGCCGTAGGTGGCTGCTTGCACAGAAAGGCGAATGGCGTAAGAAGGTGAACCAGCTGGTCGCCGCAGGCGGCTAGTATATATATAAAAAACATAAGAGGTATAAGCTTAGTGTAAAACTGTGGTGTAGTCCCGGAAAAAAAGGGTGAGGGGTGAGGAGGGATGATTACATATCGGTTATCGGATATTTACAGTCAAGAGGTGGAACGATGCTGATTTTATTTTTAATTATTGGGAGGACGGCAGAAATGTCGTAATCAGAAAACAATTTCATATTAGGATATGGTTACATTTCAAAGAGGGGGGGGGGGGGAGGATCCCGCTATTATAAGTATATATATATATATATGGTCGAAAGAGGAATACTTCTGCAATTCGATGGAGGATATGCAACCCTGAACTGACATTTTTGTTAATTAATCAATTAATGTTTTAGATATTTATTTATATTTTTCCGGTGATTCATCATGCGCAGGGCTGCATTTGTTTACTATCAGTAAACAAATCATCCCGCAAAAACATAGATAATCAGCGTGGTGACTAGAGCAGCATACACAAGACTAAATGATTAATATACTTCTTAAATTTGAAATTCTTTTTCAAAAATAATAATAATAATAATAAAAATAATATTAATAATAAATAATATTTTACGCATCAGAGGAAAAGTGCAACAGGCTATAATAATAAGTAGTTGGTAAGTCTTTTATTGAAGTGTATTTTTGAAGCACGCAGTTATATGATATTTGAGAACATTTGAAAATACATTTCGTGGGTGGAATTACGCGAGCAACAGGGAATTACTTGTAGTAATGTACTTAAATTAAAAATACAAGCTGCAGTTTACTTGTAGTACACTTGGAACAATGTACTTCGACTTATTCAAATGCAAAATGTTAGGAGGAATAGAATAACTTTTTAAAACTTTTTTTGATTTTTTTCTTCTCAGGTCTTTTTTTTTCTAATGATTTTCAATTTTTGGTTACATTAGTTATGCATTGCTTTCTGCGATTCAAAATAGTAACAATAACAATAATCAGAAATGCTTTCCTTTCTGCGGATACTATGGTGAGAAAAGCAACGGCTAAAATCACAATTTTCAGAAAATTCATTCATGCTCGCATTTCGAAATTAAATGAAACATCTTTATTATCACACAATGTTGACAGCTTTGTGCAAACGAAGTCCTAAACTTGATAGCTGCACTCAATCAAGCTTTCATTGATGCAAATTATTGCAATCAATCAAACAATCGTAACAATTACGTGGAATATTCCCTACTTACGTCAATTGTTTGCTCGTAAGAATGTGAACAATGTCTTACATACGTAATTTATATTCAGAAAAAAATATCAGAATTGAAAATATAATCCGACATTTGCAAATCACACACATTAGTATACTATCCTTTAAGTTTAAAAAATATTTCAATTTCTTTTTTTTCTTTTTGTATAAAAGTATTCATGAAGCAGAATTTATAAATTGTTGAGTGTACTAACATTTATTGCTCTAATTTTTCTAATTTTTCTTTTTTTGATCTCTTCTCGACTTCCCGGGGAAATTTTAAACTGTTAGCAAAATTAGTGTAACTCAAATAACTCTAGAACGTGGAAGAGAAATCTGTCAGGCCCAATAAAAACTTTTTGAACGATGTAAAAGACAGAAACACATGTATCTATCTCTATTGATAAAGATGTTCTTAGTAACCCCGAAACAAGTGTAATTTAATTTGCACGTTTGTACATTAAAGTAGTGTAATTTCTATGTTAATAAATGTTAACATTTAAAATCAACAAAAGTTGAGAGATGTGCGCAAAGTTGCATGAAACTAATACCAATCATTCGCCCTCGAATACCTTATTATTGCTTGACCAAGACCAAATATATTCTTTTTTTTTGAGCGACCACAGTTGGTTATTGTTTTCACTTGTCCGTATAGTTGATGTTCTTTCGACTTTATTTTTCTATGCTTTTAATGCAAACTCGTCTGTTCCACGTGTCTTCGCGATCATGTCCCTCCTCCTGGGCGGTGAAGTTCATATCCCCCGCTATCGACTTTACTTATTCCCGACCCTCTCGATTTTCTACAATACTTTTCAGACAAAAACAGCATTCAGTCAACAACGTCCAGCATCCAGCCCCTGGAATTCATTTGAATGTAGACGTCTTGTATTCAAATCATGACTTTTACAAATATAATTCGGATAGGAACCATTTGTAGAAATAAGAAACCCAACGAGTATTGTTCTACCACAATTCGTGATTGTGAAAAACATAATTTAAATTCAAGACGTCAAAATTCAAATGAAAGCTATGGGCTGGATGCTAAATGTTTCTTTCTTTTCTGTTTGGTATTAATTTATTTTTTGAATGTTTTCCCCCCATTTATGAATAATATTAAGTAATGATAATGTTTCAATGAAGCTTCAACACCATTTTAAATCGGGTGCTCCAAAATATCTTCAATTTTTAAATGTGTAAATTGTAAATAAAATATGCACTTTAAAAAGCATGAGCTTTGTGCAAGAAACAGATAAAGTCAAAAACAACGTCTTAAAAGCACATGTAAAAGATGTTAATTATAAGTGTAGAAAATGCATTGCTTGATTGAAAACTTGTGGCTATGTATTTGTTTTTTTATCCAGAATATTAAAAAACTTTGACCTTTGACACTTTAAATTAAAATTCAACTAGAAATTTGGTTTTTTGTACTAATATTCAAGCCGTATATATTGTATTTGTGGTTCAGTTCCCTTCTTGTTGTTTACCTTTTTTATAGCGAAATTGAGGCTGTAAACGAAATTGTTATTCGGTTCCTTAGACTTCACTATGAACAGGCGCGACTGCACAGTGCATACACACAAATATATATTGATAAAGACCGGCTAAAATTGAAAAACCTTAGGTTTCAGGGAAATGTTTTAGACGCCAGACAAATTATTTGTCTGAGCTTATGAAAATTTCAGTGTAACACGACTACCGAAAGATTCTTAGAACATTGTGTATTCATCCAGTTAAAAACGAAATGGTCAGTGTTCTCCCCCTTCCCCCATCAGTTCTCTAATTATCTATAAATTTAAACCAGTGGTTCCCAATCTTTTGCACGTTGCGACCCTTTTTTGTCCAAGTAAAGGACCTGTGATCCCGTAGCCTACATGTCAGTAAAGTACCGCTAGGTGTGGACCTAACCTGGCAACATTGTGAAAGCTACGTTAGATGCTACATTACAAAACTGCTATGTTAGATTCGATCCACCCCCAACTATACTGTAGTAGGAATAATGTTTCGACCGAATAAGAAATGCTACACGACCCCATTTGGGGTCACGACCCTGGGAACCCACCCCTGCTTTAAAACAATTTTTTTATTCTCATTCATGCTTTAAAGAAATGCAGGTATGTATCATTTTTCTCCTTAGAAAGTTTTCAAAAGAAAAATTCAGTGAAATCCTGTTACAACGTATATCAGTATAACGAAATACCCGTTTCAACCAAATAAGTTTTTAGTCCCGATTTTGAAGTTCATTGTTACTGGATTTCACTGTATTATGAATTACATGATCAATGTGTACATACCTTGTAAAGAATTTTTTACGAGTTTGGCTCGAGAAATTATTTTCAAAAATGTTTGTTGAGCTGTGAAAGCATTTTATGCGTTTACATTTGTAGTAACATAGTATAATATAGACAAAAATAGATTCCAAATATCTAGTAAGTATCTGGAATACGGTTTTGGACCCCGGTTTTTTTTTTTTTTTGAAATGGTCGCATTATTTCGAGCAAAGTCTCAAAAGAGTGCTGGAAATGTTTTGCCAGATTTTTTATGGAGCAAAATGTCAAACAGTACCTACCACCTTTTTCAACGAAATTCATTTTTTCTCGAATTTTAAGCAATCAAAGAATGGATATTTCAAAAAAGCAAAAAGTACACGACACAGATGGAGGCTTGAAAAATACTCGGAAAAAAATTTATATGAAAACTTCAAAGGAATTTGTAAAACCTTCATCCAACTTTCCCCGCAGGTTAACATTGGATCCGTAGGCTTTCAGACTCTCAGTGAAAAGCACCCTTAAATTTGCTTATGAAGTAGCATTAATATACATATTTATCTTTCGTTGGATGCACCAGCTCCATTGTTTATGCCTTCTTGATGTAGTGAAAAGTAATGGGGGTAGTGCATCCCCAGAAATAGAAATATTCATTAATGCTATATTATAAGCATACTTAAGATCATTTTAATCTTAATTATATCCGTGAATTAATTTGAGAAACACGGAAAGGTTCTTCACTGAAGGTCTGCGATGCAACTTTACGCAAAATGCGATACTTCCTTTTTTTTTAAATTTACAACGTGAATTTTTTTTTTTTTTTCGGATATAGGGTTTATAGGTGTGAGTCCTATACTCTGGTTTCATGCCAAAAAATAAGGGAAAATTTTTTAAAACAAACCCCTAGAAAAAAGGATGGTTTTTGATGATTTTAAAAATGTAATAAGTGGTAATACCCCCCCATGAGTTAACCAATTTCCTCCATATGTTCTTGCGTACTAACTTAGCACCTCTCTAGCCCCTCAGAAAAGTATTAATGCATAATATAACGATCGCTTCCCCTCCAAATAAAAATAATGGCTATGAAACTGTCAAAAACTGAAAAAAATTGCAGGTGACATTTCCAAAAAAGCGGGACGTTTGAATGGGAAAAGGTGGTCATATTTGGATTCAGGAGGTCATTTAGCACAAGAATTCACAAGAATTATCTCAGAAGCACTCTTTAAAAACTATATCCTTTCTGACCGCAAATCAAATCGTGAAGATGTTTCCAAGCATGTGGATTCACTTTCAAAAGCACTCATTCATTCCTTCATTGAAAATTGCCTCCGGAAAAGAGGGGAGTAGTAAATGGAAACGGTCGTTTGCGCTAATGATTGTAAATCTTATACATCTCACCCGGTTTTTCCCCTCAAGTAAGGACGGACTGGTGGGAGGCGTGGCTTAGTAGAGAAATTGAGCTTTTTCGAAAATATTTCAGATGGTTGGAACTCCGATATATTTTTAGAAATGGTCGCATCATTTCAAACTTAGTCTCAAAAGAGAGCTGGAAATATTTTGCATGTTGGGGCGTTCTTAAAATTTCGATAGCACGATTTGCAGCTTTTTTACAGAGCGAAAGGTCGAACAGTACCTCGTTTTCGAAGAAATTCATTTTTTCTCGAATTTTAAAAAATCGAAGAATGGACGTATCAAAAAAGTAAAAACTAAAATACACAGACATAGGCTTGAAAAATACTCAGAAAAAAATTGACCCGAAAACTTCAAAGGAATTTTGTAAAATAACATTCAACTTTCCCCGTAGGTTAACATTAGATCCGAATCTTTCAGACTCTCAGTGAAGAGCACCCTTAAATTGACAAATTACTATAACAGCTCACCAATGAAATATGTACCAATAGAAATAAAAGCTATTTTCCAACATGCATTTCATCGAACAAAAACTTTTCTTATATTCTGCTAAAAAAGAGCAAAACGATTCAAATTGCGATGTTTAAAGCGGAAAACATCCCTAAAATCAATAACTATTTCCGCCAAAAAAGCGCATAGTTACTCAAATTTCGACGTGTAAAAAGTAGAAATGTCTCAACAGAACATCCTAAACATAAATAATATAAAAATACCATACATTTATTTGCTATCCAGGCATGCTTTCAAAATACCTATTATATTTTACATAAAATAATACCTTTATATTTTTATAAAATGCTGGAGTCAACTTATTTTCAGAAATTCAGTACCTAAAGGAGGCACGTTAATAGAATGTCTAAATAATTCGTGACATTGATAAGAATTAACTTTTAGAACAAAATAACTGTACTATTTTTGTAAAATTAATTTACATACAGTAAAAATAAAGTTAAAACTACAAGAATCCCCCAAGTATTTGTAAAAACAAAGAATTTTGGAAATGAGAGTTTTTTTTTTTTTTTTTTTTGAATTCTAAAATAAAGAACTTACCTTTTTATGGTATATATCCTCACACTCAGTCTAAAACAATGCATCATATGACAATGGCACGTTACAGATACACACCACGATGGTGTTAACTTTTAATTAACGTTCAAGTTTGAAGCAACTGGCATTTTCTAATGTTTTTACTTCAAAACACAACTACTGAATTTAAACTAACACAAAGTAAGCTTTCCTGTAAGGTATATTGCACGAAACAACACGTATCTCTCCTGCGTGAAACCGAGTAAACAACCCAAGTAAACAAGTTTGAACAGATCTAAGATTCCCTTCGAGTTACCATACACAGGTTAGTTTCGCCTGGGATGTGTCATACTTAAAAAATTATCGCCTCATTGGCGAGAAAAATATTTTGATTTTGTGCAAAAATCGGATGTTGCCAAATGGGGGGGGGGGTATATCACATCTGTACCGTTTATACTTATAAAGAAAAAATAACTTAACAAAAGAAACACATGGGCCATTAGATCAGTTATAATAAACTGAACTGTATGCATTGCATATTTAAACACCATTTTACAATATTGAACAGTTTTGTAATTTCTCAGAATTTTATAAGGATTGAAATCATTCTTCATACTTTAGCTGTTAGCATCAGGGTTTAAAAGTATGATATTTTTGAAAATATAGAAAATGTCTGATATTTTGTATCTGATATTTTGTTATATACTGGAGATTTTCAATCAGCAAAAACTGAAGTCTTTAAATGGTAACTGTGTTCACAAATCACTGTTGATTATTTCTTTTTATTATCATAATACACCGGTAGACTTAAAACTAATATTTCTTTTATTATTCATAGATAAACACTTTATGTAAAAATGTATTACGTTAAATGTGCTCTACAGAGCACATAAAACTTATTACATATATGCATGTGCCCTGTAAAAATCACAGAAAAATAGCACAGCATCACATTTATAATAATAAAATACCATGCAAAATTAAATCAAGAAAAAGGACTTAACCACCTTGTAGTTCTTGACGAGATTACTTGTTCATTTAACATGTAATTCTGGGATGGGTCAACCGCAAGGGGGTTAAAAAGCATATGTTATGGAAGTATACTTGCTTATTGTAATACATAATGTTTATATGAATTTTTAAATTATTTTATTTAAAATTTTTATTAATTTTAATTGAGTTACTTAAACATTAGCTGCTTTACTCATTTATTCTTTTGCTAGCATTATTAGCTTTTTGTTATCTTACTTTACAAAATTGTATGATTCAGAAATAAAAATATTCATTAGTCTGCTGACAGATCTAAGACCAGCGGGAAGAGATAAAACGGAAGGAGTGAAGACTTTCATTCGTGAAACAAAGATACCAAGTCACAAAGTTTAAAGCAAAGCATTGGAAAAAATCAGGTTTCTTTTGCTAGCTTCACGCAAAATGTGTCAACCATCTGTTGAAAACAAAAGTTGTTACTTGAGATCTTTGCCCAAGCTTTTGCTAAGCCAATGATTGGACTTGCTCCCTCCATTTATATTTCTTGCTCTAAGAGTAAGACATTTTACTTTTTTCTGAGTAACTTTCAACCAGACATTTTTAATCTGTATTGAAATTGTTACATTACTAACAGTTTTATTAATGTAAAATTTTAAAAAATAATATTACATTATTATATTATATTAATAAAGAATCAATATATAATATAAATACAGTATATTACTTTTTCACTTATTTTTTACAATAAATGATAAAAATTCATACAATTTATATATAATAATTGCTATGTTGCTTATATCATAGCTAGAAAAATAAATATTGATCGGATATTCAGTAAAACCCCACTTAACAGACACCCCTCTTAAGTGGACAATTTTTAATTCCCTGGTTCCAAGGAAAATAACATTATTAAACCCCTGTCCTGTGTACACCCCTCTATTGCGGACAAAAAAATGAGCCCCATTAAAGGGATTTTACTGTATATCTTGATATATATCATGATATATATTGGCAAACCTTGATTAGCATCAACAAAGAGCTTATCATCAAAACATGCCTAATGTACCATAACATTAAGAGATTTATTCATAAACTGACTTTATAATCAAAACAAATGTAAATTCCTACTTTTTCTTTCTCGCTTGCTTCTCTGTCTACAGTTGATCCCTGTAAATAAAATACTATGAGAGAATTCCAGTCAAGGTATAACTTTATGCTAACATAAATAAGAATCCAGCAAAATAAGGTATGATTGTTTTAAAGTCTAAAACATTTTGGAGTTAACTTTGAAAATAATTCACATTAGTAATACATTAAATCTTATTTTTGTTTGTTTGTTCATGCACAGCAATTAACAAAATACTTCAGCGTACCTTTAAATCATATTTTTTGTGAATCCTCAATCGTGTTGAGAAGATATTCCTCATCACTACAATATAAGTTTCAGCTCCTTCTACAGTCAACCTGTACATGCCAAGATATTGAGGTAACAATGTTTTTCCATGCCTTTCTACTATGTACTGAAAAAGGAATAAAGACAAAACTAAATTTTAATATGAATTGTTTAGAAACACATTAATAAAATATTTTGAAAGATAGGTATGGTGAAAAAAAAAAAAAAAAAAACAGGTGTAACAGTGGACTCAAGCAGTAAAATTTTCTGAAGATAGTGTGAAATTTTCGACAACTCTGAGGAAGCTGAAACACCCCTGTTAAAACTATGGTCAACAACTAATAAATTGACAGCAAGTCGTAAACTTTAAAAAAAATAAATAAATTTTTAAAAACCTAATAAGTTGTACAATGTAGTACAAATTTTAAAAAATCCTTTCATTTGATTAAGGAGTCACAGTACCTCAAAAATGATCAAAGGATCAAAAAATATTTTATTGCTAATTTCAAAACTACAAATTATTCCAAACACAGGGAAAAAGTTTCATCGCTTTACTTCACATATTTAAAAAGTTATGAGTAGTTTTAGGTCATGCTCGCTATGTGTTCTTATGCAAAAGAAAAATTTTAAATTGCTTTTTCTCGGTGTGTTTTTTTTTTCGTGTGTGTTTTCATGTTATTAGATTTTTTTGCGGGGTTTTTTTTTTTTTTTTTTTGTGTTTTCATGTTAATAGAAAAAAATCAAAAGGATTTTTTTCTATTAAAGATACAGCTTTCAAGTAATACTTTTTGTAGTCAGGATAATATATTTAACAAAACTGTGCATTGGATAAGCATTTTATAAATTACTCAAATGTTTAGAGCATGTTATACCTTTAATTTTTTTTTTTTCTTTTAAATAACGATTTTTTACATAATTAATCACAGAAAATGTTCCAATGCATACATAAACAAATGAATGCACAGATTTTTAGAGTTGAATATTGTTTTTGCTTAGCAAAAATCTTTTTTTAAATAAGTGCAAAAACAAAACGCCTCAGAGATTTTAAAAAATTGAAATTTTCCTAAATTTTTTGAACTTTTAAAAAATGTGGGCAATATTTTAAGATTTTGAAAGTAAATCATTGGTTGAGAATTGAGTATGTATGTTATGGTTTCAAAAAAAAAAAACACAATATTCATAAATTTAAAAAAAAAATGTTCAAAAAGTACTGTGACCCCTTAAAATAAAAAGGAAATAGTTTTTATTCAAAATCAAATCAATAAAATTTTCCAATTTACTTATCAATACTACTCAAAACTAGAGATTTAAACTGCATTTTAACTAGAGCGAATTCAGATTAACCATTGCCTCACAAAAACAAAACAGAGCTTTGATATCATCAGCAATAAAGCAAACATTGCAAAAAGTCAATTGCTATCAGTAGCATTCCCAGCTCCTGGGGTAGGCGACCTAGGCAGCTGCCCAGGGCGGCAAATTTTAGGAGCTGTAAATTTTGAAGTTTAAAAAAAAAATTTTTTTTTAAGTACTGTAATTTCGGGTAGATAAGCCGCGGCTTATACGTGTTTTAAAGTTGAAATTTAACATCTGCGGCGTATCTGCCAGAGTGGCGTATCTGAAGAAATTTCTCCCCCACCCTTCTTTCTTATTGCTTTTCATGTTCGCCCAATCGAGCGGCAATGTTAAAATTCATTAAAAAACGCTAGTAGAGCTCTCAAATTGCACCATGAAACAGGTTTTTCATTAAATTTAATTTCTCACATCCTTAAACCTGCATTAGTTTGCGCTGATTTTGCCGCTGTTCGCTGTTGTTGTTCTTTCCAGTGTTGCCAGATTCGTGATGGTAACATACGTTTCACAAGGCTGAAAAATGGAGGAATAGCTAGTTTGTCTGAGTTAGAGTCCCTGTAGTCTGAGTAGTGTTTTAAAATGTCTCAATGATGATAAATATGAAAAAAAAAAAAAAAAAAGAATAAATTGATAAAGGTTGAACAATTTTTTGATGAACTGCTATGTATAACACAATGATTTGAAAACTTCTCATCCAACCAAATGTAGGTGTCATTTGGCAACACTAGTTTTTTGTGTAACCGTAGCATTTTCTGACCTTTTTTTTACACGAAGTTTATTCCATTTCTATCTGTCAACAAGTGCAGTTGCTTGTTACAGTTTTGTTCTAACTATAATAAATGATTGCATCCGTATATATGCATATATATATATATATATATATATATATATATATATATATATAATATTTAGAGAGAGAGGGAGGCGCCATGTTTTAATAGGCTCTTCTGATACGATGGGGCGGCTTATCAGATGAACTTTTGTTTTTAGTTAGTAAATTATTGCATGTGCGGCGTATACGATAGGGCGGCTTATCTACCCGAAATTACGGTATTAATATCTCTTTTAGTGCCATAAGATTCACTGCTTTGATGCTTAAAAAAATTAATAATAATTTAGACTTATAGAGTGTGGACCAGTTATTGGATATGCAAAGCATAGTTCAGAATTTAACTAGAAATTCAATTTAATTTTAGAGGCGGAAAATTGCGTGATTTAAAAGTCTTTTGAAAATATTATCTGTTTCAGTGCCATACTACTTTAAAGTTAAGAAAGATAATTTATAGTGTGTACCAGTGCTTGGATATGCAAAACCCAGTTTGGAATTTAAAAAGAAACTCACTTTAATTTTAAGCACTTTACTAGTATTTCTATTTTTTAATACATTATTTTATTATTATTATTCAATGGCTGGGGGGGGGGGGTACTTGTCAATTTTCCCCTAGGGCGGCAGTATTACTAGAGCCGGCCCTGTTCAGTAGTAAGATGCATCTATCAAGTACAGGAAACCAAATCTGGACTGCAACCGTACCAGACTTTGGATCCCGACTCAAAAAAATAGCAAAGATCATATCATTTTGTGATATTTGGCATGTTTTTCTAAATTTTGCTGTAGTGTTTGAGCTAAGTTTTTCTCTTTAGCTGTTCATCAATTTCAATATAAGTATTCTTTAGAGTGATTCAAAACAGAAGATCCTGGACCTTCATTTTCAGCTCCAAAGGCAACTGTCAAAAAGGTTTGATTTTTTTTTTTTTTTTTTGGCAACAGAAACTATAGATCAACATGTTGTGGGTTTGTTTCCACTAGCGGACTAAAAAATTAGCGAAATGTAAAAATCTGAATGTTTGCAACCGAAAATAACACTTCCATGCTATAGAAAGTTTTAAAAAAAAACTAAAACTTTATAGTTAGCTTATAAGCTTATTATTGGATACAATAAACTTGATACATTTCACTTTATTGGTTCTAACTACAAATAGAAACATCACATAAGTAAGATGTTCATTATAAAAGTAATTTAGCGAATATTTTTTTGGAAAAATCGGATGTAGCGAGCTTCTGACTATAGTGATCTCTCAAGTCGGTCAGTTGAGGGTTTATTATAGCAGGGTTTGATTGTATAATCAATCATTGATATTACTCAGATGAACCTCTATGCACAATAATGTGGTGTTTTAAAAATAATATTGGTAACTTTACGGATGAGTTTTAAAAAAAAATAGATTTCAAAACAGTTTCATAAAGCTGTTCAAGTCTTCCATTCAGGATACTTTCAAGGAGATCAAAAAAATTTAGAGAGGAATCCTGCCATCCTGCCCTGAATTTCAGCCCCTCCCTGCTTGCAATTAAATAAAGCATTTTATAAACTTTTCAAACATACAGGATGGTATTGCTTCAGCAAACTGTGCATCTGTTCAACTTCTTCACTTTGCAGGGTTTTCATTACAAATAAATGGTCATATGATTCGTAAAATTTGGCTCCACTCCGACCTGGGGAACTAATGGGTCTGGGCTGTGACTTGGTAAGAGAATTCTGAAAAAAAAAACATTATTGAAAATAAAAGCCCATTAATCTCTTTTCTAAATTGTTGGTTTCATATATAGTTAAATTCAGTTCTTTAAACACTGAAATTGTTTCATTATTAAAAAAAAAAGAAAAAAAAGAAAAAAAAAAAAAAAAGAAAGGTGGACAAAACTTTTTGTACAAAAATAACAAAATTGAAACTGAAACACTTGCAGATACAAAAAATTATTAAAAAATAACAAAATTCTAAATACTTCCTTTATTTTTAACACATATTTTTAGACAATCTAGCACCTTCAAATTATCATCAATAGAATCAAAGCACATCATATATAGTTACATCTTAAATAGATAACATTATTATAAAAATAAATTAAACATAAATATCAAAAATCTTATCAAGACATAGCAGTTTGACTTTTTAATCAAGAGAATATTTTGTAGTGAGCAGAAATTTCAAATATATACAGTCTCCTCCACCAAAAAAAATTGCAGTAAACTCTCCATTATCTGCAGGCCGCTTATCTGTGAACTTTCACTTTTTCAAAAGAAATTCTTTTTTGCAGACAATAAACTGAATATAGATAAATGCACACATTTCAACTTAACAAGTGCCAAAATTTATTTTTAGACATTCCTATTTATTTCTTTCCCCTTCCTTCCAACGACACCAAACCTTCCAAGGACACTGAAATCTGACTAGTTACGAGTGACTGGACAAGTCGTGAAAAAAATCTCAACCTTCGATGTAACTTAGTTTCCTCTTTCACAGGTAAGGGGTCATGCATTAATTATGTAAGGGTCCAAAGGGGGAGGGGGGTTGGGAAAATCTCTACATACTCTTACTTGGGGGGGGGGGGGGTCATACCCATTCTTACATAATATTTCCCAAATTAATATTTTATATTAGAAATCAGGCGGTCAAGTGGTTTGGCAGGGATCATATTTCATTTGCTTCTGGAAGGTAAAAAACTCATTAGGATGAGCTTTTTTTTCACTTGTTTTTTAAAGAATGAATAGTGTAAAATATAATAAAAGAGTTGCACTGTGTGTCTTACATATACTGGCATAACTTATTTTTAATTAGTATTGCATCATATACAAAAAATATTTCTCAAAAAAAAATATTTAAAAAAAAAACATTCGGTCTAGATTCCGTTTAGTAAATATTTCTTTGCACAAAAAGTTTTTTAAAAAAATTAATAATAGTGAATTTAATGACAATTCTAGTGATGTAAGATTCGTTATTTTATTATTTTGAAAAACAAAATGGAATCTTATGTAAGATAGGTGGGAAAGGAGTTTGAAAAATCTTACTTACTCTTACATGAGAAAGGGGGGGGGGGGCTCAAAAATTGCCAAAATCATCCTTAAGTAATTGATGAATGGCCCTTAATCAGTTTACACGATTTGTTCACCTTTTTTCCTTTTTAACTTTTTCATACATTGTTATTGTTTTAGGGGTAGTTTAAATGTATGCAACTGTTCTTGATATTTTTAAGCTGTTGCAGACACTAGTATAATTTTTAACTAGTTTACAGATTATCTGCGGTTACTGTCCCACACTTCTCGCAGATTATCAGGAGTACATATAATTACCAAGAACGAAAGATGATACTTCACACTCTGATACATACTGGTTCCTCATAGTCAAATAAGTCACATTTAGGGATTGCAATATTGCAGCAAAAATTCAATACCGGTATTCGGTATTTTTAAAATGTGATACTGGAATACCGGTATTAATGCAGGTATTTGAAATTTATCAAAAAATGCTTGAAATCATTTTGTTTTGTTGCCACATTTTATAACTTCGTACACAAATTGTATTATTTTTTAAAACTCATTGTGAACAAATATAAAAAGAAAGAACAAATGTCATAACAAAAATACAATAAGAGTAAAACACATAATGCTTCTTCTGAATTGTCTCTAAGCCTGGAACTCATTTAGTGCTCAATCTTATAACAGTTAAAAATACTCTTTCTGAATTCACGCAGGTCGGTGGTACTGGTAATAATGCGCGATACACCTCGTCTAACTATCGCGTCTAGAAGTCCATCATCTTCAAATAAGATGGTATCTTAAGTGTTATTTTTTGAAAAAATCCTTTTGAATGTGTTTGTATTATTTTTATATATATTTCTTAGACTTATAGCTAAGAGTAATTTTTTTTCCGAGACGATGCTTTTCCAATATTGAAATCATTTTCTCTTAAGCAGGACAGGTTTGCTTTTAATTTTTATTATTAGATCTACTAAAAATACTATCTAAATTTGAGATAAACTTGATGAAATTTGATCTTGGAAATTAGTTTCTCTTATTCGTTTTCGCGTTCTATTCAAAATTCTTAACTATTTATAATTATGTAAATATCTGAAAATATGTGTTAAATTTGAATATGCGTATCATCTATGAAAGTTTTCAAGGCACTCTATAATTTTGAAATATTATCTTGCCAAGTATAAAACAAGACATGATTACAAACCAATACCAGTGACAAAAAACTACCATTTATTTTACTAACAAGTTTTTTTTTCTTCCAAAAATTCAGTACAGTTGAGACAAATATTTAAAGAAAATACCATAAGGTATTGCTGCAATTAATGGTTCGAATAAATTACTCATAGAACAAATACATTCAAAATTACACTCGAAATTAACTTTCACTAAAGAGAAAGTGAGTGATCAGGGAAGTAGAAAAAAAAAAAAAATATGGTGCACCAAAATGCACAAAAATGCAATTCATCTCACTGTCTAGTAATAAAAGTATCATTTTGTAATCTTTCCACTACATTTTCTTTAATGATATTTTACTAGCTCGTGCTTTTGAAGCCAAATTTTTATATCAATAGATTGATTTTGGTTCTATAGCACGGAAAAAGAAATGTGCATTTAAAATATAAGTAGACATTTAATAAGTTAAATTAAAAATTCTTTAATTGAAACTTATTATTTTCAGCTAATAGCAAAAATATCGGTATTTTACCTCAGTAAATAGCGGTATTTCGAAATTGCAAAATTGTTCGAAATACCGGTATGCGAGTATTGTAATCACTAGTCGCAATTGAAAATCAAAGTTTAAAATTCAGGGACTAAACTGCAAATACATGAGAAAAAATCCCACAAACATGTAAATGGATTGAGCAAGCAGAACTATTTTTAAGCAACAACAAATAATATGGTTTTCTAATTTTGCACTCTATAGCTCATAACTTCATGTGTTTACAAAGTTCCTTGTAAAAAACAAAACGTGCATGTGAAATGTTTGCAATTTCTGCTTACTTTATGTTGATTTTCTTATAATATTACTTTTAATTTGTATGTAGTATTAACTTATATATGCAACTGAAAAAATAAAATCATGCAATAATATGTCACTTTAAAACATATTTGATCTTCTTTTATTATTATTACTTTTTTAAACCCAGCAAGAACTGTGTTACATACAACATAACCTATTTTGAAAACAAGCAATCTTTAAAAAAATCCTAACATGGATTATATAAATGGGTCCTTCAAGAAAGAAACTTTAGTTGAGGCAAATCTAACCTGGTTACGCAATCAATGCTGCCAGGTCAGGTATGCCAAAATATAGGTCTGCTTACAAATTCTTTACCAATCATCAAACAACAGCAACCTCATCAACTTGTTTGTGAAGATTCGGTAAAATTACGAACTCTTCACCAAGTCACAAAGTATGAAGACTTCCAAAACTTCCAGATTTTAATCTTTAAAACTATGGGCTCTTCAAACAAGATCCACATTAACATTCCAAACAACTTAAAAAGGTCCTTTAAAAAAAGTCTAAGCTTCAAAAGCTAAGCTTATTACTTATAAATAGAACTTCAGTTTATAAGCTGTTTTTGCAAAATTCTAAACCATTTTTCATAAAATTCCCAAAATTACATCAAAATTCTTTGAAAATAAGCAAGTAAATTAGCAGTTAAACTGCATGGAAAAACATTCAAACACAGTAAATAATCAATAAGATCATTTAATGATTGAACGAAAGAAAAAAACTCTAATGTTTAAAACACAGACTTACCATATAATCTGTATCATCTATACTGAAACGTTCCCTCAGATTTCTAAACACAAGTGGGCAATATTCCTTGACTTTAAAATGACTTGGCATGCTTTCTCTAATATAAAACATAAAATGTGAAGTATTTTTTTGGCAATGAAAACAATATTTCTTGCATAAATATAAATAATAAAATTTACATTTCAAATACATTAACAAAAAAAATTATATACACATTTGCAAAAGTAGAATTTCTTATAGCAGTTTAAAAATATAAAAATAATTTGCAAGGTAAGCACACACACACTAAGACAGGATTAGGAGTTGCAAACTCTCTCCGACATTTGGAGTAGAGTTATATTCTACCGGGTTAGATTGCAACAGAGATTGTCTTTAGCAACAAATCCAGATTTAATAACTCGAGCAATGACGACAAGCGGATATGCTTGTGGATGCCCAAATAGGGTGCATTCTTTTCAGCTGCACACTGCACCTGGGTTATATCTTAGGGTGCTATCATGTATGAACATGGTCATCTCAAACATTGAACCATTGACCAAGACAGCCTAACGGAATGTTTGTAGCATGTTTCACACACATGCATTGGCAGTCATAGCGGCGTCCCTGGAGTAATTTTTTAATAGGACAATGCTCAGTCACACACAGCAAGGATGCAAGGGGACTTCTTCTTCCACATTACCACCTTTTCTGGCATGCTTGATCCTGATTTGTTGCAAATCGAGCATAACTGGGATCATTTTGGACAACCTACAAGTTTGGTCATATTAGTGCCCTGTCATTCTTGGCCAGTATTAAAGATGCCTATATAGGGGGGCAAGGGGGCTCGAGCCCCCCCCCCCTTACAAATTAGAACATCTTTGCTTTTAGTACTTTTTTCTTTACAAAAATGTCAAAATATTTCTTCTCCAGCCATTAATGAATAAGTTACTAAAAATGTCAAATTTTAATGACTCTAATCTGTCCTGAAATTGGTTCACATGGGGAAAATATCATGCTAAACCATGGTTAAAATATCTGAACCCCTCCCCTTACAATTTTGCATATGGGCACCCATGGCCAGTATTGCTTCGTGCATTTGTGCGAGAGGCACTCAAACAGGGAACTTAAGTAATCATTTTGTCTTAATTTTGTTATTACTTTTTTATATCAATGTTGTCCTTAGGTACATAAAATTCCTTTCTATTCTAACAACTCCTTTTTGGTGCATTGATGCCCGGTAGCAGAAACTGCGAGACGCGAGACGTGCGTTGCAGATTTTTTGGATAATTTTACCAAAGAACAAAAAGAAAGAATAAATAAATAAAAGAAAAAATATATATACAACTTGGCAAAGATCGTTTGGAGATCGCTTTTTGAGCGATGGATGCTTCAGCATTTTAGCTAGAAACATAGTCGCCATATTTGGTCATTCACAAAATTGAAGTAGAAAAGTGCAAAAGTTTTCAAAAACAAAGATGAATTGGATGTTTTATTTTTCTGCCAAGAAATGAAAATAACTTAAAATGTGCAGAAAATCGTTTTTTTATTTTTATATTTTAAAATAATTTTCTTGAGAATCGAAAAATTTTATGTGAAAATTTCATCTTATCCTCAATTCTTTGGATGCAAAAGTGCTAAAACTTTTCAACTAAAGTTTAGTCTCATAAGGATTTTTACTTTAAAAATATTTTTTGCAACAAATTCAGAAATTTATATCTTAATTTTTAGCGTAGTCGCCATTTTGGTCATTCCCAAGATGTTGGTACGCAAGACTCATGAAGTGCCTACGTTTTCAAAAACGGAATTGGACGTTCATTGCAATGCAAACTTTTTTTTGGATAATTCCTTATTATTGTATTTAAAAATGCAAAATTTTATCGTCAGAATATTACCTTATCTTCATTGCTTTAGAGGCTAATGTGCTAAAAATGAGTAACAAATTCAAATATCTATTTATAACAATGAATTTTAAGTGTAGACGACATGTTAGGTCATTTGCAAGATGGAAATAAACGATACTATTACTTACCTAAGTTTCCAAAAACAGAATTGAATGTTTACCTTAACACAAACTATTGAAGATAACATAAAATGTTCAATAAATCTTTTTTTTTTTTTTTTCATTTTACAAAATACTTTTTTGAAAAATGCGAATTATTATCTGCACAGTTGTATTTGATCCTCATTGATTTGAAGGCTTTGCTATAAGCTAAATATTTCATCTAAAGTGCAGTTTGCTGCCAACTTCTTATTTACTAATTTAAAATATTTAAAAACCTATTTCAACGCAAATTTTCCATATTAAAATTAATATGTCTCCAATAATTATTTTTCATAGTGTGTAGAGTTCTATTTATTTTTATGAAAGTAGTGAAGGCTGCTGCCTTCCCCCCCCCCCTCCCCCTCTTAATGCTTTAAAACTCAGTGACAGTGGTGGCCACTAAGTTTTTTGGGCCAAGTGGTCACTGGCCAGTCGGAAAATTGTCCAAGTTTTGACCTTCACAAAAGACTAGTGTATTTTATGAAAACTTAAAATAAAACTAATAATAATGCTGCAGAATATTTTCAACTACCGAAAATAGTGTCGCAGACTGGCTAGAAAGTTTCTGCTACTGGGCATTGATGTTTTGCTAGTGACAAACCCACAAAAAAATATTATGAACTATTCCTTTTCACACATCAAGGAAATAACACAGTAAATATGACCAATGCCTAATAACACGTTTTTTTGCTGAAACCAGGGTTGTAAGTAGTGGTTTTAACCACGGATAAAACCGGCTTGGATAAAATCAGTTTTGTCCAGTTTCGGCCATTGGATGTGGATATAGGAAGTAATAAAATTTTTAATTAAAATAAATGAGTACATAAATAAAAGATATATGAAACATCAATCCCATAATCAATCACTATTCATTATTTCAGTAAACAGTTAATTTACACCCTAGGCAAGTAATAAATGGTGGCATGTTTAAGACGGTTAGTGGTATCATAGGAGAAATATGCCATAGTTCTTTAAAAATATGTTTTAAACAGTGTAAACAGCACAATATATAGTAGTTGCTTTTATAGTTTATGCGCACAAAATTAATTTAAAACTAAATCAAAGTATATTATTTATTTTCTAATTCATTGAATACATGTTACAAGTTTTGTGAAGAATAGCTATTAGTTTATGCTGCAGTCTGTTTCGTATTCCTTATAAACAAGTGTCTTAATTTGTCTTTGCTGTGAACAATTTTTAATGTTAATGTAAGAAAAGTTGCATTAAAATCAATAAATCAGTTTTAAAAATTATTTCAATTATGACAAAACAGGCATCCTATTTATTTTAATTATGCATTAAAATTTGCAACATTATACATATTAGTGTGCTTTTATGGAATACAGTTTTGGCCAGCTCTATGGTGGTTAAATCCAGCTTTGGCCGGTTTTTGCCAGTCACATGGCCAAAATAGGTTTTGTCCGGGCAAAACTACAACCCTGGCTGAAACACAGATGATTTAAAATATTCTATGCTGTTACTTACTTGTTAAAGTGATGATTGTCAACTTTTATTTTACTGAAAGATTTGAAATCATCAGGAAGAAGCATAACAGGTACATTTACATGTGTCAGCTCATTGATCTAAGGAAAGAAACAACTATAGTGAAATCTTGTTAATTCAAGCATAGTTAAGTCAACAGTCAAACCTACATGACTTCACACATGCAATTTCAAAAGAAACTTTAGATACTGATTTAATCAACACAATTATTTGCAAAAATAATTTGTATGTTCTAGTTAATAAAAGTAGGAATTCTGAATTTAAAACATTAAAAGTAATAAATACAAGATAAATACTACAAAAATGGCTTCAATTTAGAGTAAAATTAGCAAGTTTGAATGATGGTATAGTTAATGAGAAAAATATGAAAAATTCAAGCAATTTAAATCTACCAATTTGATTTAAAAATAAATAAATGAATGTTCATAAATTACCGTATGATTTATTCCCCACATAAACACACTAATCAGAGGCTCATTTGCTCGAAATAATTTAGCTTTTTGGTATTTTGGTTTGAAATGTTTTTTCTTCAACTTGCTACTACCTTTTAATGATGCCATCTGAAAAGAAAATACATACTGAAATATTTTCAGACACAAAAAATAAATATTTGTGGACATTTATAACACATCGTACGATGACTGTCTGACCATCACTAGAAAAGCAACCGCTGAAATGTCTGCGCCTGTCTACTGCTATAGCAACGAGCCGCGTCTCATTTTTTCAAGGGAAGATTGATGTTGGAAAAACCCGTACGACTGCACAAAGGCCAGCAGACGACTGGCGAAATGACGCCAAAAAGCCTTCCTGCTAACCCTTGCAGAAAATGAACGAAGTCCGTTTCTATGGCAATAGACAGGCTCAGACTTGACGGCCGGAGCTTTACTCGTGAAAGGCAGACAGTACATGACGAGAAATAGTTTTCGAGTATTTTAGTGAAATGCCAATAGAAATATTAATTTCTACATTGGAAATATACCATAACTATAAAGACAACAAAATGCATTAATCAACAAAATTTATCAATAATAGTGTTTCTCCTAGATCAAAAAGGAGCAGGGTGCTGCTGGATAAAAGGACACTTTCTCCACATAATTTTTTTGTAAAAAAGTACAAAATTTTGTAGCATAATATTCCTACACCCATTCCACTGGACAAAGGGAATGAGAAAGATAAATTTTCAAAGCCATGCTGGAGTGAATTTTTACCTTTCTAGCAAGTAAATTTGCTTTTGTGATCAAGTGTTGATAAATTTTGGAGGGGCAATGAGGGCGCATTAACAAATGCAATTAAAAAAGGAAAAAAAAAGCAGGGCGCAACACACTCCTAAAATGTATCTGAGGGAAACACTACGTAATCTTGATTTATTTTTATAACTAGTCATCTTTTTTTCTTTTAAAAGGTATATTTGAAACCTATTGTGATACTTGCAAACTCTGAAAGAAAAGGATTTCTAAGTTTCTTTCTTTAAGACCTTTCTACTAGAAGATGCTTTGGTATTAAAACTTGAAAAACGGCTTGAACATTTGGTACTCTCATGAGCTAAAAGTAGAAATAGGTTCCCTGACAATTTTAATAACATAATTTTTTTTTTACTTCCACTGAAGTCAGTTTTACAAGCTGAATTATGATTTCATATCACGAACACATGCGTTATAGGGCTGAGCGATGTAAAAAAATTCTACATCTTGATGTATCACTAGGCTTGTCACATCCCGGTTTGACCAGGACAATCGCGGTTTTCAGACAAAATCGCGGTGTCCCCGCTGGTTTACTTCATGTCTCGGAAATGATGAATTTGATTACAAATGACCAAAAAGTTCTAAAAATAATTAAATGTGACAATATATTTTAGATAATTATTGTATCATTTGTAACAGTGACTTGTTAAATTAATAATGAATTAGCTTGTGAGGATTTTTACAACAAGATCAAAACCAAAAAAGACTTAAAAAAGTCCTATAAAATGAAAAGTATATGCAAATACTGTTCAATTTTTTTATTTATCATTCAAAGTGTTTTTTTCACTAGAATGAATTGTAAATAATTTACATTCAAGAAGCGAAATGCTCAAATTTTATCTGCTTATGTTATTTTTAGAAATGAAAACAGTCAGGAAAAATCCGTTTTTTTTCCGAAGGGGTTTATTTCCACTACAGGAAAATTGAAAATATGAATTTTTTTCAATTTTTCAGGAAGTTTTAATTGGAATTTTCCGCAAAAAGTGATTAGGACTGCAATTTCGTGCTTATTAGCGCTCATCAGCCTGGCATAGGAGTGACTGAGCTGGAGGTGGAAAACCTCTTAAGGAAACTAAGAGTGCCAAACTGGTAGCTAATATAGAATTAGCATTGACCAGACGAGTGGAAAGCATCTTAAGCAAGCCAAGAGTGCACAAACAAACTGGTAGCTAATACGGAATTAGCACTGACCAGAAGAGTGACCGAAGCAATGGTTCGGTTCAACTCGAATATTGAAGGCAAGGCAGGTATTCAGTAAGTCACGCCCTATAGCCAGGGCTAAGGCAGAAATACATGAAATACACCGCCAACTCAGTCAATTCCAGCTGAGGACTGCAGTTTTGTGCTTATTAGCACTCATCAGCCCGGCTTAGGAGTGACTGAGCTAGAGATGGAAAACCTCTTAAAGAAGCCAAGAGTGTTATTTCATGTATTTCTGCCTTAGCCCTGGCTATAGGGCGGTGACTTACTGAAGATATCAGTAATGTTTAAAAGTCAAAAATTAACAATTATTATTTTAAGTTTCAAAGGCAATCTAAAATAGAAAATGTAATTGTTGTGATTAAGACACACCTTACCCAATGTTACTAGTTGAACGAAGACTTGACTTATTTCTGGTGTTTGACCAAGAAAGCTCTCGGTTATAAAACAAAAAGGGTTTTTTTTTCTCTAATTAAACTTACCTTTATGTGCATTTCTGTCAAGAAGAAAAAGAAGATGTGTGGAGTGCATATATTTTTTAATGCTTAACCCAGCAGTCAATTAATGTTTCTAATTTCTTTTTCAACTTACCGTTTTGCCTAATTTGCCAAAATTGATCTTAATCAACTGTATTACATTCATTCAGCCTACCTTTATGTACACGAACTTTCTCATAAAGGGTACTACTACTTACCCTATTTAACCCTATATGTATATACAATAAATTCACTAAGTTGTTCTTTTTGCATATTTTGCTTTAACTTTGAAATTAAAGGCAAAAATAGGAGAAACACAGTTGAAAACAAGTGTTGTTTAAAGGAATGTAACAGTGTCGGACATAAATGGTGCTGAACGTTAAAAAAAATTTACGTCCGACACCTAGATTTTAATAAAAAATATTCACTTGTTACAAAATTAAAACAGGTTACATCAATGAGATTGAAAATCTTGCTTTGTACCCAAAAATACATGTATGTAGCTTTAAAATTATTGGCTCAGCATAATTAATTTCACATTTCGGTGTTGGATATAAAATACTAACATACCCCAGAGGAATTCTTTTACAAATTAATATGAATTATAATTTGACACATTTTTGTAACATCACCAGCAACACATTGTATCTTTAAATGGTTATTTAAGTATACAATGTGTTGTATGGTTATTTAAGGATATGGTGGTTATTTAAGGAAATGGTGGTTATTTAAGGATACAATGTGTCATATCAATTCATAATATTGATATGTATTTTTTGGAAAAAATAGAACTTCTTTGAGTTACCAAATATGGTTTGAAAATACTCAAAATGTTGACCTTAGTATAACCGCCTGTAACTTATTTATAAGTGAAGTTATCAACTTTAAGACAGGCATTTCAAAATATACAACTCTTTACCTATAAAATGATACCTTATTTGTTTAGAAATTTTAATTTTGAAAATTTGATCATCTGGTTGACCTTATCATGGAATTGCCCTTTAAATATTTATATTTTGCGCATTTAATCTATTTTTGCTTCGTAAGATTGTGTAAATTGGAACGATCGTGTAAATTGGAAAGAAAAATAGGTCGATTTTTGGTTATTTTTGCTGATTTTTAGAAATGTAAAGAAATTACTCTATTGAAGTAAAACTCGTATGATATATTAATGTTAGCAAGAGTTAACATTTACCCCCTCAAACATTTTAAAAATAAAATATTTTCAATTTCTTAAAAAGTTTCAAAAAAATCAATTTTTTTGTATTTTTGGGGCAATTTTGGAATTTATAGATATTAACCTAGGAGACTAAAATTTGAAGGGGTGATCTACTGATGCTAAAAAGCAACTTTTAAGACCCCAGGCTTTCGGAATTCGAAATTTTTTTTTTTCACTCCACCCTAGTGAAAATTTATTTTTTTTACTCCCCCTTTTTAAATTCTAGTGACACTGGGGGCGGGGAGACATTCCGGTGTCCCGGTTGAACATTTCAGAAACCTGGCAAGCCTATGCATCACCAACCTTACATTGTGATGCATCACATTGTTTATATATATATTAGCCGCCTTCGTAGCCCGGCTCGAGAAGAAAATAGCTTTTCTCGAAAAGAAAATAGTTGGCTTTAGAGGAAAAATTCTTAAGAGTAAATAATGATGTGTGTTTTTTAGAATGCCCAGCACTAGTACCCTATACAGTGAAATCCCGTTACAACAAATACAGATACAGTGAAACATCCGATACAACGAGTTAAACATTTGAACAAAAATTTATAAATATTTAGATAAGATGTGATTTTATTTTATGCTTTGCTTAAAGATAAGTTTACCATCATCATGTACGTTTTTAATGTAAAATAATATGTTAAACAATTACTTTTATTAACTATATATTAGTCATGGTGTATAAGATAAACTGCAAATTCTTAATTTTTTCTGAACTGGAATTTTGCAGTAAAAGCAATACTGCAAGAGTCTGAAAATCTGTTAGACACACAGAAAAAGAGATCCATATAGTTTAGACAGTTGAAGTTTAGATTGTATAATGCAGTGTAGTTAAATTGAGAGCAACACATTCTAAAAGTGCAAAATTAGTTTTAAAAATAAAATGATTTTAATCAATGATTTTTTAAAAATATATTTTTATCAGAAAGGCAAAAGTGACAATACAGTATTTTAACTAAAACTTCACGGAAACAGCATTAACATTTTTTTTGAACTCAGCAAGTTGATAAAAAACATTAAATATCTTTGTAAAAAACATTAGTATATTTTAAATAAAAAACATTAAATATTGTTTGATGAAACTTATATTCTGGTTTTATTTGTTTTCTAGTTTAAATTAAATATATATAACATTTAACTTTTTTAAAAATTAATTATTTCATTTTTTAAAAAACCAAATTAACCTTAAATTTAGTTTGTTTTGAAAAGCAATTTAATAAATTAAAAGAAAATAAGGCTGAAAATTTTTTGCCCTTTTTCAACTTAGGGCATATCTGCATTGCTGGGTCTCGCGATATATAGTTACGCACGGCATGGTAACAAAGACTTTGGCGTTAAAGATCAAATAATTCTAGCAAATCCCCAGTGAAAGACAATATTTTCCGATTTTAGTTTTTCACATCAACATAAAAAACAGTAAATAGAATATAAAAGTTTAAAAAGTAAATTTCTTGTAAGAATGAAGGCTTTCACGGCTGGTGTCCGTAAATTTTTTGTCAATAGCTTTTACTGATTTTTCAAAGGTTTTCTGCAATATATTTTTTTCAGAGTCAGGGGCGGATACAGAAAAATCTTTTGGAGGTGGCACGGGAAATTGTTTACCCCCCCCCCCCCCCCCCCCCCCCCGCCTTCGATGTTTCATAACAAAGTTTTGATGACTTTATTTTTTAATGTGCGTTTTTTTTTTTTTTAGAATTCCTTTATTTTTTAATGTGCGTGTTTTTTTTTTCTTTTTTTTTTTTTTTAGAATTCCTTAAGGTCAATGAATCTACTTCTAAGTACATGAATATTATGCACTAATATACTTCGAATGTGGACGGAATACATCTTTAACGTTTCAAGCCATTTAAATACTTAACCCAATATAATGTCACCGAGATGCTAGACAATGAGCGGCTTGATCTAGGAACATTGTCATAATGATTATAACACGAGGGCAAGGTTATTAAATAAACCCATACTTCTCTTGTTCAGTTTTTTAAAATTAATTTAATCATAACTTCATAACATATATAAGTTTCACTAAAGAATTCAGAAACTATTTCTGTGTGAATTTCAAAACAATTGCTTATTTGTTCTTAAAGCCATGATACAGTTGAGATAACATATTGATACTACATGCTGTTTCTATTAAAAATCATGGTTTTTCCAAGAAACCACCACATGATTTCTTTCATTTTGCATCTTTTATTAGCTGAAAAAGAAATCTATTATTTCGCAAATAGGTTCCTACATCAAAATGACTCTTTTAGGTGTGCCTACACATTTAAAAAAAATTTTAATTATTGATTCAATCAAAGAAGAATTAATAGACAAATCGTGATAATGTGGTCTCTTGAATTTGAAGCCAATGAGTTAAATGTATTCTGCAACTCTGGGCCTCTGACTCCAGTAATACTTCTTTATAGAGACGTACCGAGTACTCGGTAACTACTCGGTACTCGGCATACTCGGCCAATTTGCCGAGTACTCGGTACTCGGCCAAATTTTGATCAGATACTCGGCCAATACCGAGTAGTTGCAAAAAATTGAATATTGTCCAAGACAGATATTAAAATTTATAAAAAAGTGCAAGCATATTAAATATTCTGCAATCATTTTACAAGTCAATTTTAAATTTTGAGAATAATGAAGTTTTTAATGCTTTAATGGAATAAATCTTTATTTTAATGTCCCCAAAGTTAATAAAACTTATTTATTAAAAATTGTGCAAAAAAGGTGAGTATAGAAAATATGAAATTTTTGCATAAAAAATAGATTTTTGCTACAAACAAAAATTAGTTATAAGAAATATAAAAATTCCTTTGCTTAAAAAAAAGGGAAATAAAACAACATTAAAAGCATAGTGCAGGAACATTGCAGACACGTGTTTTCGCGTTACAGGAAATTCCTTTTTCAATGCACAAAATGTGAGCTTGTAGATTTAAAGGCATCCGACAAAAGTCGGACTTTTTTGTCGAATGTCTTAACATTTGTTAGCTCACATTTTATGCACCGATAAAGACGTTCCTTCTAACGCAGAAACACATGTGTGCAGTGTTCCTGCACATTTGCTTTTAAAAATTATTTATGTTTAGCGGACTAGAACTAAAATAGATTGGTATAGTTTGTCTTAATTCCAACTTGATCTATCATACCTTTTATTTATTTATTTTTAATTTTAAAAATAGTTTTTTTGTAAAATTTTTGACGTAAACAAAATTTTTTTTAATAATGCGAAATTAAATTTCAGCAGGAATTTAGTTTTAAAAACTTTTATATGGACAAAGAGGTCTATACTACTATTCCAATAAGTTCAAAATTGATCATGTGTGTGTCAGTGGTTCTTCTTAAAACATAATTGGTACTTGTTAACTCGGCCGAGTAGTGAAATGCCGAGTACTCGGTAACTCGGTACTCGGCCGAGTAGTGAAAGGCCGAGTACTCGGTACTCGGCTACTCGGCCAAAGTGCTACTCGGTACGTCTCTACTTTAGCAAACAAAAATGCTTTTATTCAAAATATGCTGTGTGTGTGTGTTCTTTTTAATTAGCTACGTAAAAAAAAAAGTGCAAAGGAAAGGTCAGTTAAAAAGTAATAATTAAAATAGTGAAATTAATTAATCCTTTTGGGGGGCACGTGCCCCCCCCCTTAAAATCCGTTACTGCACAGAGTATCTTTTCAGCTGAAAATAATTTCTTAAAAATATAGATAAAAATATCTCAAATAAAAATTATCACTGGTCAAAATTGGGAAAGCTAAAAAAGGTTATATTGAATTATTTTGTTCCATTTGGATTTCCCCCAAGAACAATATTTGCCAGTTTGAAAAATATGATTTTGCTTCAGACACAAAAAGATTGAAACATGTTATGCAAGGTAGTAAATAGATAATTAAATATTTCAAAGCAAATGAATATAAAATTATTGCGAAAATGAATGCAGTCTATTTATTGCTGAAGCTAAAACGATCTAATCACGTGAAATCGGAACCTTAAACGAATAAAAACAAAAAACTCATACTAGACCGATAAAATACAGTATATATACATAAAAACTACCAACTTTACACTAAATAAGTATTAAAAAGCAAATCCACATACGATTCATCTAGTAGAATAGTAAATCTATTCATGAAAGTAATTTAGAAACTTTTCATTGTGGCTAAAAAAAGCGACGCTAACTATTGAGCAAGTTTAATTAAAAGCATTTCATTAAACCTGACAATTGTTTTAAATAAATTTATATTTTTGTGGTCAAAGCCTATTCAATTTTCTTCTGTAATGCAAAAATGTACACGGTTTCTTCGAAATAATATTTATTTCCGAGCATTAATTTAAAAGACGAATTCATAAAACGGTATGAAGTCAATTTGTTTATATGTTTAAAAAAATCAAAACAAAAAAATCACATGATTAAAGCATAACAGATTAACTGACGAGAACTTTCAACATGAAGATGAATTATAATTCTAATAAACTTACCGTTATTTTTTTTTTCTAAATTTTATTGGTTTAATTATGATACGGAGGAAGGGGAAACTTCACTTATTGAATTTCCGGCAATGAAGCCCCATACATGCTACACTCCTTAAAATTTCCCGACATTTTTCCTCTTCATCATCTGCTGTTGCCAGTATTGTTCAATATATACAGGAAAAATATTGCAGCAGTCAATTTGAGTCGGCTTCGCCTGACTTCATTAACGAGGAAAACTCCTCCGTGGACTAGGCACGTGACATTGATGAAAATCTAACTCCCTTCGCAACTCCAGAGCTCGAATACGCTACCTTGTGGTGATTAATAATACTTAAGAAAAAGATAAAACATTTCATTCCACGTGTTTTCTTTGAGGTAAATTACAGGCTTTAGACAGTTTATGGTGTAATGTAATTCCAGAAGAATAGAAAAGAAAGCTTCCTACAAAAACGTTGACAAATTACTGTCATTCACCAAGTGTCAAAGCAAGTTATAAGTTAAGGCATGTGTTTGTTTTACCTTTTTCATCCGCCATTAGACAGTGGTTGCAGCGCCCCCTATAGTTTATTGGAGTTGCGACTTGCTTACTCCAAATTCTCCAAAGAATAGGGAAGTTTTCGATTTTTCAATTTTATTTTTATATGTTTAGAGTAACATGTATGAACATCATAGGTGAAAAAATTTTTGCGATACGATAAGTAGTTTTTTTTAAATTAATTTTTAAAGTTCAAGCTCTTGTGACGTCAAATGGCATAGGAAGTGACGTCATCCCCTCTTCCGATAGGGGAGAAGCGAAGGTCGCGCATTCGACTTCGAAGACGAAACGTAAAAGGCTTTCTCGCTGCTTTCTCCTCGCATTTAACCCCTCGCGTTTCTGGAACATTAAACCTCTCATCCTCTCGAAAATATTCGAATATCTTATTGGTGTTACTTGAGGAAGATTATTTAGATTGTGCTTTAACGAATCCGGCCTCCATCGAGTGTTCAAAAGGATTATTGAATTTCTAAAAAATAAAAATATCAGCGCGCTCAAAATGTTCCTAGCGAAAACAAGGGATCTTCGGCGGAAGGCTGCCCATTCGCGCCCTGTGACGTAGGCTCGTGACGTTTCAGAAGCGCGCACTTTTGCGCGTGGATTTTTAAAAATTCATTAAAAATCAACCACGGTGTTTTAAAATTTGGCGATGGTAAATTTTTCAGTTTTGAGGGTCGATTAACAATATCCAATAGCCAAAATATGAACATTTAATAGGTTGCAACTTCCCTATTGAGCAGTGAGGTGGAATTGATAGATAGCTAAGCAAATAGCATTCTAACCAGGGCCCGATTAAAATCTGAAATTAGAGGAAACTTGGACTCACTTTGGGGCCCCCACTTTGTTCGGGGAAAATTTTCAAAACGTTCTATGCACATTGATACAACACTGGCTAAATCTAAGTCTCCCAGAAGAACTCAGATTTACTTTTATTCCACCTTACTGACTGACAAATTTTGTTTTATCACATGCGTTGCACTTGAATACTCAGCAAATATATGTAATAGCATGTTGAACCATATTTGATGCTATACCAAATTAAATTACATAAAAGTACTTTGTAACAGAGTAGAATCAAGTTCTGCATTTGAAAATCTAGCTTATGACTACATTTTATCAAATGTGTCCTCACTTTCTGTAGTTATTTAATTCTTTCAAATATTTTTGTTTAGCAAGTTCTAAAGTTAGCAATCCCTTTAAAAAAACGCAGTTAAAAGCAGAAACCGGTATTTTGAAGCTCAGTTTTATAGTCATATTTAGGCCCCTGAAAAAATTTTGAGGGGAAGCTGAAGCTTCCAGAGCCTTTTGGGTAATCAGGGCCTGATTCTAACACGATTAAAATTCTCGATATCCACTGATTGTATTGTTACAATCAGGAGTGTTATTAAGGCGGAAGTCAGTTTTACATTGCATTTTTATGTTGAAAGGGTCTGGCCACAGGAAATTGAGATTGTTTTTAACACACTTCACAAAATTATAATTTGTTAAAAAAGGAGCCTTTACAAAATTCTGATTAATCGAAACAGACCCTTCACAAAATCTAGATTGGCCGAATTGGACCTCACACAATTCATTTATTAATAAAGCAGTACTCAAAATGCAGGGGTGTCCACCCCCCTTAATATCAAGGGTGCACCCCCTCCCCCCAGAAAAAAAGGAAGAGCCCCGAATAAAAAGAAAAAAAGACCTTCCCCCCTCTTAAAAAATTTCAATGGCGCAGTCTTTGACATGACCATTCCTCCCATTCCCCTAGGTGGACACCCCTGCAAAACGTCATAAATAAACTACCACATATTGATACATTACTTTTGGTTTCCATTTTAAAATTTCACAAAAAGATTTGGTTTTTCACAAAAAATGCATTTTAAGTTCACAAAACACAGGACCCTGTGAAAAATCATGGACAAACACCTGATTTTTATGTTTTGTTTCATAAATTTTTAAAGCTTCAGAATTTTTCCTATTTCCCTAAGGTCATCAAAAGTTGCATTTTTAAAAAGTGATATTGGAAAATTTCGAGAGAGGCTCAGACCGCCAATATCAGACTGTGGCGGACAGGGACCCCCAAAAGGATGACCCCCAAAGGACGCAAAAAAAAAAAAAAAAAAAAAGCTAAGGTGCACAGGTTTGAAGGCGCAAAAAAAAAAAAAAAAAAAAAGAAGAAAGTGGCCACGTTCAAGGACGCAAATAAAGTAAAATTATACAAAATAAAAACAAAAAAGGCGCACGGGCTCAAGGGCGCAAAAGAAAAACCTAAGGAGCTCAGGTTTGAGGGGGGGGGGAAACGAAGATGCTCAGGTTCAAGGGCGCAAAAAGAAGAAGGGGGAAAAAAGCCCTTCCCCTCGAAAGGTGCACACGTTCGAGGGCACAAAAAAAGCAAAGCTGCTAAGGTTTGATGTCGAAAAAAAAACTACAAAGTCGTACAGGCTTGAAAGCGTTAAAAAAAAAAAAAAAAAAAAATGAAGGTGCACAGGTTTGAGGGCACAAAAAAAAAAAAAAAAAAAGTGCACATGTTCAAGGGCACAAAAGAAACATACGAGGGCACCAGGGTGCGGATTTACAGTCTATTCAAGGGGGTGGCGATGGAAAACCTGTCATGTAGGGAGATGCCCCCCCCTTTAACCGGTATTTTGAATACTAAACGCCCCCTATCGCCCCACACAAACTTATTGCCCCTTTGAAGTGTTAAATCTCCCCTTTGCGGGCTATCACCCCAGGGTTGGAAACCACTGTTCTAAGTATAGTGCCTAGAAAGAATAGTGTGCCGATCGGCGCTTTTTCCCCTTCGATTCTTGAAGACAAAATGTATGAAAACCGCTAGAGGGCAGTGGGGTCGAGGTGTACGTTCAATTTCGCGGTGTTTACATTAGCAGACGCGAGATTTTGTTACAATTTAGTTCCGCGTTTCTCTTTTTTATCTTTATTTCGTGAATATTTCATGAAACAGCGTTTAAGGCTTTTAATGGAGGCATCAAAGTTTAATATTAGAAGAAATAAAGCTTCATCTTGTTTCGTACCAGGGTGCAAAAGTGGATACAAAACATGCAAAGAAAAAGTTTCGCTTTTTAAAGCTCCAGCAGATGAAGAAAAACTTAAGAAGGGGAACTCGTTAATTCCCAAGTTAGATAAAGTTTTTTGATAAATATTGCTCAATTTGTGCTCTGCATTTCGAAAAACATTTTATTGAAACGCATTATAAGCATATTATAAATGGTGAGGAAGTTTTGATTCCTCGAGGAAAACCTTTTTTGAAACAACATACTTTACTAAAAAAATACCAAAGCAAAGGTCCATCAGAAATTATGCAGTTAAGAAAAATGTTCCCTGTTTGAAAAAAATAAAACTTGATCTTTCCGCAGATGAAACTGAAATAACCACATATAAATCTATTATAAATGAAATTGTGCATATTAATTTGCCTAACGAATATTGGGTTTGTATGAAATTTTAAAAATCTCCAAATATTGTAGTTTTTGTATATAATGAAAATTATGTGGAAAATAATATTGACGATAAAAAGATCATTATTGAAGTAGAAGAAAATTTACCAATCAGTGCTACTATTTTAGTCAAAGGTGTAAAAGTAGATTATCCTGTTCTTAAATCAGTATCGGATGTCAAAACTTTTTATTGACGTTGACGCTAGAATCGTGTGCAATGGGATGGGTACATCAGAGGAATTCAAAATTGTGTTGCTTGTAATGAAACGAACTGAATATTTTGCTGATGGTTCATCTTTAAGACACTGTAAATGTCAAGGTTTTGTATTGAGTGAAAAATTAAGTTGTAATTTTTGTAAAAAGAAACATAAATATTTGTTGACACAGGGAGCTCTGAAAAACAAAAGAAATATAGCAAATTTACAAAGAAGTATGGTTGCGAAAAAAATTAAAAATATGCATCAAGTAACTTACCGTCTGAAGAAAAAATCAATGGATTTATCAAACAAATTAAAAGTTAAGGAAATTAAGAATAAGGCGAAACTTTCGAAACCTTTACAGTTAACAGCAAAGCAAAAATTAGCAATTGATGCTTGCGTTGCTGCATCCAATCGTAAAAGTTGCAATGGAATTTACTCATTGTTTCAGCATCAATGAATTACATTGTGATAGCATTTTGGATATGATTAGTTTCATCAATCCAGCAAAAATCCCAAAAGTTGATTGTTTACAACATCAAAATGAATTAACGCAAAAAATTGTTGTGCAGTTTATTATCACGAGGCTTAAACAAATAAATAAAAATCGTCAGTCGAAAAGAAAAAAAATCGCTTTTTTAAAGATGAGAAGAAATAACTGAAGGGTAATACATTAGTTGTCTATCAATTTGTAGACACAAAGACAAGGATGCTTTCGAAACAAAATTTTACACAATTGACTCTGAAAGTCTGATACTTATATTTTAAGGCAAATGTATTATCAATCGAGATGGCTTAGGGCGCCGTTTGTTGTTGTTTTTAATGCCACTTGGGAGACTCAAGCCCCATTCATGTATCTGTAAGTGACCGACCATAAGACTTTCGGACAAACGGAATTCACGAGCACGTAAGTTATATTTAAAATAAAAGTTTTTTTCTTGAATTTTAGCTTTTTAAAATCCTGTATAAAATTAAAAAGTATTATTGTTATCGCGTCCCTCGTTATCGAGATAAAAGGTATTTAAGTCTCCCAAAATTTTAAGAAAAGTGGCAAATTTAAACACTTGGCGAGAGATTGAAGGTACCAATTTCTCACAGACGATTTCCTCCTCTGCATGTGGCAGGACATCCATATCTACAGAGCGTGAGAAAGATGTCTGTCCCCATCGAAACTCGCTAAATTTGGAACAACGAGACTCGCTTTTCTTAAAATTCCCCATAGGCTTTAAAATCTCATATATCGACAAGGGGAAAATATTTTTTGCTCCCAAAAACATGTTCTTTTGATCGCTACTTATTTAGATTTTTTAATTGTAACACTGTCATGTTGTTTCCTAATTAAGGGTATCGAGATTCAGAAGCTGCGCTTCCTTTTAAAAGAACATTTTAAAGATATCATAAGCAATGTTAGACAAAGGAGAGGGCCGAGGAGGTGCCCCATTTGTTTTTAGTTTTTAAGGATACATTTCTTTCGCTATTTTACATATGAGATAAAAGATAAAGATACATAAATACTTTTTTTTGACAGTGATAGCGTCAGATTCAAAAACTACTTCTATTTCGACAACAAAACCGTTTGCTGACAAGTTCTAAAGAACGTTGTAAAAATAAGCAAACTAGCAGTTTGACATTGATGAGTATTACCGAAAATTCAACAAATAATCAAACCAGCTGTTTGCCAATTGCAGTTATTTGCAAATTAGTATGTAGTTATATATGTGATCGGAGCAAGTGGCCCAATTATTTTTTTAATGTAAGGAAAGTCCTTGAAAATTATTAAAAAAAAAAAAAAAAAACAAGTCGGAGTCGGTAGGTTTTCAAGCGACTCCGACTCTTCGACTCAGACTGAGAAGCCCTGATAATTTTAATTAGCTTCAAGAATTTAGATGCAGTTTTATTTTGTAACTAGCGGTACCCGCACGACTTTGCCCGAAGGAGAAAATTAAAAGGTCATTTGATTAGCCTGTATATTTACAAATAATGGATGATGAATTTCTCGCCAATTGGCAATGTTCATTCGCTCTTCCCATGTTACGATTCCACGTCAGGATAATTTCGTAATTTACTCGTCCATCTTATGATAATTCTGCTTCGGAAACTGTTTTTAAAATTTAAAAATAAAAAAAGAACAAAATCGAATTTTTGAAAAATCGCTTCGAAGTGCACACCCCCATGCTACAAACTAACTTTGTACTAAATTTCATGAAAATCGGCCGAACGGTATAGGCGCTGTGCGCGTCACAGGGATCCAGACAGAATTCCGGACAGAAATCCAGACAGAAAGACTCAGCTTTATTATTAGTAGAGAATAAGAGACGCGCTGTTATTGAATACTTAGGGGCCATTCATTAATTACGTAAGGATGATTTTGGCAATTTTTGACCCCCCCCCTCCCCCATGCAAGGGTACGTAAGAATCCCCCCCCCCCATTCTTATGTAAGACTCCATTTCGTTTTCAAAATGATAAAATAACAAATCTTGAATCGTTACATCACTGGAATCGTTATTAAATTAAACCTTTTGCGTAAAGAAATAGTTACTGAAAAGAATCTAAACTGAATGTTTTTTCGACTTTTTTTTTTTTTTTTTTTTTGATGGAATATTAATTACAAATAAAACATGCCGTACGCAATGCGACTCCTTTATTATATTTTACACTATAAATTCTTTGTAAAACAAATAAAAAAACATCTTATCCTAACACGTTTCTTACCTTCCAGAAGCAAATGGAACATAATCTCTGCCAAATCATTTGACCGCGCAGTTTCTAATGTGAAATATCGACTTGGAAAATATTATGTAAGAATGAGTTTGACCCTCCCCCCAAGTAAGGTACGTAGAGGCTTTTCCAACCCTCCTCCTCCTCGGGACCCTTACGTATTTAATGAATGGGCCCTTATAGTCTACTATTTTCATTGAAGTAAGGTAGTTTTATAGTAAGGTAATAAGGTAATTTTATATGCTTCAAAAAATAAACGAACACCCATGTAACAATTAGCACTTATTACAGAATTTGTCTTTTGCGCAGAAATAAGTTTAATCCGAAAAACGGGGCTTTTAAACTGCGAAATCAGCATGCAATCGCTGATTTAAAACGAGTCTGATTGAGGAGCATAACGTACTACTCGAGTGCAGCGCCACCTGGCTTTTCCTCAGATCTGACCTCACTTTTTCCCCGCCGATCGGCACACTACTCTTTCTAGGCACTATAGTTCTAAGTAATAGCGAAATGTATTATCATACCAGTATATTGTAGTCCATGGAAGAAAAAGGTTGAAAGAAACATATAAAAATTATTAAAATTTAAAAAAAAAGGGTGGGGAGGGGGCGAGTTTAGTTTCAAATTAAAAAGTGTTCGAGGGAGTAAAAAAAAGAAAAGGGACATCGGTTTGAGGACGCAAAAAAAAAAAGAAAAGAGACCGAAGTCGCACAGGTTTGAGACCAAAGAGAGATCTAAAATATAAAAAAAAACCCAAAGGTGCACAAGTTTGAGGGCGGGGGGGGGGGGGAAAAACGGAAGGTGCAGAGAGGGTGTTTGGGGGCGCGCGCATTGGCACCCCAGTCCGCCTCTGTCACCAGAATCTTAATTTGACTTTCAATTCTGAAAAAAGTTGGAAGGGAGTACCAACTTAATCCCTTTCCCTAACATTACGAAAAAGTGCATTAATTTGAGATTTTTGACGTCAATGTTGAAAATTTCTGCTTACCATGTAGACCTCCTTACCTTCGTCTCTTTAACACTACAAAAGAGGGACTTAAGTTTCGAAAACATTTCGAGAGAAATCTCTGGATCCTTCTTTTGACATCATCAAAGATGGAGCCGCCTTCAGAGCAATAAATTACTCAGAAAAATAATTTCTGTTTTAACGTTTTATAAATTCACCGTAATTATGTTTTCCCCCTCTTTCTCTTTTACTCTTTTTAATTAAAATTTGATATAGAGTTCAAGGAAGAGCGATAGTATCAAGTTCTTTCCCTGCCGCGGAGAAATCGAAGATTTTGTCCCCCCCCCCCCACCCCCCTGCAACAAAATCTGAGGGGTTCCTAACTAGAGGCCAGCAGTGTATATTTGCAACGTTAAGTCTTTAGTGCTATTTTTTTTCTTTCAATTTCTTGGGCCGTTGGGACCTTGCAATGCGGGGTCTGCACGTTCGCAGATTGTTCACTGATTAAATTGTCTTCTTCATTAATTAACACTACGAAATACGTTGTCAAGATCGTAGGTTTTTTTTTTTTTTTGCTCTTTCATTATTTTCACGGTTTAACATTTTTATAGAAGTGTTTAGCACTAAAATCGCGCATTTTCCATTTTCATATAACAATAACTTTCCACCCTATGTTACAAAATTAAAACATGCTCTTTTATGTATTGTTTCGTATGTTAACATCATAGCTTAAGTGCCGACAGCCCAGTTATGACATCCTGACTCGTTTCGTCCTTGTTATAGACTCATCAATTTGAAATAGACAATAACTGAGCAGCAGGCAAATGCTATTTCATTAAAACTGAGCTTACAAACAAACCGTTTGCTGTTGGTATTTCAAATGCTGTTCAGCCTCAGCCTTGGCTTGAAGGCAGCAACTTATTGCTTATTCTATAACATGTTTTCTCAAAAGAGACAAATTTAACAATTGTTGTTGTTTTGAGATTTTTAAAAACTTACTAGGGTAACTATTCAAGGGGAGAAGTGACGTGATAATATTGATTAAACGAGGGGTGTAATATATGTAAGGGTAAACAATGTAGAGGGGACCTCATAGATGCAATTTGTGACAGGCGACAAAATTTCTGCGCACACCCCATCCCTTACTCCTTGGAAAAAAATTTAAATCACAGGTCTGGTGCACCTTAACATGAAGATTAGTCTGACTTTTCAATTGAAATTTTTTTGTTATTGTGAACAAGCAACAATACTTCATGAAAAAACCTGTTTCTCCAACAGTTGGTTGTAGCAACCTTATGTTGTTCTTCCTGTTGCAACCTCTTATTTTCAACTATTTTTGAAGTTGACTCTTCCAAGTACAAGCTTCAACAACCCCGAGTAACAACTCAAAAGTTCAAAAAAAAAAAAATCCAGCACCTGCAGCTCCTGGCATTTATTTGAATGTTGACGTCTTGAATTCCAAATATGCTTTTCGCAATCACCGATTGTGATAGGGCTCTATTCGTTAGGTTTCTTGTTTCTACAAATGAAATGGAATGGATTGGTGAAATATGACTGGTGAGTTTCTAGATTAGGTAATACAATGCACATCAATGAAAAAAGAAATGGTAATTAGGATGCGGTAACAGAGGTATGTGAATATAACAGTCACTTTGCACACTTATTTTTATCAAGATCATAATTGCAATGTATGTTATTATAGTATTTTTATTTCTTATAACTTAAATGATGGGAATTAGTAATCTGGAAAGTTTTGTATTTAGATGAAGTTTTGCTATTAAGTTCATATATATATTTGTTTTACTTGAAAAAACGTGATTTTACACACACACGAAAACATCTTTTACTATAAACCTGCCTTTAATGAATGCGAACAATTTGTAGCAATGAGGAAAAAAATTAGTTTCTTTAAATAAACATAAAAACAAGCTAGACTTATTTTCGTTGTCATGGTAATCTGAAAAATCATTAAGAATGACAAAAACGATCAGATGAGGTAATTAAGCAATTGATCATTGATCAATAAGTACCAATTGAAAGAGCATAGAGAATCATGTTTTTTGTCAGGCTAAATCATTAGCTTTCATCTCATCGTTATCGAAATATGAGGTTTTAAGCTTGGGAGACATTAAAAAACAGCCATTAAATTTAGCTAGAATTAGATATTCTAGCAATTGAAATATAAATATAATACAAATACTTTTTTAAAGGTAATTTTGTGTTTCTTAATTCATCATAAATTGTTTTACACGCAGGTAAATAGTTTCTGCGATATGAAGCGAAAAACACGAACAGAATCCAAGAGGGTGATACGAGTTTACTCTACGTTCGGTCATATATTGGCAAACAAGGCGAAAACATATTCATTTGAACACAATTATGTATGAAATTTGTGTTTTGTTCAAAAAATAAATCAAGGTAGAAATTTGCAGATGGGTTTTGTACTTAAAGGCTATGATATCTTTACTAGTTCTTTTTTTTTTTTTTTTGACAAATGCTGTTTCTGCAGAACTTGAGTCCCAATATCATTTACAGTGATGTCATTTGAAAGCTAGTGGGGTGGACAAATTTTTAGTAGATTTTAGCGCCAATTCAACTTTGAGTACTTTGAATGTTTCAAAGCTTGTAACTCGCTGAAAAATGTAACTATCTTGATTAAAAAATTGTCCTTTTATAGGATTCTCTCCACTCTTTTCCAATGTGTATTTATTTAGTGTGTAGATTTCCTAGGAATTTCGGAAATTGTTCTTAACTTCGGAAATTTGTTTTTAGGCTCATGTTTCTTCTATCTACCCAAACTTGTTTGCAGTAGCAAATTAACCACGATAATGAGTGGTTCTATGCTCCACTTGGGCTCTTCTAACACCCCCTTTCATGTGGCAGATTAGATCAAATTCACCTTGTATAGATAAAATATACATCTATAGATAAAATATACACTGTCTACTCGGTTCTAATTGCATATATACATATATGTTGTGTATGTACAGTCGAATCTCGAAGTTTACAACTCAAATATTACTTTATCTCAAAGTTTCCATCGGGTTCCAAACTCTTGAGATTGTTGTAGAAACTTCCCATAACTCGAACTACCAATAACTCAAACGTATTAGCTGGTCCCTTGGGACTTCGAGTTATTGAGAGTTGACTGTATATGGATTTGGTTAAATGAGTATACAATTCAACTTGGATAAATCAATGATTTATTGAGTCAGTTACATATTTTCGTACAACCAATTTATAAGTGTCAATTCAATACTATTTCAGTATCAAATTTAGAATGGTCACCCATGGTAACTTTGAGCCATTGCGGTTAAATTTGCACCACACCAAATTTTTAAATATATGAACCCACTAACCAATGTTATAATTATAAGTTTTTTTTAAGTGATTGAAAAGACATTTATCACATTGTGATATTCAACACAATATTATAAAAGATAGAAATCTTAGTGAAGGTTGTGAAGAGCAATGAGAGAGTTTTTTTAGCACAAATTTTATTTTTGTGCATTAAAGTTGCATAAGGTTTATTAAAATAATTTATTTTGCACCTCATTTCTGATGTGGCTCAAAGTTACTCTAAATGGGAGAACAGTTAAAAAGCAGGGTAATATTTCATTTTAACATTTTAAAAATAATTATATGCTTTAAATTTTGGATAACTATACCCTATTCCAGGAGTGTTTCTTATGCTTTAAACAAAAAAATACAGTATAACTATTAAAATAAGAGTGGAGCAGTATAAAACACAGAAATAACGGCTCAAAGTTAGCTTGAATGACTGCACTTCATGACCGAAAATCCTATCCACTATTACAAAAGATAAATATAAGTGTAAACACAAAAACCAAAAGTAAATGACTTTCTGAAGTGCAAATACATTCTTAAAAAGTACTTTTAAATTTACCACCGTTGAACCATTTTTTTTAAAACACTTACTGAAGTAAATGCTTTGGCCACAACTTAAATTAAAAAAAAAACATGTCAGAAAAACACAGGCAAAATAATGACAACAGCAGTAATAATGAAAAGCAGAAATGCACTAAAAATTTTTTATTTGAACTGATGATTTCATTTTTGCATATTGAAAATATTTTGCATGAAAACCCAAACTTGGTGGGAATTTTCAAAGAATGAAGATGTAGATGAAGATCCCAGCAAGATAAGTAGTCTTTGGTACTTTTTAAAATGAACTTAAGTCAAAATTACGAAAATAATTATTTCACTATGTTTCTGATACTCCACTGTTAATTTATGCTTAAAAATAAAAGAACTGGTAATGAAAAAAAAAATCCTGCAGATGACACAAAAGTTTTGTTAATTTAACATATCAAGCAAAATCAAAAAATGTTGATCACAATTTTTCAAAATGACTTTAAGTACAAATAATTGTTCTGGAAGGGCACCGTATGCCACAGTTGTATATATGATGTTTGTATTTAATTATTTATTTTAGTATAATCGAGTCCTAAAAATTGCATTATTAAAATTTCAAAGCACAAAGGTGAAGTAAATGAAATCATAAACTTTATAAATATATAAAACTATTAAGAATGTCAAAGTATGACTGTTAAAATGTGTAGTAACTTTTAATACAGTAAAATTGCTTTAATTTTAATACAAAATTACACAATTTTATGGTATAAAATTAACAATGCATAATATTTACAGGCTGATAGACTATAAATACAAAATAAATATCTATATAACATAGGAGCGATTTGAGTTATTTAGGTAAAAGATAGTCATTAAGAACAGTCACTTTCAGAGCTTCTTTTTTTTATTTCTTCAATTAGTTTATTACGAGGCACTTCCACCTAAAAAAGTATTTAAAAGGAGAAAAATATTGTTTAATATAGCAAAACTTAAATGAAACACAAAACTCAGAATCAGCAAAAAGAATAAACAGATAAGTTACGTACAAAAATTGAACAATAAATTGAAATACTTTATGCATTGATTTAGTGTAGTATAATGCAATACAGAATGCAAAACTTCATAATTTAGAGAAATTGCTTAGGTTAACATACTTTGATTTCAGTCAAAAAATGCTACAAACAGAAAAAAAAATATTGGTTTCATGTACCCAATTGCAGTAACGTTACTAAGAGTGCAACCCACGTAGGGTAGAAATAAATAAGAAACACTTTTGATGTTACTCTACTTTGTTGTGGGTTTTTATGCCAAGCTATATGGTCAAGTAGTTACGGCTTCTGTCTTTTTTACCAAGACAACCCAAACTCAACCCCCTAGCATGTGCATAAAAATGAAACCACGACCTCTCACAAAGTAGGGAGATAAGGATGTTTTCAGTAAGTTACCGCCCTATAGCCAGGGCTAAGGCAAAAATACATGAAATACACCGCCAGCTCAGTCATTCCAGCCCAGGACTATCTTCCAGTTGAACCGAACCATTGTTTTGGTCACTTGTCTGGTTAGTGCTAATTTTATATTAGCTTCCAGTTTGTTTGGCACTTTTGGCTTCCTTAAAAGGTTTTTCACCTCCAGCTCAGGCACTTCCTATGCCGAGCTGATGAGTGCTAATAAGCACGAAATTGCAGTCCTCGGCTGGAAATGACTGAGCTGGCAGTGTATTTCAGATAAGGATGTTTCTGGCTAATGTTTCACCTGATATGCCAGGGGTGCCCACACCTTAAGAGCAAGGGTGCACCTCTTCTAAATATCGCGATGAACCACCCCAGGGCGGGGTCATTGCAACAGAATTATGATGAAAACAGAAAGGTATTTTTCTGTCTTAAAAAAGAGAAAAATGTCTCTCAACCCTCCCCTCCTAAAAATTTCAATGCCACAGTCTGCGCCATTACCCCCCTAGGTGAACACCCCTGGATATGCACCAAGCTTTTCCAGAGCATGAACAAATTCAAAGCAGAAGTAAGAAACTATTGGCGTGATATGGATATTCTGGAAACGAAAGGTTTAAAATAAAATGGTAGTCTTTATTATTTTTACGATATAACTTGTTAAAAATCAACATTAAATTATGTCTGACCTTGAAATTTGGTTTACAAAGTCATTTAAATTGTCTCGCAGCTATTCAACATGTCATAGCTCTGCTTTGTAACCAAAAATATCAATTACATGCAGAAAACTGTTAGAAATCCTAAAAAATGTGACTGATCATTGAATCCAGTAAATACGAAGACAAGGTATACTGGTCTACAGGCAATGTGTTAGTGGCTAACTTAAAATTAACCACAATGTATGTTTCTACCACAATTCAACAAAGGCCTAAAAGTATGTATTGTATATAAAATTTGCACAATGTATCGGAAGAAATATTTTAAACAAACTTATTGCGCATCCAAGAACATTTTACATAAATGTAAATGCATAATTTTACTAAGCTATGTCTAAATAAAATTTAAAATGTGGCTTAATTTTGAATGTGATTACAATGTTGGCAGTTTAGTTACTGATCTCAGACTAGCAAACTACTGAAGACTTTCAACAATGATTTGCGTTAAATAGATTAATATTGGCGATACCTGATGAGAGTCTTATACAGAAACAAAATTAAGGAGAAAGGTCATTAAAATTGAAGACTATTTAAATGCTCTGATATGATTCCTCACCTCTTCCCTGGTGTCTATGTCTCTTAATTTCACTACTCCTTTCTGAAGTTCACTTTCTCCAATGATTATGGCCCATGGAATACCACGACTTTCACAATACTGTAACTGATCCAGTAATTTTGGATTTAACTTGTATGATTGTTCAGCCTGCAAAATTATATTAATGCATGTAAAAGAAGCAGTCTAAAACTTTGTACAATGAAATAATCAATTAATTAGGACTTTAATTTCAAATAATCTAAATAATTTCTCACCAAAGTGACTCAACTGTTGAAAGTAAAACTGAAACCAAAACTTCATAAATTGATTGGAAAAACGAACACAAAAATAAAAACAAATACATTATGATTTCAATCCAAAGAAAGGAAATGCAACATTCTACTATTTTTTCATGCAGCAAGTATTATTTAAATAAATTATTTAGAAAATGCCAAAAAATATATAATTACTTTTAAGTTTATTATTTAGATTTTCTTAGAAGATATCTTTTTAATAGGAGAAAAATTGTAAATAATTCTAACCCCAGTGGCAGAAACGCTGCGACAGCGACACGATGACATCTGGACAGGGCAACATTGTTGCAGACAACGACCCCCCCCCCCCCCCTCTCACGACTGTCCTCCCTAAAAGAATAAAATTTATCCGTCCAGGGAAAAAAAAGTTTATCTGCAGAGAAAAGAAAGGAAAAAAAGCTGTCCGATCTTTCTCACATTGTTTAATGAAAAAGCAAATGTCATGTCAAATCAAAATAACGCATATTTCTGTGTGCATATATCTATATATATAAAAATGGAGTTTGGTAAATTTGTTCCCTAAGATCTCAGAAACTGCCCGGCAGATTTGGCTGAAACTTTCACCGTTTGTTCTTTTTGGCACTGGGGAGGTTTGTAGACCAGTTCGAAAAAAATCCGACTGATAGTTCCTTTTTTATTCTAATTTGTTCAAATTTTCGCATAAATGCCCCAATATGACGGTGAAAAAATATGTGCACATATTAAAATTATGTGTCCATCGAAAGCGCTTATTTTTCTGCTGAAGATGGCATCTGTTAGAAAGTTCTAAGTTGTATGAAAAACGAGTTATGGGCTTTTTTGTTCCATGTTCGAAGGCTTTCCTCAATACAATTCATTTTTTAGTGTATCATCTCAACTCCCAGTTCAAAGCTAGAATTGTTGAATATTTTTGTGTTTCGTCTGACTGTTAGAGGCTTTTCTCAAGTCAAATCTTAAAGTAACGTTTTTTCCCCAAGATTGGCTAATAATAACTAGATTTGGCTGATTATTTTCCATTTAAACGGAACTTCAATTGTAATTACTGGTTTTTTTTTATATTTATTTGTGCTGATTGGACACTTAATCATTACCCAATCTAACAGCAGAAACCTCTCCAAAATTTATGTAGAAAGATTTCAGTAGCGGATGCATTTGGCATTTTTTTCAACTGTCGCGGTTTTTGAAGCCAAAGACTATGTAATAATGTTTGTCAGCTTTCAGAATGTAAACAAAATATCGCCAATCAAAGAATCTTTAAAAACTTTTTTTACTGTAAAATAATCCAGCAACTAAATTAGGCAAATCCATAAACAGCACAAAAACTTCCATTAATGTGACTTTGTGCACAAATTCAAACCAACGTCAAATTTTACTACTTATTTTGGAAACATTACGGATGAAATTGTCTAGCGCCATTTTATGGTGACCAAAAGTATTTTAGCATATGGCAACAATATCTCTTTAACAAAAATTAGTAACATACCGTTTTACAAAGTAAGGAGGGGGAGCATTATCCAAGGTATCCCAAAACGATTTCCGCGAATTCGGTAATATTTTAAATCGCACCAAGAACCCACAATAATTGAAAATTTCCAAAATAACTAAATCAAGTTTAAGGGGATCACGGGCGCGCGGCTACATTTTTTTAAACAGTTCGTTCTTCAATAGACATGCAGAGAAGGTAAGACTCAATGTAAAAAAAAAAAAAAAAAAACAGTATTAACTGATAAATCTTTTTAAACATGTGAAGTTTAATTTCATGTTTCAGAAATTCTCCACATTTGTATACGCTTAAATTTCGTGTTTTCGTTTCTAAATGAATACTATTTTGCTCTTTTTACTTACTGCTACTTTAGTTTTATGAGTAAGGAAGAAGCTAGATTTTAAATCACGTCAAAAAGGTGTGTTTTAAGTTCTTTCACTTAAAACAGAAAACAAATGCAAGTAACGATTGTTTCTCATAATTATTGCTAACCCAGGCAACGCCGGGTACTTTTGCTATTAGTTTACATTTTTCTTTGCCAAAGAAAAAACATCCGCTTCACTTGCAAATGGGCTGGGTTCCGGTAGCGTGGTGGCTTGGCGAGTTAGGCGCTGAGCAGTTCAGTCTAGGATTTTATCTTTAAAGCAACCGTAAATGTAATTCATTGTTTTGGCGATTTGTTTTGGAAGAAAAGAAACTTTTGATTTGCTTTTATCCGAGTGAAATGTACGACATTTTCTTCTTTTTTTCTAACGATGATTTTTAAATGTTCCACTGGATGTTTTTTGAGCAATCACGATTGCTTATTGTTCTCATTTGACAGTCCTTGACGTTGGGATTATTTTTCAGCTTGGACCAGCAGCACCACCGCCCACCGGCGCTGCGGCGGCACGGCTGCTCTGTTCCTGAGCACTGTCCCCCGGAATCCACTTCTGCTGGGTGGTGGCGTCCATGTCCTTCACACGCATGCTCATACACACTCGCCAACGCGTGAGCGCCTTTACACACATACACAGGCCTACGTGCACACACTTAAGCCTGCACACACACAACTATACACACATAACCACCCAGGAGGAGGGACATGCTTGGGGGGGGGGAGCCATTTCTAGAAACAATAACTCTAATGAGTAGGGTCTTGTCGCAACTCGTGATTGCGAAAAACATAATTTGAATTCAAAGTTTCAGAATTCAAATTAGATTTTTTTTTTTCGTTAGACGGATGGATTATGAGAGCGTGGTTGCTGGGCGAGTTTGGCGATAAACAATAGAGTTGCGGAACTATTTTTACATTTGAAAGATATTATTTGATATCTTTTTTTTTTTTGTTTATTTGCGAAATATTTTAAATTGTAGTAAAAACCGCTTCACTCGCTAAATAGAGTTTTAAAGCAACTGTAAATTTAATTTAATGATTTGACGAAAAGTTTTAAATTCCAAAGAAACCTTAATAGGTTTTTTTTTTCTTTGAAAAAATGTGTACGCATTTTATACAAAGAAAAATGATCATTTTACATCAGAGGGGGAGAGGGCGTCAATTTTTTTTTTCATTCAACGGACTTCCATTAAGTTTTTAGCACGGGCATCGCTGTGCGGGTACTGCTAGTATATATATAAAAGGTCAGTACACTTCTGTGATGCAAGTGATAAATAACTAACATAGTGAATAATTTTGGTTGTTTGTTTTAGCATATCTTTATTAGCAGTGGTGTTGTTATAAAGTTCTCTGAAAATACAATGTAAGGACTTTTTCTTCACTTAAAATAGGGTTTCCAGCTATAAAATTATCGCCATTTAGCATCTGGTGTTAAACCTTGACTCATCCTATCCCCCCCCCCCTCCGACCCCGAAATTGTTTTACTTTAATAAACTTTTTCATTTACCATTTTTATACTTTTACTGCCATCATTTTGAAAATTCAATCTGTTTGCATCCGATATGAGAATCGAATTTTTACTCTCTTTTTTCAAGCTGACTTCGCTTCATATGGAGGCAAATAAACGTCTATTAAAACCATCATTTCAAGATTTTAAAACAAAATTCAGTTTTTGTTTATGAGTAAAAATTTAAATGCTGAATAGATGGTTTCATTTTAGTTTTGCTGCAACTATGTCAATAGATATTAATGATACGTTTATCATAGGCCTCTAAAATGCAATTCTAAAATATTTTTTTTTAAATAATTCTTTTATGAGCCGTTTTTAGCAATCTCTTTGCATCTGCTTTGAGAATCAAATTTTTGATGTTTAGAACACTTTGTTAAGAGGTAAACAAATAAATTCTTCTTTTATTTGTATTGAAATCTCGAAGTTTAGAAGTTTTAAATGAAATTCTGAGATTTTTAAGAGTTTCAAAGATGCTCAACCACTACTTGATTTTTTTTTTTTTTTTTTTTTTTTCAATTATTTTAAATGTGTGAATATAAAATTTCCAATAAACATTTATAGCATAATTTAATATAATGTGGAATGATGCATGAGTATTAATATATGTAACGGGCTCCTATCTCCCAGTGAGTGATGCCGCTGCGCCCTCCGCCCCCCCCCCCTACTGAAAACCTTCAAGAATGATATTATCTATTGAAAAATAAAGAATACCACAAAAAAAGAAAACCACTTTGAAAATTCGTTTTACACTCCCCCCCCCCATACACAAAATTATTTGAATTTTCTCAAAATTAATTGATTTTTCAAAAAAAAAAGGATTCTGTGAAAAATCCTGGACAGACTCCTATTCAGTAGTCAGCACATGTTTGCAAATATCAGGTGCCTACTAAGGACAGGGGGTGGGGGGCCATCAGATTGCAGGGTTGAAATTTTTAAGTGGCGGGGGGAAGTAATTTGAGCAAGATTTTGGTCTCAGTTTGGGAGGGGGGGTCTCGTTCTTGAGAGGATAGTGCTTCTTAGAACTTAGGAAGGTGCACCATTGTCTTTGGGGGTGGGGTAGGGTCACCTCCTGACATGTTTTAAATAAAATTATTTGAAAAGACTACTTTACTTTTTTTTTATTGAAAACATTTGAGAAATTTTGCAGACGGGTTATGAAGTTCTAAAAGCTTGTCGCAGACAGCTACAAAACTTTTTGCCACTGGGATTCTAACAGCAAATCAAATTAGCTATGAATATAAACTAGAAAATTTTACGGAAAAGGTCAAAATTAAATTAATCCGGATAATGGCAATAATATAACAAGTCAAACTACGGGATGAAACCAAAAAGAACTCATTAATGTAATTAATGCTATTGTTCACAAACCATACAATTTAGAATAAATTAATTTCAAATAAAATTTTACTTTTATTCCTGCATCCCACATTTCTCGACACAAAAGCATTCTTTGATGGGCTAATTTCTTCTGGGCTGTTGCAACGTACACCTCAGTTTCAGTGGTTCGTATCTTCTTGTTATTTGCCTAAAAAATGCAAATTTTATTGTCATAGCACAAAATATTCCACAAAACGAAAATACCTGACATTAAACAAGCCCTGACAAGAAAATCCTCAATTTCTGTTACAAACTTTGAGAAGGATAACATGCCTAGGACCAAGCTCTGCATAATGTCTCATTCTAATTAATGTATTTATGCAATTTAAAATGAATTTATAGCACTTCAGATATTTGATATGTATGTCAATATTAGCACATAGGCTCTACATATCCAAATTTTTAAACTTTACTTTTTGTTGATACATAAACTTTCAGAAGCTTTTATTAGGGATACACCTATAAGCAAATTGGCCAATTACTGATTAATCATCAGCCAATTGATTCTAATGGTTATGATTTTATTTATTACAACTTTTTCATCACTGTTTCTTTTTTTTTTTTTTTTTGAATTTATAATTTTGACCTCTCAAAATCAATTAACAGCATGTTCATTTCTGAAGTTTCATGATTGAATGCTCATTTTCCACCATTTTCAAGTTATATATATATATTACTGAACCCATTCGTTCATGAACGACTCATCCCTAGAATAAATAAATAAATATATATTACTTATAAATATATATAAATAAATATACCATTATTTAATTCGATCTGTAACACTTCCCATACCTTACACTTCAATTTTATTTGAGAGTTTTCCTTTTTTTTTTCAGTAAAGAAGTTTTTTCCTTCCTTTTCATGAATCAAAAGGCGAACAAAAACTGAAATGTAGATTTTACAAACCTGTAACTTTGCTTCCATAAGAGCAAAAATTCTTTCAATTCCAATACTCATGCCAACACATGGAACATTTTTGTTCTTTGAATCGAACATTCCAACTAAGTTGTCATAGCGACCACCACCAGCAATACTTCCAACACTTGATGATTCGCCATCTGCATCAGTTAGATGAACAGGCTCACCTGAAATAATAATATGTTACTTTTATCTAAACCAAGTTTCATTAGATTGAAATATATAGATTCAAGTATCAATTAACAGTAGGAGACTCCTTCATTCCATAAAACAGTGATTTAACTGCCATTTGTGAGCAACTTCACAAAAGTCTATAAGATTAGGACGGACAGCTGTTGTTCGTTCCCCCCAAGATGATAAAGGAGGGTGAGAGAAACCTACAACTTTTTCAGTCCTAAGTAAAAAGGTAACAAGTAAAAATAAAAGGTAGGCAACTGCTGGGAAAAAGTACCTTCACAAAAATCCTACTTGCACAATTGAGGCAGTGAGAAGCAAAGGGATGCAAGTGGATATTTTGAAGTTTTGAGTAAAACACGTTTAAAGATCAGCTCCTAGGTAGGCTTTCATTGAAATTTTTTTTTCTAAATCATGCTGTACAGCAGCAGCCACCAGGGCTACTAGTACAATCTCTTGCCCCAAGACAGAGGAGAGGTTCACCTACCATGTGCACTGGTTATCTCCAAACTTTTAATTTTGCTACTTGCATACGTGCCAACCTTCGAAGAAAAAAAAAACAGGAGATTCCACTAGAGGTATATAGGAGATTCACCAGCGACATATCTTCACAACAGAAGCATTAAATTATGCTTTTAAATTACACGAATACTAAATTTAAAGTGAAATGGGGATTTTTCAAATGTAAGCAAATTGGTAGTAGCAAAAAAATATACTGCAAAGGAATAAACCAAATAATAAGGCGTGAATTTGCTTTAAGTTTCATACATTCCCTCGTCTCTACCAAAAAAGTAGCTACAAAAATTTACTTACTAAAATCAAAAAAAAAAAAAAAAAAAAAAAAAAACACAATATATAATGAAAATGAAATATAAAATAAGTAGGTATAGAGTAGCTAGTGATGTGTATTGGGTAAATACCCAGTGGGTAGGTAAATATTTTTTGGGTATTTACCCAAGGCCTGGGTAAATACCCAAAAACTAGGTATTTTACAAAAAAAATGCAAAAAGTGAACGAGGAATTTTTTTTAAAATCTAAATATGAAATAATTGGTAATTTTGATACATACATATGTATTACACAGTTTATAATTTTTTTAATTGAAAGACTTAATGAAATTATGAAAGAAACATATCATGAACCAAAGAATCTTTCTTTTCAATGCCATAAGATTTTTTTTTTCTTTTTAGTAACCAGTTAAGCTTTTTACTTTTTGTAGAATGGCTTTTTATATGTGAAATTTGGCTATCAACATTGATTAGGCATATCCAACACATTCAATGTGAATATCATTTAAGCTTGCTGAGTTGTTTCACACAATAATTCTTTAAATATGTGATCAAAATACAAATTTTAGGGGAAAATTCATTGTTTTGTATATGGTTGGTTATACAGGGTGTTCTGTTTTAACCTGCAAAAACCTTTATTTTTGCAACCCTTAGTCCTAGATGCATACTTCCAATTGCAAAAATATTCAAAATCAGATGCAGAGTAAAGATATTGAAAGTTTGAAGCAAAAATAAAAATGAGTCAAAAACTACAAAATTTAACTTTTTATATGGCCCTAGGTCCCCTAACTTATATTTAGAGAAATGATCTGCATTTAAAACTTAATGACACAAAAAAAACTTGACGTTTGTGCAATCAAAACTCAAGGAGATATTATTCCATTTGAAAGTTTTAAGGGACCATGCAGAAGATGAGATTAGAACTTATTACCCTTTCAGAAGAATGATAGGTTGGCAAAGTAAAAAATACAAGGTATTTACATTTTTCATTTCTATTCAAAAATTCATGCAAATGTTATGCCGTAATACACAAAACATGCTGCAAAACCTTGAACAATTTGAAAAACCTAACTCTGCACACATATAATTTTATATAAACACCCATTAACTGCTATATTTTCCCCCAAAAGATGTTACTGAGGGCAAGTGTAAAGTGATGTAAATCACAAAACGCTGCGTTTCATATCTCAGTGAATATTGGTCGTAATAATGTCAAACTTTTTTGTAATTGTTTTTCAATGGAGATTATTTCCCTAAATCAGAGGACCTGGGGCCCGTGTAAAAAGTTAAAATTTGTATTTATTTACTCATTTTTATTTTTACTTCAAATTTTCAATATATTAAGTCTTCATCTGATTTTGAACATTTTTGTGATTGGAAGTATGCATCTAGGACTAACGGTTGCAAAAATAGAGGTCTTGAAGGTTAAAACAAAACACCCTGTATATATACATAGTGGAATACATACAGAAAAGTATTTTAGTTGAATATAAATTTTTGAAATAAATACCCGGGGTATATACCCATTTTGGGTATTTACCTGGTTATATACCCTGGGTATTTACCCTAAATGTAAATACCCAGGTATTTTACATCACTAAGAGTAGCACATGTTAAAATAACTTCAAACTTTCCAATTAATTGAAATATTTTCAAGATGCAAAAGGATTGAAATCTGCTGCAATTTTCGGCAAAGCACGTGCTTTGTTGAACATGCAATGTGGAAAGCTTTAAAAAAAATTAAATTTTACTAAATGAGTTATTAATATGAAAAAAATCTTATTCCCTGACATTGGCAGACTAGAAAAAGGCGCCATCTATTGAGAAGAAAGTGAAACTTTTGATGATTGGTTGAAAATGTTGCAAGAACGGGAGAAAATTATAAAAAACGGGAAATCGAGAGATCGAAGCAAAAAACGAGAGTCTCCCGTTAAAAACAGTAGAGTTGGCAAGTATGCACTTGCATCTCTTTGTTCTTTATGCCTTAATTGGTATCTTACCAAAAATAAGAAAAAAATTAAGCAGTGGTTAAAATTCTAATTTTAGTTGCTATTTTGATTAGAAATTGTTACAACACAAAGGAAATATTTTTATCACTAACTGTGTAGAGTTATAGTGAAACCTCTCTAAAGAAACCACCTCTTGCTCCAAGAAAAAAAAAACAAAAAAACATGCCCATCATTCAGAAGGTCAGGAATGGACAATTGCCTCCCGCTGGCTTTCAGAAACTAATATTTTTTACTTATCAGTGGGTGAGTTTTTTTTTTTTTTTTGTATAATTTGCATTGGAAATGCACTCATTGCACTCCCAGGAAAAAAATTAAAAAACAGGCCAGGAGGAGATAGCTTAGTGGAAAAGGCTATGCATTGAAAATGCACTCATTGCACTCCCAGGAAAAAAATTAAAAAACAGGCCAGAAGGAGATAGCTTAGTGGAAATTTCAGAAAACATGCACAATAGATGAGACCATAAATAAAGTCCTTTTCCGCATGTTGAGTGCTGCCATCTAGTGATACGTTAACAAGTTAACTTCTACTTTGTTACAGTTGATTACGAAATTAACGAAAAATTATTGACCGAAATTTTGCTATAACTGTTTTTTGAACATGAAAATTGAGGAAGAAAGCTTTTTTTTTTTTTTTTTCCAGAGAAGGGAGGAGGAATTTTGTTTAAATCAATACAATTTGCTAGTTGTGAAAGTTATCCAAAAATCACTAAAAAATATGACATAAAATACAGTTATAAAGACCATTTTTCGAACCCGAAAGAGGTGTAATAGATGAAATAAAGCTTTCCATCCAAATTGTGTTGGGTTCAGCGGGGGGGGGGGGGGGGGATTAACGATATTGAAAAGTGATAAAAATGGAAAATAAAAATGAATGCAAATTTTTCACCTTTTTTTTTTGGTTTTTACTAATTTTTATATTTAACAATTATAGAAATAAATCGTACGCGAAGAAAACACCTTATACATTAAATGAAAATAATCATATTTTAGATTGTTCATAAGTAGAATAAAAATAATGCCTCTGCGATGAAAAATATCAAACGTTGTAAATGATCAACAAAAATCCATAACACAATAAGAATTTATTTCTTGATAATTCAAACATTTCTTACGACACTACTCAAAAATTGACATTAGTAACACCCCCCCCTTTTTTTTTAAGGAAAACACGGTGGAAATATAAATGAATGAATCAGTTTTACTAAAAAGCATAACTTTTAGTAATGTTATGCTTTTATTATGAAAAATAAAAAGTTTGATATTTTTTCCTGAAAGCGAAAATGAATAAACGAATAAATATAAAAAGATATAAATTTGCAAAAGCTTGTACCGACGTATTTCGGGGTTACAAGGAACCCCATGTGAGTGCGCGGATTTTAAAACTTTACATCAGTCGATTGTCTCAGCTCACATCTTTTCTGCAATGAAATAATAAAAAAAGTACTCCCCGTGAGTTCAAAACGCGTGTCAGCGAGTTTTTGCAAATTTATTCTTGGAAAAAAAAAAAAAAGAAACAAACTTTTCCTTTTAGTCCTTATTTTCCACTTAACTATTAGTGAGCTGAAAGTGAATGAAAATGTCTCAGTCTCAGTATCAAAATAAATAATAGAAATAATAACACATTGAAAAGAAGAAAAATACCTGAAATGTAACTAAACAAATACATTTTGCTAAAAAGCATAACTTTTAGTAATGTATCATGAAAAATAAAAAGTTTGAAAATTAGCCTTGAAGCAAAAAGGAAAACAAATGAATAAATAAATACAAAATGACAAAACATTGCAAAAATTCGTTGGCATGTGTTTCGGGGTTACAAGGAACTCCTTTTTCCTTTCAAAACTGATGTGAGCTTGAGGATTTAAAAACTTCGCCCCAGTCGATTGTCTGTACATAAACAAGCTAACACCTTTTCTGCATTGAAAAAAAGAGCTCCCTATGACTCCAAAACACGTTTCAGCGTAATTTTGCAAATTTATACTTGGAAGAAAAAAAAACTTGGTACTTTTAAGTCTTTATTTTCCTCTAAACTAATAGTGAGCTCAAAGAGAATGAAGGCAGTGCCACAGTATCGACAAAAGAAAGGGGGGGGGGATCACTTTTTGGCCACGAGTCTTTAAATTCAAGGGCTTATATCTATTTTGCAAGGAAAAAGAGGTTCCTTGTAACCCCGAAACACGTGCCCGAGAGTTTTAGTAGATTTATGCTTTTTCTCTTACTTTGCTTAATTATTTTTACTTTTCAGAAAATTTTGAAACTTTGCTTCGTTATGATATTTACATGTCTAAAAGTAATACTTATTAGCAAAACGTATTTGTTTAATTAAGTTTCAGGCATTTTTTTCATTTCAGTGTGTTATAATTTCTATTATTTATTTTTGATACTGAGGCATTATTTTGTGCTCACTGATGGTTTAGTGGAAAATAAGAACTACTAAAATGTACCAACAAAAGATTTTTTTTTTTCAAGTATAAATTGGTAAAAACTCGCTAAACTTGACTCGCCCCATGACTTCAAAACACATGTTTTGAAGTCATGGGGAACTCTTTTTTATTATTATTTTACTGCAGAAAAGACGTGAGCAGAGACAATGGACTAAGGTAGAGTTTTTTAATTTGCCAGCTGACATTTTTCTTGAAAGGAAAAAGGAAATACTTGTAACCCCAAAATACTTCCGTACGAGTTTAGCAAATTTGCTATTTTATATGTAATTCATCCATTTTCTGTTTTGCTTTCAGGAAAAATATCAAACTTTTTATTTTCTATGATATTTTCATTACTAAAAGTTATGCTTTTTAGTAAAACTTATTTGTTCATTTAAATTTTTGCCGTATTTTCCTTATTGGGTTATTAATATTAATTTTTGGATCACTGTAGTGAGAAAATGTTGAATTATCATGAAATTAATTTTTGTTGTGCTATTGATTTTTTTTTTTTTTTTTTTTTGATCATTTTACAACGTTTGATATTTTTCATACCTGTGTCATTGTTTTAATTCTAGTTCACGAAAAATCTAAAATATAATTGTTTTCACTTTAATGATTTGTTTCTAAAATCTCTAATTGTAAAAGAGAAGTGAAAAGGCAAAAAAAAAATTTTTTAAAAAAATTCCTTTATTTTCATTTTACATTTCTTTTCAATCTCGTTAATCCTCACCCCCGCCTCCGCAGAAAACAAAATAACTTCGATTGCAAGCTTTATTTTATCTATTACATCTTTTTAGGGCTCTTCAAATGATCTATACAACAGCATTAAATGTCATATTTTTTACATTACTTTTGTAATGAGTTATAAAAATCTCTAACGAACTTGTGCAGTTAGCAAATTTCATTGATTTAAACAGAATTAATCCTCTCTTCGCTGAAGAAAGGATAAAAAGTTTTCATCCTTAACCTTTTCCTTTCGTACTCGAAAAATAGTTTTAACAAAATTCAAGGGCGCCCATATAGGGGGGCAAGGGGGGTCCGACCCTCCCTTCTAAATTAGAACTTCCTTGCTTTTAGTATTTTTTTCTTTGAAAAAATGTAAAAATATTTCTTCTCCAGCCATTAATGAATAAGTTATTAAAAATGTCAAATTTTAATGACTCGAATCTGTCCTGAAATGTGCTTCCATGGGGAAATTATCTTGCTAAACCATGGTTAAAATATCTGAGCTGCCCCTTACAATTTTGCATATGGGCGCCCATGACAAAATTCCAGTCAATATTTTTTCCGCTAATTTTGCAATCAGCTATAATAAATTAGAAGTTAACTTATTGTTCTATTACTAGATGGCAGCACGAGTATTTGTCGCGGAAATGGACTGCAATTATGGTATCGTCACAGCAGCACCATAAAACCAATGATATATTATGAAAACCTCAATAAAATTAATTTTTTATCAAGAAATGACTGGATGGATATTTCCTTTAAATTTTCCAAGCTAACTTCAAGACCCTTTCTGATTCACAAAGAGCTCTCAGAGACAAAATATTCTCAGATATTATTTTTTTTTTCTACCAAATTGGTGGCACACATAGCCAAAAGGCTTGGGAACCTCTGAGATAGCATATAATGGGTAGCAAGTAGCACCACAAAGAACTAATTTTCTTAAAAATCATTAACAAGAATGCACTGCTTTTTAGTTAGCACCAATTAATTGAACAGTAAAGAACAGATGTTAAGATGTTTTGAAGGAAGAAATTTCAGTAGTGTTAAGAGGGAGGCTTTCTAAATGTAGTCACTAAATAATGGTCACCTTAGAATTAATTTAAAGTGGGAAATTACATCCCAATTCGTGGATTTACACTTTCACATAACTGTAAAATAATTAGAAAAGAAAGAAATCAAAATAACATTAACACTAAGTACATTGCTGCAGTTGGGGGGGGGGTGTTCCAATTAATATATGATTTTTTATTGTACAAGTAATGCAATTATAACATAAATTGGTTTCAGAATTACATAAAAATTAATGATCAGTAAACAAAATTTGAAGAACTGAAAATTGTCATGTGTGAATTTTGAATTTTAAGATTAAGTTTTTCAAGATTTTAAATAGTTAATGTGTTGAAAATAAAGGGAAAATCTACTTTTAAAGAACATGAATTCGATACATTTTACATTCTACAATCAAAAATAGTTTCAAAAAAAAATAAATAAATAAATAAATACAATAAGAAACTTAAAAGAAAGGGTTGGTCACAAAAGAAGCATACCTTTTAAAACAGCTTCAAATATGATACCAGTATAATAATCAAGACCTCTTGCCAGGCTTAGATCAAAGGAAACCTGCATAATCAAGTTAGTTATAAAAACATTGCAAAAAAAGTATAAAACATTGAAGGCTTAAAATAGTAAACCACCATAATGTACGCCTTCTAAGGAGCACAAAAAGTTCTTTCATACAAGGGAACCCATATGCAAAATTGCAAGAGGGGTGGGGGGGGCTCAGATATTTTCCCAATGGTTTAGCAGGATAATTTCCCCATGGAAACTGATTTTAGTGCAGATTAGAGTTATTAAAATTTGACGTTTTTAATAACTTACTCATTAACGGCTGGAGAAATGTTTTTACATTTTTGCAAATAAAAAAGAAAGAAAAGAAAGGAAGTTCTAATTTCTAGGGGGGGGGGGGGGGCTTCAGCCTCCCTCCCCAAATGGGCACCTTTGCTCTCATACCATAGCTTCTCAATTAGGACTGATTACTAGCACAACAGCATTAAGATGAAATTAATCACAGCAAAAAAAACAACACTTTATGTAAATTAAAATGATGGAAATTTTAGTACTATTATCTCTCATGGATACAGTGGTGGTCAGAATTATAAGGACAGCAGAAAATTGCACAGAAAAAATATATATTTCTGAAATAACTCAGTAAAATTTACATGCAAAATGCCTTTTTATGCTAGAAATCATTGTAGATAACAGAACATTTGAAAATACAAAATATAGATGTTTTTCCATGATTAATAAAAAAATGTGACTGTTAAAACTGGAAAAAACTATAAACTGGAATAAACTTGAATATTTGATATTAATTACTTTTAAGCATTTGTGCAAAACAGTTAATTGTGATGTCCAAATGACTTCTGTGGAAACCTCTTAAGATTTCGGAAGTATATCAAAACAAAATAAAAGAATGATCGACAAAAACTGAAAAAATATTGTCCAATAAGGACCAAAATTCAGTAAAAAAATGTAAAAGAATAACTGAATTAAGTGAGAGGAAAGCTTTCATAAAAAAAAAAAGTTTACTAAAACTAAATATCATCTAAAATACTTACTTTATCTAGTACATCATACAGTTCACAGTATACGAAAAATAATTTCATAGATTCTAATCCTTGTTTAGCAAATTTGTTCTCGGACAATTCAGGAGATTGTAAAAGTTCATCTACAAGATCTGCACCACCTACAAAATGAAAGAACATTTAAATAATATGCATTGAAACAAAGCACTAATAAAAATTTATGTAAGTTATCAAAAGTGCATGCATACATACCATGTCTTTTAACATATTCTCCTATTTTGGTAGCAATAGCTTCATCCAAATGCTTTTCATTCACCATCTCAAGTTTAACTTCATCCCAAGGTGTTTTGTCTAACTTATCAACAGATGAACATATTGTGCGAAATTTTTCTGAAGGAACTCCACATACATCAAACATTCCATCAAGTATTAGTCTATGGTTAACCTAAAATTAAAAAAATAAAAATATACATAGATTTAAAAAAAAAAAACAATACTAAGTCATAACTTTTGACTTTGCAATGCAAGGTCATTTCAAATTATGCCATAGGTTAATTCCATGAATATGTGGACATAGTTACTAATTTTTAAATTTCATCAAAACTTTTAGTTTTGGATCATAATGTGTAGAAAATAAAACAAATTTTTTGAAATTAATAAAATTCACTGCTATTAATATATCTTAATATTTTTTTATGAAGTATTTTTTAGATTGAATTCTGTGACCGAAACTACAAGCTTTATTTTCACAACTTTGATTTTCCTTTAAATTAAAAATTTGAAATGGATCCCTTTCAAAAGTTTTATTAGTCAAGAAAAATGATTCATGAGCACTTGAAAACCATCAAAGTTATTGATAAAAAATATTTTTGAATTTTTTAAAGGTTTTAGAATAATCTCTCTGAGACCTGTAATGTCTGTCACAAAAAACATAACTTTTTTAAGTTTTAACAATTATATGTTTATATCTTATACTTTTATTTATATTTCCTCTTATTCTGTGTTATAAGAAACATGTCCATGTAGTTAATTTTAAAAAACCTAAAAGATTCAATTATATAGAGGGTTTTTAAATTTGTAATGTCTGTCACATATGTAATGTCTGTCACATGTGTAATGTCTGTCACAATAGTTTATTTAAATATGCAAGCATCAAATTGTAACAATTTCTAAGTTGATTTTGGCAACAACAGAACAGTTTTAGTAAACAGCTCAACACAACCCATTAGGCCTCATACTGTGAGTGTTTCAAGTTTTATGAGCATTATTTTCTGCTTAGAACTAGAAGATGATCTAGAGTAAAATCAATACAATAGATCAATACAAAGACAGACAGATGATATAATCAGACAGATACAAAAGCGCAAACAATCAAAATATTTGGAAAACCTTAAATCGAATATACCTTATGGCACACTTTTATTTCATGTTGATTTTAGTGAAAACTATGCCCATGTCTATCAAGATAAAATTTGGTCAGCTCATTGGCAAAGCACATCAACCACAATTTACACAACTATGTTATATTATCGAGAAACACCGGAGAGTGCTAATGTAAGTTCTGAACCCTATGTTGTTGTGTCCGACTATCTTAATCATGACAAATATGCTGTCATGTAACGTTTAATGACGTAATATTGGAACAGTTTTCTCAAAAACATCCCCAGTTTAAAATGAAGCATGCTGAATTTATATCTGATGGTACATCACAACATTTTAAACAAAAGTACACCATTTATGCTATGACTCAAACTCTCAACAGCGTGGCATTTTTCAGCCACCTCCCATGGTAAAGGTTGCATCGATTGCATTGGTGGAACCATAAAACGACGTGTAAAGAGAGGCTAGTAGCAATGAAAGCAGATTGGGATAATTTGTGGAGAATAGATGATGAAGAAATCAAGGGAATTCCAAATACCAGGAAAGCACACTGTTTCCGTTCTTGCTCTGAAGGGAAAATATTTTATGGTTCAATATCAGACAGCAAAAAAGGAATAATTTTATATTTTAAAACTGGAGAATGCGTGGAAAGCTCTTTAATACCATTACCTTCAGGTAGTGAAGAATTTCAATGCGGTCAATGGGTCACTGCAACATATGACAGTGAAAAGTTTAATGGTATAATAATTAAAACAGAGGGAGAACAGTACCAAATAAAGTGTCTCATGCCAGCCAAAATAAAAGGACTATTTAAATTTGAGTCAGAAGCCATGCTGTTTGGTATAATAAAACACAAATAGTAGCAACCACAGTTGCTCCAACTTTGGTCAACTCTCGTGGGTTTTACAAACTTTAATAATGTAGTTTAGCAATTTTTCATCTTCCAAATCATTTAAGTATTCAATTTGTAACATTTAATGTCATAAGAAATAAATATTTTTCATTTACTGATAGAAATTTAAATAAAAATTTTGCACGTGTAATGTCTGTCACAAAATCTTGTAATGTCTGTCACACAGTTGAAATATTTAAAAAAAAAAAAACTTTTTTGAAATTTTTACTTTTTTCACTTAAATATTGTAGAAAACATTCTTTGTTTACTAACAATTTTTTTTTGAACCCATAACATAAATCAATTCAGAGCAATTGGTTAACAAGGCATCAGCTCATTTCCATGTCCATTTTTTGTAATGTCTGTCGCAGTGTTTTATTCCTTTATAACTCAAATATTTAATTCAACAAAATATTTTTTTTTATTTGTATGTAATAAGGGCATAAAAATGTCTTAGTACACCAAAATTTATTAACATATTTTAATATTTAGTACCTGAAACTAAGAAAAATAGTTGCCTGATGTAATGTCTGTCACATATGGAATTAACCCATAGTTAAACTTTTGGGTTACAATTTGAATAAAATTGACCGAATTTTTAAACAAAAGAATTAAAAGTCAAAAAACAACATTTGAAGCAAAAATAGCAGATGAAATTTGAAGACACAGGTTTTAGGGGTTACAAGAAATCTCTTTCCCAATGCATAAAATGTGAGCTTATAGATGAAAATTGAGCATCTGACAAAGGTTTGATGTTTTTATAAAGATGTTGAAAAATATTTCAATATTTTCTCTGAAAGTGGGGGTTTGAAGTTGTACAGATTCTCCCTCTGAAAATGTGGGACCACTTAACCACTAACTGACTTATACTCGTATGTGAGCATGTACAGTACACATTTTAGATTCACATTTTGAATTCCATTTCTCATTTCAATTTGTTCAGTATTTTTCTTTAGCAAATGAGCTCTTTCAAATCTTAAACATATCGGGACCTCAAGCACCTTCTTTAAGATGAAGAAAATTACAGGAAATGCAAGCATGGAAGCAGTTTACATGCTTTTCATATTACTGTCCTTAGTTGGACTTCTAATCAAAGTTTTGACTTGAAGCCATTTATGAAGTTGTTTTATTCCTTTATTTTTTCCTTTTCTGCTTCTATACTTCTTACTAGTGGTACCCACAGAGCTTTGCCCGTAGTAGAAAATTAAAAGGTCATTTGGTTCACCTGTATATTTACAAATAATGGATGATGAATTTCTCGCCAATTGGTTATGTTCATTCGCTCTCCCATTCCATGTGATGACCATGTGAAGTATTGATATAACTAGCTGCTGTAATTCTTGAAACATTTGTATTTTATTTATGTTGATAGTTCATCTTGCTTATTTTTTGGCCCCAAATTTTAAAAACCATTTTTAATAATTTTTCAAAGAATTTGATTTCTATGCAAAAAATAAAACAAAATAAATAAGTGAGAATGATTTTAAGGATCGTGGCAACATTATTTATAAAATTAAGAAATAAAAGGACAAACCTTTATCACATAATCTCCAATGTCAAGCTCATTTAAAATTTCTTTCATAATTCGCACACATTCAACATCTGGCACCATATCATTATACGCTCCGGCAATATCAAAATCCTAAAACAAATGAAAAATAAATTTTGAATGGAAATATAAACACACTTAAGCTTTTTTTTTTTGAAATGCTGACAGTATGTACATACAAACCATACATCTAGATAAATACATAACCAATCATACATAAACAAATTTAAGCAATCAGCAAAATTATCCATTTTTAAGTGAAATAAAATTAAATTCTAGAAATAAAGTCAATTTCTAAATAAAATGTATGATGCAATGGTAATGAGTAAGACACAAAAGTTTCAGTAACTTGAGATACAACTTTCTACAAGATAAAATGTATTTTCTTTAAATAATATTGGAACAATTTTAGGAAATTCACAGAATTTCTTTAAACAAATTATTTTTTGATATGATTATAATACTTTCTAAAGCATACTCAAAATAAATTATAGATTTAAAATGAAACTGTGCTATCAGGAGTAAAAAAAAGGAAATTAAAAAAAAAAGGCCTCTTCAAAAAGCAAATGGTAGTTAGTTGGCGAGACCTTCAGAGCATGACGTCATCAAAACCTACACAACACATGCTCGCATCAAGATAGCAGAAGTTTTGAGACACTGAGTGCAAAAGCGGAGATTAGTGAACTTGACGCATTTGAACTGAAAAAGGAGAAAGTCCACTCGAAACAGTTTGGCTTTGAGTGGATGTCTGTCACTGCTTTAAGTCTGTATAAGTTTAGTCAATAGTGTAGGACAGCAAGTAAAAATGCCAGCAAAATGTTGGGCTTTATCAATAGGTCTATTTCACAAAATGCTAAGGAAGTTCTACTTTTATACAAAAGATTGGTAAGAGACCTCATTTGGAGTTTGCTGTTCAGTTTTGGTCACCTTAATCTAACTCTAACTTATTGGAAAGGATTTAGAGGAGGGCAACGAGATTAGTAAAAGGGCTTTCAAATTTAGATCATGATTCCAGACTTGATTAAATTTCTTTGAATGGAAAATGGGATAGATTTCAGCACAAATGACAAAACTAAGGCAAGGGTCATTGTTTAAAGCTTTTCAACTCCCAAGCTTATCTTGAAATCGGACAAAACCTGACTGCATTTTTCAACTCTTCAATTACAGTGAAACTTCAATAAGTCGAAGTTGCAGTGAATGCGAGAAAAATTCGAGTTATCCAGAATTCGGTTCACCGAATACGAAAAACAAAACCATAGAATTACCACCACTGACGCCCATTAAATTTATAATATGAGCAAAAAAGTGATAGAGTAATGTATCAACGGTAAGATCGCAAAGCAACAGTAGGATATCTCACTGTAATTCCTGGAATTATATGTCTTACTGTTGCTCTAAGGAAAAGATTTATTCTTGCACATACTTTATAATAGCACGTACATAATTCATTAAATTTAAGAGTTTGTATAGTTTGGAAAACATAACTTTTATTTTATGTAGGATATAACAATATTTACTTGCCAGAAAAAAAGAAATATTTAAAAAAAAATCTGTTATCAAACTGTGCATTGAGCCGAAATCTGTTCTTTCATTAAGTAATCTTCGGATACTTTTAAAGCATCAAAGATGGAGTCGAGAATATTCGGAAGGAATTCTATTAAAATGTGCCATGCATCTGCTGCTTCTCTTTTTTTTTTTTTTTGCACTGCCAATCGAAATGATTTCCGATTTTTAAAATTGTTCAAAACTTGGAGTCAAATTCATTTTCAATGTAATTTCCTAAGTTTTTGCTACGCTACAATCGAAAAATAAATCCGAATATACGCACTCCTGTAATTTTTTCCATGCTATTTAGGTTCTGGTTTTCCCCATAGCAGGTTTTTCTTTTCTATCGAAGGAAATGAAGTAAACATTAATTTAAAAATTGGCTACAGAGATTTATTTGATCCATTTTGTCTAGACCCCTTTTGATGCAAACAATGGCGCTGATTTATTTCTCTTTTTGCTCATTCTTTTTTGGGAGCAAAAAAAAAACACGATTTCGACTTATAAAGTTACGTTAGCAAGGAAACTTTGACGACAGTCATGAAATAAAATTCGACGTATTGAATTGTTTGACTCAACAAAATTCCGTTTATTGAAATTAAATAACATTAATTCTCCATTCAGTTAGACAGGAATCAATATTCACTTCGACTTATCGAAGTCTTCGGCTCATCAAACTTTGACTTACCGAAGTTTCACTGTATCATACTTTCAAGATTTACAACACAGTTTCAATACATCTTTGCTGATCTTAATTGATCTCTTTTCATGCATAACATTTTGCTAAAATAAACCTTTTTAATAACTCACAAAGTGACATGCATGCACAGGGCTGCAGAGTCTGAGGGAAAACAGACTCAGGCTCCTGAAATTTTAGTACCTTTGACCCCAACGACTCCTTTAACCCAAAATCAGTTCAACGACTCTGCAAGCACGGGCAGAGTTTTAAATTTGAAGGGAAAATGATGGGCTCCGACTCTTGGAACTTTAAATCTTCGACTACAGACTTCAACTCTTTTACCTCAAATTACTCCAACTCTGCATTCATGTGCACGCATGTAAATTAAAACTTTCAATTTTAACATATTTTTTTATGAATTATTTCTTTTCTCATAAATTTCAAAGACACATATTAAAATAGAAAGTATGTTTTAATAACTAATATTAATAGGGGAAAAATATTAATAAACATAAGTACATAAATAACTTACGCATTGATAAAATTCTCGATATCTTCCTTTCGCAAATGAAGGGTTGTCTCGACGATAGACTTTTCCAATATGATACCTCTTGAAATTGGTAATTTTGTTCATAGCTAAGTAGCGTGCGAATGGAACAGTTAAATCATACCTCAATGACAATATTTCTCCACCTTGGTCAGCCAGATCATAGATAAGCTTGCTATCCTCACCATATTTCCCTGTGAGTGTTTCCTACACACAAAAAATAAATACCAGTTAATTTATTAAAATATATTCTATATAGTATTTAATATGCACACTCAATTTCAAATACTAATCACTAAAACTCAATCATTTACATATGCAAGGAAATCTCTTGCGTCAATATAATTTATCTAAATCCAGTTTATTTACTTCAACTTCAGAAAGCTCTTTTGTTTGATGAAACGGATTATGAGAGTATCAGCAGTAAACTAAAAGTATTAATGAAACTACAAAAAAAAAAACTTTATTTTCAATATAATTGATGATAATTTTTAAATTGTGATAAAGCCACAATTTCAGAATCAGGACGAATTAAACAAAGTATTTGAATTTTTTCATATAAATCAGCTCTAATTGCATTTAGGCAATTACTTTGCCTGGATGTTAAGTTAAAGTTTAAATCCAGGTAACTATTATTGAAACTGATTTTCTTCTATTGAAATATTGCAAAGAAAACTAAAAACATTATAATGATTATTTAAAAAAACCTGTCACTATACATTATTTTTTTCTGGTATGTTACAGCTGAATAATTTTTGAAAAATACATTCTTGGGTTGGTTGTTCTTGTTCAAACTTATGATTATATCGTGAGCTTATGTTGAAAGCCAACCACTTCTGAATATAATGCCAAAATCGATTGCGCATTTACTAAATTCTAATAGCAACCTTGCATTTTATATACAGTGCTTGAGACTTGCAAGACAGATTGATTCAAAATTAACAAAAAAAAAAAGTTTTAAAACATAATTGATTGTTTTAAGGTGTGTAGGAGGGGAATATGTGAAATTAGTAAGAAGCAGATTACATTCATGGGTAAATTATTTTTTCAAAACACAAGTATTACCTGTGAAGAAAAAACAATTTCAAAAAAAGAAAATAAGACTTCATTTAAGGCAGTGAGAGGCAAAGGGATGTAAATGGCAAAATTAAAAAATTTGCAGATAATCAGTACAAATGCTAAGGGAATCTCTCCTTTGTCTTGAGGCAAGAGATAGAATTAGTAGTCCTGGTAGGTAGGTGTTGCTGTATAGCATGATTTATAAAATAAAATTCAATGAAAGCCTACCTACGACGTTATCTTTAAACGGATTTTACTCAAAACTTGAAAATGTCCACTTACATCCCTTTGCTTCTCACTGCCTCATTTATGAAATTATTCACATGAAAGACCATGGAATTAAATAACTACTATCTTATTTTTCAAACTGCAGTCACTCTCTGTTTTCTATAAAAAGAATATTTTGTGATTTCAGCAAGGACGTTGAATCAACATTAGAACCATTTTGACACTCAAATGGACGTTTAAAGGCTTATCAAAATAATAAACTGCATAGGTCAACTTTCCCATTTAAGTTAGTGGTTGAAAAGCAGATTCTATTGATATTGTATTATTCTTAGGCTGGATTTAGGAGTTGCTGTATTCAACATTAATCAAAAGGGAGCTATTAATGGGGTTGTTTCCTTCAGTCAAAAGTAGTACTTCTTGTCACTGAAATTGATAGAATAAGCAAAAAAATAACATGGACCCGGAAAATACTTTCATTTTCCCAACAGTTATTTTTAACTTAATTGTTTTTAAATGTCCGATTTTTCAAACAACACGTGGTGTTGACGACATCACAAATGATGCTCTTTGGCGCATCTTTCTACTACGTTTCCACGTCATGATAATCAAGCTGCGAATTAAAATTGCGCTCTACGCTTGCTATCATCCATATCGTTGCCAATACATGTGAGTAAAGATGTGAATTCAATATTTTGGACCGTGAATGGCAACACTGAATGGCATTTCATGATTTGTGATGTCATCAGCAGAAGCGTTCAACGATGAAAGAGCACCGATTTAAGTAATTTTTTAAAAATATTAAACTTAAAGAAATTATTTTAAAAATGGTCAGATTCAATGTTTTTAAGTATGTTTTTTCAGAAAAAAATACTTTTAAAATTCTGGAAACGACCCCATTCTTAGAAAATTTTGAGCACTTTGAGGATGGCGAAGAAGAAGGGGGTTTCTTTTGCAATAAATGAATAGTAAAACTAACCTTAAGCTCGAATACAGGAGTATCAATAGTTTCTGCACCATGTCTTTTGAAGCAACTTATAATCTTATTGAACACCTTTTCTTTGACAGCCATCTGAACTGGTCCATAATCTCTTGTACCCTTAGGCGTTTTTAGTACAAACTTTTGAGGGCCATCTTCTTCCTCGTTCTCCATCGCAGCTTTTTTCCCCTGAAATAAAGATATCAAGAGTTACATATGTTGCCGGAAAAGCTTGGCTTATAAGAAAAAGAAACAGGGCTTGAGGTCGAAAGTAAAGAGCTAGTCACGATTTTTCTCAAAATCTATAAAAATAATGATAATAAACATTTGCATGCCCTCATATAAAAAGAACATTATGAATAAAATGATTTAAAGCAACAAAAAAAACTTCAAAATGATACTTTAACAAGTCTACAAGGTGTTTTAATATTATTAATAATTATCGACAAAATCGTGAGAAATTTGGATTTGGGGTAGAGAATAGTCAAAGGAAAAAATCGAATTTCCGGCATTAACAGACGAAAAATAGCAAAATTCCGGTAAAATTCGGTATAACATAATCACTCATATCAGATTGGCGATAGAAGAAAATCTTTAAGGTCGTGTAGAATAAAAAAAATAGGGAGTTTTTAAGGAGATAATAACAAAATTCAAGAGTTAAGGGTCCTTATTTTCTTTTCTTAAAAAGCAGGAGTTTATAAGGAGCGTACAAACCCTGTGTAAGGGTTGATATTTCATGGCATGGGACAAAGTCAAATACTTAAAATTTTGCCCAATAACATTTGCAGAAGCAGAAAGGATATATTGATCTTCCTTCTTTTTTGGCACTACAGCTCAGGAAAAGTCGAGGCCATTTCAAAAAGTTTTCGCCATCTTGTCCTGTTAGTACCATTGTCTTCCATCTTTCAGCACCAATCACTTCGAGATTATTTTCAACACTGTCTAGCCACCTAATGGGTGGTTGGCCACTTCTTTTTATAACACATAATTATTAACCTCATTGTTACAAACTTTTTTTAATATGACATGTACCAGAAGAAAAATGTTCAGTGTATATGAATAAGAAAAGTCAAAATGCTAATAGTTTAAAAACTATACAGCTAAAAAAAAAATCAGGTTAATAATTATGTAACATAACAAAAACACTAGAATTTTAAGTTTTGCAGTAATATTTCTGAAGTTTTCCATCATAGAAAATATACTGAATATACTGTTCAAAAACAAAGAAATTAAATTAATGATTGTAATCAAAGTACAAGAGTGGTAAAGGAGCATTAAGCGTTTTGCAAGAATCTTTATTTTTAAGATGTTAACATGATTAATCAGTTGTCAAACAAATCATATATCAGTATCGGGAAGAAAAGTAATATCAATTTGCGTTTGGAATGATTTATTACATTTTATTTATTTTTAATTAATAGTGGAAGTGCATTTACATTTCCCACAAAATTCATAAACATTATCTACTTTGAAATGGCATAAAATAAAAAAACACAAATATTACACAGTTAAAATTTTTTAATCCGATATTCGGCATTTGCACTAATATTCAGTTAGAATTTTAACCGAACGCTTGGTATTATGGTGATGATATTCGGTACATCTCTAATATTTAATGTGCATCATATCATTTGCTGTGTGAATAATTGCTTAAAAATATTTAGCACTTTCCTAATAAAATGCAAAAATAAAAAGGACAATATTTTTTTATTCTGTCTGAGAGAACTTAATGCTGCATAAATAGAAAATTAGCACATATTTTTCAAGTTTTAGCATACACAGTATAACTTCCATTTAACGATTTCCTCAATTACAAAAAAAAAAACATTTCACTGGTCTAGATTTGACTGCATTGAATGTTTATGCTCCTCGATTTAACGATAACTTTTGCCAGTCCCATGACAATCGTTAAACTGAGGTTATAACTGTATTTTGAGCATCTTTAATGCATGTTTCAATTATTTCCAAGTGCACAGAATCTGGGCTTGAGCAATTATGTTAACAAATAATGTTTATCTTTTTCTTTGAACATACTATCACATGGAACAAAATTAATTTTGAAAACAAAATCACAGCAATAATCAATTTAAGAAATGTGTTAATTTGAAAATATGATACAACTGATAATTTTACTACATTACCAAAATTTAAACACTTAATGTTTAGTACAATGATTTGTGTTAAATTTAAATTATTGTATTTTATTGACAAATTAATTAAATTATCATAAAGCTTAACTTCTGATTGCAATCTCTATGTAAAGTTTACTGTTCTGAAAATGCTTCTTATATAACGAAATTCTAATATTTTGTGCAATAATAAAATTTTGATGCAATAAGATTTAACAGATTAACTTTTTTAAATAATATGTAGTAAAGGAAGAAGTTTTAATTAAAAGGGTCAAAAATCTTATGCAATACCTTGAATGTCTTTCGGACAGATTGCATTAAAGGCACAACTGTTGTAATAGACGATTTAGGTAACCACACAAATCGAGGAATAACTATCATCGAATTCTTCCACATGGTTAATTGTAAAAAACAGAAGAACTTTTAGGGCATTAGTATAAGTTTTCATTTTGTCTGGGAATCAAAAAAGAATAAATTCAAGCTAGAAATATGAAATTACAAGTGAAAAACATTTGTTATGAACATTATTATTTATTACAACACAAAAAATACTAGGTTTTGTTTCTAAAATATGGTACATGATATTTGTATAAATGGTGCAAAATATAAGAAATGTAAATTTCTAAAGATATGTGTCTAAAAATAAAACATGGTTTTATTTTAATCATCTATTTTTAATTCAATTTATTTATTTTGAGGGATGGGTGCATAGCAGGAAAGATTAGGAAGATAATGGAAGAGAACTATAATTTAATCTGTATTTATAAAAAATATATGCACAAAATCAATGCAAGTCATGAGATTAATTTTAAAATGCTTCAGATTTTGGAAAAAAAAAAAAAACAATGGAGCACTTTTCTAGAAAATCAATTTTTGAAATTTAATGCTGGACTAACAGAATATATACAAAAAATAAATTCTGTAATTTAAAAAAAAAATGAGTTTCTGTAAGTAATGCAGGAATTCAAAAACAGATTTTTTTCTTTTTTTTAATGCAGTGTTTCATCATTAGCTCCAGGGAGCAATGTAAGAACTTTGACTAATAAGTCATAAGTTCAGTCACAATGCTTAACATGAAGTATTCTGTCATATAACCTATGTTATGTCTGCTACTGAGTATTTTTTCAATAAAGAAAGCAAAAATGGCCCGATGGGGTCGTTTCCAATATTTCAAAAGTATTTTTTCCTGAAAGAACATGTTTAAAAAAATAGGATCAAACCATTTTTTAAATAATTTAAGTTTAATATTTAAAAAAAATTACTTAAATTGGTGATCTATCATTTATTTACATTTCTTGCCGATGACATCACAAATGATGAAATGCCATTCTGTGCTGCCATTCTCAGAGCAAAATATTAAATTCGCATCTTTAGTCATGTGTATTGGCAACTATATGGTTGATAGCAAGCGTAGAGTGCAATTTTAATTTGCTTCTTGATTATCATAACATGGAAACGCAGTATAAAGATGCACTAAAAAGCATCATTTGTGACGTCATCTAGACCACGCCTTGTTTGAAAAATAAAAAATTAATTTAAAAAAAACTGTTGGGAAAATAAAAGCATTTTTATGGGTAAATGTTTTTTTTTTTTTTTTTTTGCTTATTCTATCAATTTCAGTGACTAAAAGTACTACTTTTGACTAAAGGAAACAATCCATCCCATTATTAGCTGCTTTACATAAAGTGTTGGTGTTTGTCCTTAAACCCATCTTATGCTTCAAACTTTTCATTGAAATATTTTATTTTGCAAAAAAAAAACATTAACTCCACCAATATCAGTCAGAAATTAGCTGGAGAATAAGTTCTTTCATCCAATTCTCCAAACTGCTTTATCAATATGGACAACAATCTTTTTGAATTAAACATAAATTTTGCTTTGAGACAAAAATCAACAACAACAGCAAACATTATTTTAGTTTTCACAGTGACAGATCTACAATTTTTCCCAACCAGGCAAAAACTTGAAATTGCTGCCCTTACTCATTCATCATCCTCAAGTTTTATACCTAGTTTAAATAGAAAAACATAAGACTCTGAGAAGTACAGCATTTTTTAAACAACATTTTAAAGAAATTATTGGAGTTCACAGACAGATTTCAATTTTATCTCGGTCTGGATGTCATATGGGCAATTCCGAAAAAGTGGACATGAGGGTTGAAATTTAAAAATGTTTTTATTGCTATAAGTAATACAGTAAAACCTCGCTACAACGCTATCCGATACAACGATAAATCCCTCTACAACGATAATATTTCGTGGTCCCGGTGAACTCGCATAGGAATTAATGTTATCCTCCTCTCAATATTGCGATATTCTCTACAGCAATAAACCTCTGTAAAGCGATGTTTTTTTAAGTTTTCAACCCCTCTTTATTACGATAATTTGGTTTTCAAGTACAGTAAAATCATGAAAGTAACCCCTCCTATTTTCAAAAAAAAAAAAACTTAAAACTTTATTTTTTTCTTTAAAAATGGTTAGCTCCAAGTTTCGCGCTACATTTTAAACAATGCGTTTCCAAAATGGCGTCACGCTGGAGATAGTTCATTTTCACAAGTCAAAACAAATATGCACCTTCCAAAATAAATAAAACAGCAGTACAATTGTATAAATTTCTTTTGCAACACATATGAACAAAAAGAAAAGGCGCCCTTGTATCAAAAGGCGTCTAGACCAAAGGAGTCTGAAACTGTCCTCCCCCCCCCCCCCCGAGATTCTTCTTTTATTTTGTTTAAACCAGTGTTTTTATTTATTTTTTGGGAAAAGAAAACATGCACATAAAGAGGGAAACTAAACATCTAAAAATGCTTGCCAAGTAAAAAAACAGAAAATGTTCAATTTTTTTTTTGAGTGAGTGGCAAATGAAGATGATCCGAAAAGGTGTAACATTCCCGTCTGATTGCGTCATCACTGTCACATGATCAACGAAAACGAAAGATTTGATTTTATTCACTAGTGTATTTTTCCCTAAGATGGCAGGGAGAAAGCAAATTTCATTTCAAGATAAACTCAACGTCATCAGCGATATTGATGAAGGAATGAAGCAGGTTGATGCAGTTAAGAAATATGGATTATCTCAATCTACAGTTGCAACTTCCTCAAGAAGAGGAAACATATTGAAGATGCTGTGAGATCAAATTCAGTTAATCCCATGCGAAAACGACTAAAAGTCGCGACTAATGAAAACATTGATGCTGCCGTCCTCAAGTGGTTTCAAGAGATGAGGGCAACAAATATCCCAATAAATGGAATCTCTGCGGACATTTTTTTCAAGGGGGATATTTCGATAATTGGGAATCTGGCGATCTTTCTTCATTTGCGTAAATTTTCGGCTCCAGTCCCTGCACGAGAGTTATTTTTCTTCGCAAATCAAAACAAAGAGATAAAAACATATATTCACATAGGGTTACTATAAATCAGCAGGGTTACCAAAATAAAATTATTTACGCCAAAAATGAGACGACCGAGCCAGATTCCCAATTAACGAAATATCCCCTTTTCAAGTCTTCCAGCCACAAACGAGGATCATTTTCGTGCTTTGAACTCAATGTATACCTTGTTGGTTGACTTAACAGTCAAAAAACCGGCCAAACAAACAAAAATATTGGATGTTTTTCGATAAAAACGGATTTGAGGTATGTTTACGAGCTTATTCTCGGAATTTATTTCAATTGATAGTAATATTTAATCATAATTAACACCTTGCCAATAAATGTATTACAAATATACTATATATAAAAACATTTACACCTAGGTAATGCATATACTATAACATTTAAATAAAAAGAACCTATTGTATTATCAAAGTATATAGGCCCTCGATATAACAATATATCCCTCTACAACAATATATTTCTTTGGTCCCCAAAATATCGTTATAGCGAGGTTTTACTGTATATCAAATTAAAGCCAATAAAATGAGGTTTCTGAAATTGTAAAGATAAGTTTCATAAAAATATTTTTTTTATTTTTTTTTAGGTCTAAAATTCTCATAACTGCACAAACTTGTATTTAGGAAAAACATAGTATTTTCAATCACCCAGGATTATTATTTAAAGCAGCCACATTTTTAGTGTAAGTGTGTTTATTACTACTCATCAAAAACAACCCTGTTGTAAAAATTCCCTCCCCCCCCCCTCGCCAAGAAAACCTTTAACCCTACAAAAAAAGCCTTCATCCTAAACCCCAAAACCCTCAGCCTTAAAAAGTTATGATATCTAGTTTTCCTGCCAAGTATCTGCCAAACTACCATCCTCCCTGTTTTCCTCTTTCATCACAACTATTTTGGCTAGAACCTGTCCCATTACTAACTCCTAACCAGTGAGGGAAGATCTTTTAAATTGCTTTCGATGCTGTTTAGCGGGTAGCTTTTTGCTCACCAAGCAACTACCTCCCTTTGGGAGTAAGTTACTGCATCATGACAAATAAACTGTATGGAACATTTTAAAATGCTAGCATTGGTAGGTAAACAGAATTTTTTTAACTATGAAAAGAGAAAAAAAGTTCTGATAATGCTCAATCAAAAATGATGTATAACAATGATACTAGTGCTTCTTTCCATTGCAGTGGATTTTCAACTGAAATAAGATTACAAATTTTTTACTATTTTGCATAGAACTGGACAGTAGTCATTTGTGGAGGGCTAATTAAAGCCAACATTATCAAATTGAGCTGAGTCAAAACAAACTGCTTTTCATTTAATTATGCAGTGAAGATGACAAGAATTGAACTAGACATTTAAGCAAACACTGTAGTCTGAGTGAATGTCATCTGCAAGTAAGAATTAATAAAAGTCCTGGGAAGAGACAATTGGGAAAACAGCTCTGAAAATGTTTAAACTGAACAGACTGCACAGGTTACTTTGTAAAATATAGCTATCACCACAAATCAAATATTATATCTTTCTCCAAGTCAGATTAGTATAATAACACTGAAAAAGCTTTTTTTTTTTTTCTTCTTTTCACTAACTACCCAAAGCAGTAGTAGGTACAAAGCACACATTATTATGTGTTTTATATATTAACTTTAGAAAAGAAAAATAAGTAAAGATATGCACGCTATTGGATTACCCTGTTGAATGTACAGTGAAACCCCTCCTAACGGACACCCCTTTAATGCGGACACCCCTCTTATGCGGACAGTTTTTAATTCCCCGGCAGAGAGACATTAAACCTAATGTATAAGGAACCTCTCTCATACGGACACCCTCAAATACGGACACGGACACCCTTTTCGAAGTCATTTACATTGATATATCCTTTTTTGCGGACAGTATTTAAAACTTGAGAATTAAATAGCTACTCCATTGAAAGGCTTCATTTAATGCAAAGTCGACCAGCTTATACGGAGATAAAAAAAATATTTCTTTGCAATTTTACTTTGCATCTACTGCGTAGCAAAAAATTTTCAGCTTGACACCGAAATGCATTTTTCATTCCAAAAAACATCATCAAATCGTCAAAAATAAAAGAAAAGAAAAGAGAAAATGATTATTCTGCAAGTTTCTGTCTGTATACCCCCACCCTCCCCCGTTGCCTTGTTCCTTTTCAGATGACTAACAAGCAGGCGTGTTGTGTCTAAGTGGAGCCGAGTTGACTCACCATCTAACAAAAATATTTTATAGAGAGTAAAAGTAAAGCCAATGCAATATCATAAAGTAAACTTAAGGGTAAAAGCATTCAGTTGTTTCATCGTTCTCATTGAAATGGCTCTGAATACTCATCGTCAGCGTTGTACTCTTTCTCTTAAAGAAAAAATTGAAGTTATAGATTTCGCAGAAAAAAATAAAATTGGAATACGGAACATTGCTGAAAAGTTTGGTGTGGGACGCACACAAATTTGCTGTATATGAAAAGGAAAAAAGAAGTTTAAGAAAGAATGGTTCATAAATGGAAACCAAGAGAAGAAAAAAGATTTTCCTAAAAGTAATGCCCTTGCAGTGGATGAAATTGTGTTTAAATGGTTTGTGTCCGCAAGAAGCAAAAATATTCCGATTTCTGGCCCTATTTTACAAGAAAAGGCGAAAGAAGCAGCTACTGAAATGGGTATAGAAAATTTCAAAGCTTCCAATGGATGGTTAGATCGTTTTCGAACGAGACATGATATCGTTTTTAAAAAAATATGTGGTGAATCCATGGATGTGGATGCTGACGTTTGCGAGAAATGGTTTGAGAAAGTGCCTAGTTTGATTGAAAATTACGAGCCATGTGACATTTATAACATTGATGAGACCGGTTTGTTTTATAGAGCTCTGCCAGATAAAACCTTAACTTTACGGAAAGAAAACTGCTCTGGTGGCAAAATCTCCAAAGAACGCTTAACAGTTTTGTTGGGTGCCAGCATGGATGGTACAAAATTAAAACCAGTTGTCATCGGAAAAGCAGCCAGACCTCGGTGTTTTAAAGGACTGGATATAAAAAAATTACCTGTAGACTGGTATTCAAATAGAAGAGCGTGGATGACAACCAGTGTCATATCTGATTGGCTTGTAACTTTTGATAAGAAGTTGGGGAGAGAAAAAAGGCATATTGTTATTTTTATGGACAACGCGCCCTCCCATCCCAAAGACTTTCACTTGAAAAATATAGAAATAGTCTTCTTGCCAGCAAACACAACATCGAAATGCCAACCTATGGATGCTGGGATAATTCAAGCATTTAAAATTCAATACAGACAACTAGTTATGAAGCATTTAATCAATAAAATGGAAGAAACTAAAACAAGTAGTGAATTGTCCAAAACAATTGATGTGTTAGATGCAATCAGCTGGGTTAAGCACGCATGGAAGGAAGTTAAAAAAGAAACAATAGTAAGTTGCTTTAATCGCGTTGGATTCAAAAAAGGATCTGCCACAGAGGAAATTGACAACGAAGTTGATTGTGACAATGATGGATCCGATTTGCAGTCGTTAATGCAACAAGCAGGGTTCACAAATGTGACCGCTGAAGACTATGCTCCCATCGACGACCAAGTTTTCACTGAAGAAAGCGAAACAGAAATTGCAAGCATAGTGCGCGAAATTAACGAAGATCATACAGTTGAGGATGACGATGAAGATGAACTGTCCGTAAAAGAAGACGTTAAAACAATTAAAAATGTTAACGAAGCTTTAAGCGTATTAGATGGACTCAGGGAATTTTCAATTAAACACAACGATCCTAAAGGACTAGACTTGGTACAAGAACTTAAGATACATTTCGAAAATGAAAGACTTTCATCGATCAAAACATATCAACAGACATCAATCGAACAATTTTTTAAAAGTACAAATTAGGTATGTAATTTTTATGCGAACCTGTTATTTAAATCTATTTGAGTGTGCAAAACTGTAATATTTGAATTTAACCTGATAAAATAATTGTTTATTATGTATATGTTTGTAAAAACTAGCAAATTAAAAAAAATCTATGCATATGAAAGAGTAGAATTCACACATATTTCATTTAAGATTTCAAAAAACATAAACAAATAACTAAAGTTAATTAAATTAAAAAAACCTCTGTAAAGCGGACACCCCTCTCTTACGGACAAATAAGTTTGTCCCGTTAGTGTCCGTAATAGAGGGGTTTCACTATTCCGTAAAAGATGAAATTTTTTTTAAAAAATTATTTGTCACTACCAAAACAAGCAATACCCGACCTAATTTCGTTAGCGGCCATTCAAGAAGTGCTAAAAGAAATGTACATTATTTAGCTTTATTTCTTGTGAAATTTAAATTTATATTCACTATGGCAAAGTTTGTTAACTGTCCTGATATCTGTTAGTTTGTAATCTGTTCTTTTAGAAATTGCTCATCCAAGTTTCAAAATTTCACAATGTCACACCAGTCACATCAAGGAAAAAAATCCTCTCCTCTCCACTAAAAATATTTAAATTTATCAAAAATATCATGTATTAAGTTTCATTTGAATGTTTTTTAACAGGGAAAAAATGCAAAAGTCATGAAATATTAAATATTCACAGGAATTTCTAGAAATATGAGAGCAAGTGAAAACTCATGTCTCGCAAGAGTCACACCCATCACTAGAGCTTAAAAATTTCTTAAATAAAATTGAGTCCTGCAGTTTTGTTTTAGCTCAATTATTCAAAAAATGCATAGTTAAACATGAATAAAATACTTTGTTAGTATTCATTAACAGATTTAGTGCTCAAAACGGTGGTTTAACCAGTAACTATCATGTCTGATCTCTCCCATCACAATGGAATTGCCCTAGGTTTCAATAAAATTAGGTAGCAGCAAGCCATTTATTTTAATATATTAATTATTTTTAATTACTTAAACAATTCAAACATTTCTTTAGGATGTTTAAGCTAGAATGTCACACCTGTCACAATGGAATTGCCCCTATTAAGTAAGGTAATGAAATTTTTGAAATTTACAGATGTCAAACTTGTACACAAAAATAACAAGAAACAATTGTACGTAGTAGATTTAACAGAAGATGCTTGCATCATAAACGTTTGAGAAAAAAAAAATATATATATATATAGCTTTATAACTTTGAAACTTTAATTTTTTTGTCAAAAAGTAACAATAAAATCAAATCTTCTCCCTCAATTATCATGGTTCTCGAGGTTAATACGTAAACATTTTACGTAGTTGATTTTCCTGGTAGACCTCGTGCAAAACATTGCATCAGCAAAATATTGCTTAGAAAGAATCAAAATAAGTTCAATATGAACTTACTTTTGACTTTTTAGGGACTTCGCCATTCATTACACGCTCCATGACAACGGGAAATCACAAATATTCACAAATGTTTACGAATGATCACAAAATTCGTGAACTTCAAAACGAAATCCCCGATCAACAAAATGTTGACTGCTGAATCGAAAACTGCCACTGCCACGCAAAAGAACTGCCACGCAGAGAGTACTAATTCAGTACCAGGAACGGCCACGTTAAAAAAAAAAAAGAAGAAGAAGAAGAAGAAAAGAAAATTATTTTGAATTCTGAAATTTTGAATTCAAATTATGTTTTTCGCAATCACGAACTGCAACAGGACCCTACTCATTGGTGTTATTGTTTCTAGAACATATAGGGACTCTAGTCCCCCCAATCCTGCCCCTCCTCCTGGTCGGTTACGTGTGCATAGTTGTGTGTGTGTGTATAGGTTTGTGTGTGTGTAGGCCTCTGTGTGTGCGTGGACCTGTGTGTATGCACGTAGGCGTGTGTGAGTGTATGTGTTTGTATGTGTGTGAGCGTGCGTGTGTGTAGGACATGGACGCCTCCGACCTGGAGAAGCGGATAGCTCAGGACCGGGGGACAGCCGCGCCTGAAGAGGCCGGCGGGCGGTCTGGCAGTGGCGTAGCGTAGGGGGGGGGGGGGCAAAGGGGGCACTCGCCCCGGGCGGCACATTGCTAGGGGTGGCAAATTCTGTAACACTGCATTAATATGGAAAAGGCTTTTTTTTATTATTAAGACGGCGAATTGCTTGGGACGTATTACTAAATTAACATCAAAATGTTTTTTTCTATTACTCTTCAGTTCTAACTTGTCTCAGGAAATTTTTCTCGTTGAAGCACGAGTACGAAATACTGGATGCTGACATGCATGCGGACTGTTATCACTGGCGCTGACATAAAGACGAGAAGTGAGAGGACAATCGCGTTGGAGAGGATTATAAATCAAAGATTGACCAGCAGGCAGGGCCAGGGGCGGACTGGGTCCCCCAAGAGGACGCCAACCTTTACTACCAAAAGGCACGAAAGAACTGAGGTTCGAAGGCGCAAAGGTTTTAAAGGTGCAAAAATAAACGAAAGCGCACAGGTTTGAGGGCGTGAAAAAAAGAAGGCGCACAGGTTCAAGGGCGTCAAAAATAAATAAAGCAAACGAAGTCGCACAAGTTTGAGGGAGTCAAAAAAAAAAAAACGAAGGCACACAGAGGACGTTCAAGGGCGCATCGGCCCGCAGGCCAGTCCGCCTCATTGAGAAAAGGGTCCGCCTCTGCAAGCAGTCACTGCCTTAACTAACGTGACTGCGCCTCCACGTGTTCCCCTTGACGGGACGATAAAACCTTATGCAACCTCTTTTTTTTTTTTTTTTTTTGCGCCTTTTTGTGTGCGCCTTTGGTTTTTTGCGCTCTTGATCCTGAGCTCCCCCTCCCCCTTTTTTCACTCTCAAACATGAGCGTTTTTTTTTCTTTGCGCCCTTAAACCTTTTTTTTTTTCATTTTATTTTATTCGTGCCATCAAACGTGTGTACCTTTGTTTTTTTTTTTTGTTCTTTTCCTCTTTTTTTTCGTGCCCCCCCCCCCTCGAACCTGTGCGCCTGTTTTTTTTTTTTTTTTTTTTTTTTTTTTTTTTTTTTTTTTTGCGCCCTGAAACTTGTACGACTTCGGGGGGGGGAGGGGGTCCTTTTTTTTTTCTTTTTTCTTTTTGCTCCCTCAAACCTGAGCACCCCCCCCCCTTTTTTTTCGTTCTTGAACATGTGCGCCTTTGGTTTTTTTATTTTTTTTTTCTTGCGTTCTCAAACTTAGTGGTCGTTTATTGATTACTTAAGGATGATTTTGGCTATCTTTGATCCCCCTCCCGTGTAGGCGCATGTGTGTGGGTGCGTGTGTACAGGGTCGGACTGGGTCCTCAAAAAGGCGCATATCCCAATTTTTCTGAAGGCGCATGCCAATGGGGGGGGGGGGGCGCAGAAAGTATATAGACGATCATTTTAAGGGAGCGATCAGTGGCGGATCCAAACGATCCTGTTGAGAGGGGCGATTGAGTAATTCATTAAGGGGGGAGGGGGGGCTAAGGAAAATAAAAATTTTTAAAAAGCTGTAAGAACTGAAACATGTTTTTTTTTTTTTTTCGAATAATGTGCTTTGTTCAAAGAGTTTGAATAAAAGTTATAAGTGTTTCGAGTATCACACACACACAAGAATAAAAACATTGAAAAAAAAAGAGTTTCTACTAATATTCTGGATCTATTATCAAAATTAAACCCTTTAACTTTTGAATCGTTTGAAAACTTGTGAAGTTTTTTCAATTGTTATTCAGGTCCTCAATTGTACTTTTTTTCTTTTAAAAGAAAGGTTGCAACACCAAAATGGCATCTCTTTTTACCAGTTTACGTACCGAACATAATGAAATACTAAAACTGCATTTGTAAATAAAATTTAAAGATAGTTTTGGATTTGTTTGTTGATTGAGCTTTGTTTAATATTCGCGCAAACGAAGGAGTGTTTACAGGTTTTCTCCCGAAAATTTTTGTTCGGAACGCATTTTTAGACTTTTTGGAGGTTAACAAGTGGAAGACAGGTTTGGGTTTCCGTTCCAGATTTTTTTTTAAATTTAAGGGTGTATTTTCGGAAACGCAATTATTTGCTATCTTTGTGTTCTTGAAGGGAAAGATGAGATACATGAGTTTTCCCCAGTAGTTTTACGATAGCTTCAAAAACGCAAATTTTGATATCTTTAGCATTGCAAAACACCTGGGGGTTCGGGGGCTTTCCCCCGGAAAAACCTTTGGAATTGAAGTTCTAAAAACGCAATTGTAAGCCATCTTTGATGACGTAGCAAAAGACATGGGGTTCAGAACTTTTCAACAGAAACTTTTCGATGTAGGAGATCCAAAAACATTTTAGACGATCTTTGAATGATGTTGAAAGATGAGGAAAGAAAGACATGGGGGGCTCCTCTCCGGAATTTTTTTGAAATTGAAGTCTCAAAAACGCAGTTGTAAGCCATCTTTTATGACGCAAGGGGAAGGAACGGGGTTTGGAACTTTCCATCGGAAATTGTTAGAAATTGGAGCTTTGAAATACGATGGTTAGCCATCTTTGGTAGCGTGAAGGGAAGGGATGGAGTCAGGAGTTAACCTCCAACTTTTCAATATTGAACATTCAAAAATATAATGTTAGTGGTTCTTCATTGACGTTAGGAGAAAAACTCGAGATCGAGGGCTCTCCCCCGAAATTATTTCGGAATTGAAGTTCTAAAAACGTAATTGAAAGCCCTCATCAATGACATTTTCGAAAACGTTTTCGATTCCGGTAATTTTTTCGAAATTGAAGCTCCAAAAATTCAAAAGTTTTGACAATCTTCAATGACATTGGAAAGAGGGGGTTGAGGAACTCTACCCTGGAAATTTTTTGGAATTAAAGTTATAAAAATACAGTTGTAGACTATTTTTTTGGGATGTGTTGGGGGGGGGGGGGAGAGAGATTTTGGTGACCTTTTCCCGGATTTTTTTTAAACACAGTTTTAGACGATTTTTGTTTATTTGGGAGAGGAGAAATTTTGTGGACTTCCCATTGAAATTGTAAAAACTTGACTGTAGGCCATCTTTGTTGATTTTTAGGGGGAAGGCACGCTTCACTAGTTTTTTGAATCGAGTGAATAAGTACATTCGGAATTTCTGAAGTGTCGCCCAGTGGTTTGATTTCGCATCTTCTGAGTGATATTTTTTTCACTAGGCGACATTGATGTCACGTGGTCATTATATTATAAAATGCACTGCTACATATCTATATGAAATTCAACTTTTCCACTATGAAATTCATTAAAAATAAGTGTAAAAAAACTCATAACTTCGATGATGTTAGAAGACAAAGAAAGTCTAGTGGCCTCCATCTCCAGAATTTTTTTTTAATATTTTAATCCTAAAACGCTATTGCCGTCCATCTTTAATGACGTTAGGAAAAGAATGAGATTCGAAACTTTCTTCCAGAACGCTTTCGAAATCGAAGTTCCAGAACAGGCAGTCTATTTTATTGAAGATTCCAAGGTCTCTCCCTTTTCTTTTCTTTTTTTTTTTTTTTTAAATAAGAGTTAAAAATGCTCTTGTCATCTTTGGAAATATTACGGGAAGGGAGGGGATGGGATAGAAGGAAGTTTTAAAGGAAATTTTTCGAAATTGAAACTCAAAAGACGGAAAATTTTAGACGATAACTCAGGGAAAGAGGGCTCGGTGGAAAATTTTCGAAACAAATTTTCGAAAAATGAGGGGAGGGTATAAGAGTTTTCGAATCAATTAGAAAACTTTCGTTCTGAATTTGCAAGACAAGTTTTTTTTTTTTTTCAGCGAAGGCGTTTGCATTGCATTTTATCATAAAAAGTAGGAAGGGCGCACCTGCCCTCGGGCAGGTTGGCAGGCGAGCCAGTCCGAACCTGCGTGTCGTGTGTATGTGTGTATGTATGCATGTGTGTGCGTGTTGTGTATGCAGTGCTGTGTGTACGCGCGTGTGTGTGTAGGTGTTCGTGTGTGTTTGTGTCTGTGCGCAGGCATGAGTGTGTGTGTGTGTGTGTGTGTGTGTAGGATATGGACGCAATCTAGAGACGGTTTTCGCAAGAGGAGCAGCATCGTGAAGCCGGTCGACGCGACGGTGATGCTGGCAGAGAGTGCTGGTGGGAAAATAAAATGATAGGAATTCAAAACCGTCAAGTGAGAAGAATAAGCAATCGTGATTGCTCAAAAAAAAAAAAAAAAAAAAAAAAAAAAAAAAAAAAAAAAGGAAAAAAGAAAAAAAAAAAAAAAAGAAAAGTAAGAAGAAGTAGATTCGAGAGCGCAAAATAAAAAAATAATAATAAATAAATAAAGGAAGGCGCACAAGTCCGAAGGCACATAGACAGGAGGGCGCACCTAGTTCGCTTCTGATATGGTGTATGCAGAGAGATACATTTGAACATATAATTTTTATAATTATTTCTGTGAATTGGGAATTAGAAAACACATTGTAAGCAAAATATTCATATTGCCTGAATATGAAAATTCGGGAAAATGATTTTAACAACTGGGGTAGTATTCTCTCTACTTCGTCAAAAAGTACAAAATTTTCAAAGGAAGCAAATTTGTACAGAAAACTAGCGCAGCTCAGTATGCATTACCTTGAGATGAGCAGCATAAAAGTGCCACGAAAAACGAATATACGCACAAGAAGTAGTATATTAATCTATGTCACAAAAACAAATATAAAACTGAAAGCTTAAAAAATAAAATAAAATAATTCAAATGAATTACAGATACACTCTAAAACAAATTACCTTTTCAAAAAAAAAAAAAAAAAATTGTCATTTGAATGATGACGTCTTGAATTCAAATTATGTTTTACGCAATCACGAATTGCGATAGGACCCTACTCGTTGGGTCTCTTGTTTCTACAAATGGAAATGGTCCAGAAATTTGCACCCGTCATATGACTGATGATTTTCTAAAACATGATTAATACGAGGTATATCTATAAAAAAAAGAAATCTTGATTAGGATGCGGTAATAAAGAAAACGATTTTATGGCCAAGATCTACCAGTGCACTTACCCTGAAGATTATTTACAGCGTACAACATAATGTATTTTTAACACGCTTTTAGAGGGTGCTGACGGAAAAATAAAATGATAGCACATCAAAACAGTCAAGTGAGAACAATAAGCAATCGTGATTGCTCAAAAAAAAAAAAAAAAAAAAAAAAACCTTTACTTGATAATTCTTCAACATAAGACTAAAAAAAGAAAAATAAAATAATAGTTTAAAAAACTAAAAAAACACGCTTTGGTAGCAAAATGAACTAAAAAGTGAAAAATAATCTTTGGATAATAGTAGTTGACCAATCACTTAATTTTAATGTAATACAAAAAAGCGTAAGGGGCTTCTTATCGGTTGTCTTGAATTTCTTCCATTTGTTGTCCATGCAAAAATGTAAATAGACAGCACCCCACGCTTTTTTGTATTATATTAAAATTAAGTGATTGGTCAACTACTATCATTCAAAGATTATTTTTCACTTTTTAGTTCATTTTGCTACGAAAGCGTGTTTTTTTAGTTTTTTAAACTATTATTTTATAATTTCTAATCCATCTTAAATGATGGGAATTAGTAATCTGGAAATGTTGTATTTAGATGAAGTTTTGCTGTTTATATAAGTTCAACTATATAGCTGTTTTTTCCCTGAAAAAAAGCAATTCTACACAAAAAAAAAAAAAATTTTTTTTAATGTACAGTCTGCTTGAGTTAAGCCCTGAAAAAGATATGAATAAAATCAAACCATAAACGATTTGTAACTAGTGAAGCACCGTTTATACGTCTCTGAAGGGACTATATGAAAAAAGCGTACAAACGAAAAAACGTATAGTAGGTATAGGTTACTGTGTATTAGACTCTGCAGGGACCAATTTAAAAAAACGTATAATTGATAAAAACGTGTAAAAGAGAAACGTATAAACGGTGCTTATAACGACGAACATTTCGCTCTCTAAATAAATGTTAAAAACAACAGTCGTCATTGTAATCTGAAAAGTCAGAGCAACATCAACTTTGATCAAGTGAGGATATTAAGTAATTCGGAATTGCTCAAAATAAATAAATAAATAAAATAATAATAATAATAATAATAATAATAATAATAATAATAATAAATAAATAAATGGGTACTGGTTTAGAGCTACGATGCCACAGATAAACAAGTAAGGATTATATCCCCCTCTTTTTGAAGCAGGTCAGGGGTTAAAAACATATGACAACTAACAAGTCTTAAGAATTGCTAATTTCAATCAAAAAAAAGGGGGGGGGGCATGTAGTGAATAAATATTATATATTCTATCTTTATGTTTTTTTCTTTCCATTATTTGTTACAAAGTAAAAATTCTATATTAATCTTCAGTACTAAGAATGAAAATATTAGAAGGCAAAAAAAAAAAATAAATAAAAAAAAATCGCATGTCAATTTTCTAAAAGTTAAACACGTTGATAAAATCTTCTTGACCTTTCTTAGTTTTCAACTTTCTCTTTTGATACACATCACCAGCAGCACTATACCAGCAGTCAAAACAAAACCATTTTAGATCGCGGGGTAGGGCGCGACCATTAGCTATAAGCACAGGTGTGTAAAGAACTGGGTTAGTGGGCCAAAGAGTTATTCAAGTATTTGAGCGGATATATAATTACAGGTTGAAATTTTGACGCATTACGGATCATTACCGAAAAGTATACAGCGTTTCGAGTAGACTGAATAGTATGAACGGAATGTGGTTTGAAGTTAAGTAAAAAAAAAAGAGGAAAAATAAACGAAAATTAAAGAAAGGGAAAACAAAAGAGAAAGAACAGAAAGTTGAAATTTGGCACAGAAAGAAAATGTTCTCTAGAAACTTGGTATTTTATTTTAATCCTGATTTGTTAAATTTGTGGAAGAAAGCAAAATTTATTGCACAATTTTTTTTTCTTTTTTTTTTCCAGCATGAGGATCTAAATTAAAAAGATTATTATTATATTTTAAAGTGCTCATTTTTTTTTTTTTTTTGTTTATTTGTTTTTGAAAGAAAGGTATCCACCAGGAAAACAAATCTGGAAAAGTATTATCTCATGCTCAAATAAAACATATTTTTAAATTTTGATAAAATAATTTTTTAAGTCAAAACTTTATGTTCATTTACTTATTATTTTGATTATATAGAAAAGTTAAACAGAGAACTTCTATAAAATCTCTAATATTTACAGAAGAGAAATTAATTCTCACTTATGCTTATTTGCTTATGTTTCTGAGAAAAACCTTTTTGGAGAAAACTTTTCGTTTGCTTAAATATAACTTTAAGAAACATCTTCATAAATTCCACAATCCACGCGAATTCGTTTTTAATTCCCTTAAATAAGGAAAGTTATCTGTAGCATTTTGCATTATATACAGTCAGTTAAAAATGAAAATATAAATCAAAATTTTCAACAAGAGTTTAAACTGTTTCTTAAATTTTGTTTAAAAGAAAGCTTTGTTTCACTTAATTTTCAATTTATTTCAATCAAATATTTGATGGAAATAAAAACTTATTTTCTTTTGAAAATTGTCACTAAACGAGTTGCTTTCACTAAACCGAATTTTTTTAAAAAGTTTGCTTTAAAAATAATTTATTTAATTATTTTTTATGAGATATGTTACATACATTCCAAAACCACTTCTCTTCTTCACTAGGTGACAAAGGGTAGACACACGGACCCAGTCACTGATTTTTGGATTGCGTCATTAGCAGAAAGACGGATTAGCGGAAATTTTCAGACCAAAAAAGAGGGTCTGGAACATTTTTTCGTACAATGCGTCATTAGCAGAAAGACGGATTAGCGGAAATTTTCAGACCAAAAAAGAGGGTCTGGAACATTTTTTCGTATAAGCAGCTTTAAGGCAATATTTGGTCCCCTAGGGGGTAGGGGATCATGAACCCAAGATTTTCAGATGACCCCCCAAGAGGGATTGTCAGGCCTTGCCGTCTGGACTCACGTCTTGCGGGGTACCCCCCCCCCCCCCAAGACGGTTACCCTGCAAGGGGAATTTCACCCGTACATATAGTCGAAAAAAAAAAAAAAACTATGTGTATTCCTGAGCAGCAAAAGACCTCTGTGCCAAATTTTGGGAAGATCCGACTTAACTGTTGGAATTGTACAAGGAAGATCCCTGTGGGGGGTGGTTCTCTCCTCATAGGGAGGTGACCCCTCCACCCCCACCCCCTATTAGATTTCCTGAGCATCAAAGGACCTCTGTGTCAAATGTTCAAAGATACAATGCAAACAGGATTTGTATAAGGGAAAACTCCCCAACGTGGGTTTATGCTCCGGGAAGGGGGAGGGAGGGTCGAAAACCTGCCTATGTGAATTACTGAGCATCACAGAACCTCTGTGTTAAATTTGGGTAAAAATCCGAAGTAAATTGCGGATTTGTATAAAGAACACACACACACAAATCAGGGTCTAGCTCAAAAATGAGTTACATCCAGAGCCTGGGAGAGCCAAAGCGGGCCCCTAGTCAGGTATGTCGCCGCCCTCCCCCCCCCCAAAAAAAAAGAAGAAAAAGAAAAGAGGGAAAAGAAGAAATAAAGGGGGGAAGAAAAGAAAAGGGAAACAATAAGAAAAAAAAAGGGTGCGGTATCAAAACTGCTTACTAGAAAACAAGTATCTATTTTAAGTGACACAACAGAAAATACCAAAAGAGTAAATTTTACTTAATCTTTACGTTTTCTCTTATTCGAAGATCCCCCCAACCCTTTTTTTTCTTTCTTCCTTTTTTCATCTTCTTTCTTTCTCTTTTTTTTTTTTTTTTTTTTTTTTTTTGCGTCAGTGTTGCCGAGTCCTTCCATAGTCCGGACCCCTAGTTTCCGACTAGGCTGACATGGCCTCTCGTCGGGCCACATCAAGTGATGCCTATTCAACAATCGGCAGAATAATGAAGACAGTTCCTAAACTAAAATCAATATTGAAATTTTGACATTAGTTTCTAAAAAATACCATTTGAATGAGAAAAGACTTCGCAAATAAAATTAACACTCTCCTAAAAATGCCAATACTGGAAAGAATAAGGTGAAACATAGTTAAAAGGGTCAATAGAATAAAGGGAAAGGTATTGAAACAGCGTCAACAGACCCTACAAATCTTCATTAGATTTAGGACAACAGTCCTCAAAAATCCCCTGTGCAATTTCGACATTAGTCCCAAAAAATCTCTCCTTGAGTGAAAACAACAGTCCTTAAAAATCCCCATCAGAATAAGAAAACAGTCCCTAAAATCTCTGTAGAATGAAGACAATAATTAGTAAAACTCTCCGAGAAAGAAAAAGAAAAATATTCCCTGAAATTCTCCTATAGAATTAGGACATGAGTTTCTAAATTCATAATAGAATGAAGGTTACAATTTTCAAACAACGTCAACAGTCCCTCTAAAATGTCTATCTCGATAAGGAAAATAGTTCTTAAACCCCGTTTCAGGTTGAGAAAAGAATCCAATACAACATGATCATTATCTCTTTTAAATCCCATCAGAATTGGAAGAATAGCTTCAAAAGATTGCCCTTTGAATAAGTTCTCTAGAAGTCCTCATTAGTATAACGTCTCTCTGACTCAAAATCCACATCAGCATCAACCATTCTTGAATACAGTGGCGCAACCAGAAAATTTTTCTGGGAGGGGTTTTCAAAATCGAGAATTGTTGCTTTATTACACATTCATTTATAAGGAGAAAATATTCAATACATTTCATCAAAGAGTTTCTATGGCTTAGCAAATATTCATTTATAACACTCGGTAAAAATAATTAATAATTCGTACTCATATCACTATGACTTAAAAGAAAATGGAGGAGAAGCACAGTATATAATTCATTCGTTTTACTTGACTCTTATATTCATTTTATGTGGGGTTCCTTCGCTAGATCATTTGAAACTTCCTCTTCAAATACATTGAGGGGCTCTTCATGAAATATTTCTTGTTTATTAAAGAACTAGGGGTACTCGCACGGCTTTGCCCGTAGTAGAAAAACAAATAATGGATGATGAATTTCTTGCCCATTGGCTATGTTCATTTGCTCGCCCATGTTAAGGTTCCACATTATGATAATTTCGTAATCTACTCTTCCACGTTATGATAACTTCCTGGGGAAAATATTCTTAAAATTGGAATAGAAAAGGAACAAAATCGAATTTTCGAAAAATCGCTTCGAGGTGCACACCCCTATGCTTCAAACCAACTTGTGCCAAATTTCATGAAAATCGGCCTAACGGTCTAGGCGCTATGCGTGTCACAGACATCCAGACTGACTTTTAGCTTTATTATTAGTAAAGATTGGGAAATAATTTGAGACTGCTTCCTGATCATTTAAAACAGGAAAATGTTGAAACCTATCCCGCACAGAAAAGTTTAAAAAGTGTTTTCCCCCCAGGTTTGCACGTGGGAGATGAATGTGTTCAAGTTGTTCTAAGAGGGGTTTTAACCTTAAAACCCCGCCCGTGACTGCGACACTGCTTGAATATAACGCTGACGTAAAATCTATAAGTGTTGATTCTTGATTAGATTAAAGTGAATCGTGCAAATCTAAGTCTCCATTAGTACTCAACTAAAATCCTTAATTATCTTCTGCTGGCAGGACAAAAGAATTAATAACTCGCGAAAAAACAATTGGACTTTCATCAACATAGCCAAATCCGATTTTCACTGCGTGCTTTAAGAAATGTGCCAGATCATGTTGTAACATACTTCACATCCAAAAATTATATTTTACTAATTCAGTTTATATTTCTACTAGAGCGGTAATTTTCGTTTTTTAAACTATTATTTTGTTCGGGTAACAAATACCATACAATTGGGAAACATTAATGATACCCCAGGAGATTTAAAAACAAAATGAAAAGGAGAATAAGGGAGCAGCTCTTAATATAGACAAGAAGTTTCTGTTTCTTAAATCAAGGCTTTGTTTAAACTGTACTCAGGTTCTGTTACTACTCTGTCATTAATGATGTTTTCTTAACGTATAATTGACTGCTCACCAGACCAGACCCGTCGTTTCAAACTGAAGCCTGTGCTAAGATGTTGTGCAAGCAAATGCAAAGGCGGACCATGGGTGTCTTCATTTTAGGGACTAAAATTTCAAATAATGGGGTAGTTTCCTTCAGTCAAAAGTACTACTTTTAGTCACTGAAATCAATAGAATGAGTAAAAAAAAATAACATGGACCCAGAAAAAACTTTCATTTTCCCAAGAGTTATTTTTTAATTAATTTTTTTAAATGTCCGATTTTGAAAACAAGTCGTGGTCTTTATGACGTCACGAATGATGCAATTTGACCCATCTTTCTACCACGTTTCCAGGTGATGATAATCAAGAAGTGAATTAAATATTGCGCTCTACACTTGCTATCAACCATATCGTTGCCAATACACGTGAGTAAAGATGCGAATTAAATATTTTTCTCCGTGAATGGCAACACTAAATAGCATTTCATCATTTGAATGATGCAATTTGACCCATCTTTCTACCACGTTTCCACGTTATGATAATCAAGAAGCGAATTAAATATTGCGCTCTACACTTGCTATCAACCATATCGTTGCCAATACACGTGAGTAAAGATGCGAATTAAATATTTTTCTCCGTGAATGGCAACACTAAATGGCATTTCATCATTTGTGATGTCACACGACAGAAACGTAAACAATGAAAGCACACCAATTTAAGTAATTTTTCAAAAATATTAAACTTGAACAAATTATTTAAAAAAGGCTACATCCAAACTCTTCCCCTTGCTGATAAGGATGACAGGTGAGCTGTCAGAGCAACTATTGTATGGAACTTCCTTTGTGCAGGGAAAGAAACTTAAAAAGCAGGTTCAGTACAAATCCGTATGTTCGCCATTACTGGTCACGAAAACAATTGTAAATCCCCTCGGAAAGCATTCGCCAAGGGAAAGATAACACGCCAAATTGTTGCACTCCTTTCGAAAGAGCGTCCGGTTCTCCGGAAAATTCTTAGAAGGTGTCTTATAAGTGTGAAGCTAGCCGTAAATAATAGGGTGCTTTCATGCGATCATTTTCTCAACTTTCAATAGTCTTTCTCGCTAAAATTATTTTCCAATACAGAACTTGAAGACGATTTCTTAGCCATAGGCGGATTTAGGCCGAAATATTTGGGGGTGCAACAATAACAGGGATCTGAGGAGGGGGGGGGGGTATTTCCGGAATAACAAGGTAGTGGCGAAATCAGAAAATAATTTTAGGGCGGGACACACTTTTAAGTCTAAAAAACGCGATGTAAACCATATTTAGTAAGATTAGGGGATAGGCAATTCTTAACATTTCAAACTGCAGAAAAAGTCTTAAACGATAAGTCTTAAACGAATATTGCTTCTAAGTCGATATTAGAAGCAATGGGTGAATCTAGCTACTGGTTTGGAATGGGATTCACGCCTCAGAAAAAATTTGAAATAGTAGTTTTGAAAACGCAGTTTTACAGTTCTTGGTGATATTTTAGAGGCAAGAAAGGTACGTGTGGCTCCAAGGCTATTTTTAGAAATTTTAGTCTTATAAATGTGATTACAGTCCATATTTACAGTTTGGGTTATGAATGAGACTCATAGACTGCCTCCAATCGATTTTTTGAAAAGCAGATAGAAATACGTAACCCCCCCCCCCTCATGCTTCCTCTTTAACTTTTCATAATTGAAGTTCCAAAAATTCTACGGAGGACAATTTTTGATGCTGGTGAACACAAATGATGAACACCGGACGGGGTGTTCTGGAGCTCTCCCCTGGAAAATTTTCGAAATTGAAGTCCTAAAAATGAAGTTCTTCTGCAATAATCCATGGTATTAAAAAAAAAGGATTCTCCCACTTAAATATTTCGAAATAGTAGTTTTCAAAACCAAAATATTAACACTCTTTGATGATGATAGAGAAAGGGGGGGTCAGAGACCCTTGTTCGAATATTTTCCAAAATTAAAGGCTTAAACACATGAGTGTAAGACCATATTTGGTAACGTTAGAGACTCTGCAGTTTTTCAAAACTGAAGTTCCAAAAACGGAATTTTAAACGATTTTCGATGTATTTAGGTGATTAGATCTTCCTTAAAATTTTGCGAAAGTGAAGCCCTAGAAACGAAATTTGAGGTACTCTGTAATAACTTTAACTGGAGAAAGGGATTTGGAGAAGAAACATTTTGAGGACTAATAGAAAAAATGAAAACGAGATAGAAAAAAATCAAAAAAAAAAAGAGGGGGGAGGGGGAGATATGAAAGAAAGAGGATTGTGCGAGAAGGCACACAATTCGCCGCCAATAATCTGAAACTGTTGAAAAATTTATATGTCAACATTTCTCTTTGAAAGAGAAATTAAGATTTTTTCCCAACATTCTTTTTCTTTTCGTAAAATAACTGCTTTTTCCCAAAATGAGATCTTTTCTTCTCTTCAATAATAAAGAATATTTTTTAAAAAACATCTACTCAGCATTTTGTGGGGAGGGTCACCAGTCTTGTGCCCCTTCCCCCCTGGATGCACAACTGCAGCAAAATGTCCGGAAGTCCTCCTTCAAAAATTTTTGTTTATTTACCTTAAAATTGTTTGATTTCGGTGTAGATTTTATTGATCAAGTTTCTTGCAATAGCCATGGTTTTTTTTTTTTTTTTGGACTTTATTAGCCATTGTTGTTTTAAAATAGAAGAATTTGTATTGATATACGAATAAATACCCAATTACAGAACATGCAATTATTCTATACAATAACACAGCACTGGACAATAAATTGTTTGAGAAGTTTCTTTATTTGCATGAAATTATTTATTAGGTTTTTTTTTTTTTTTTTTTCCAAATGGATAAAATTACTTTAATTCTTAATATGAGCACCGTTATGTTTTTCTTGCACTAGCGATGTGTGGTGATACACTGGATTCAAGTAAATTTACTAATATAGCAGCTATGAATTTTTTTCCCCCAACTGCGTTTCTGAGTGAAATATACTAAACCAATTTTTTTTCAAAACCCAACCAAAAATTTGGGGGGTGCGGCGCACCCCCTGGCACCCCCGTAAATCCGCCTATGTTCTTAGCGTACTTTCTATGTCATAATGCTTGCATACTAATTCCGGTTCAAAAACAATGAAGAATAATTATTACTATAAATAGACATGGTACGAAGTTTCGGCTATTTCACCACAGCATCGTCCTGGCCGAATCATGAGAAGTGATTCTGCCGCTTCAGCAGATATATTATGTTGAAATAAATAAAGATTTATGTTGTGAGTTTCATTTTACAATTGCAATCATATAAAATAGTATCCTTTTAGTTTACGCAATTATGCCATACAATGAAATAAAGTAGATAAGTACATTTAGTGAAATTTATTGTAAGTATTGAACACTTGGAACCAGAAATTAATTGCATATTCTTTTAACTTGAACGTTTTTGGAGAAAAATAAGTTTAACCTCTATATTCGAAGTAGATAAGTACGTAGCATTTGCTTATTTTAAAATAGATTATTTGGCTGTAAGGATAAGGGGAGATAAGGATAATCTTTTAAAACATTTTTAAAAAGAATCTCAAGAGAACTTTTTTCTTTTAAGTAAAAAAATGGGGGGGGGGGACTTTTTTCGGCTTCTTCCATAAAATATTTTCCCGTAGAGATTGTTCAAGATTATTAAAAATAGTCTTGGATTATAAAACATCCTACGAATTAAGCAAAAAAATAGTTAATTGAAAATGAATTTTATTATTTATATTTTATAAAGCAAAATATGGAGAAATAGATTATTCTTTGCACATCCACGTTTTATCACATTAAAGAAAATAGTTATTTGTGATTTTTTTTATTTTTTATTTCGAAATAAATACGTAAGCTCCGCTTAATCGGGTAACGGATATGCAAATACCCCGCGTTTACGTACAAAATCTCCTGGAACTGAATATTTCCACGTAGACGCAATGTTAAATATCCTCGCTTAATGCAACAATTTCCCCTTACAATCGAATAATATTAATCAGCTTTAGCAAATAATTTTGTTGGGAAAAATTTTGAACAAATTAGAAAGAAATTAAGCAAGAACATTGATTGTCGTTGAAGGCGTGAAAAACAACATCCATAGTCCATGAAAACGTTTTCAATGTTTTTAAAAGAACAGTTAAAGAAATTTAAAAATTTCTTTTGTCTTTGTCATTACAAAAAAAAAAAAAAAAAAGCAGTCGATAATGAAATTAAATAACGCAAATGAATATACGCACTTTAGGCGATGATGAGGAATTAATAAATATTAAATGTAAGATACGGTAGACGAGAAGGGAAAAAAGGAAGTCAGAAAAGTGTTCCCAAAAAGATCTTGAGTACAAGCAATTTATGGAATTTTTCAAAAAATAACGTACTGAAAAAAGGTGCCAAAACAAAGATTTCATAACTCAAGCTGTACGTTACTTTTTATAATTTCTATGCGTACTTGTAATGCATTGTACTAATTGTTGAACTATTTTGCTGTTAAATTTAGCTTATATCAAAAACAATTTAGCAATAACATTTCTTTATGCAGCGATCTATTTATTATTAGTATAATGTTTTAAAACAAATGTTGTCAAATTAGAAAGCTAAATAAAATTTTCCCGCATATTAAAATCAGGGGTGATTGTGAGTTCATCAAAAAATACCTGAAAGTTTCAACGGGGGGGGGGGGAGTAATCTTTGGCCCCTATTACTTAAGTGCACCTTTGCCATAGTTTTAAATAGTTCTGAGTCAAAATATTGCGTGCACATTTAATTAAATTTTTAATGGATTACGAAGTTACTTTTGAACTGGTGTTATACAAATTATCTTGACATTTGTCCATCTTAAGGGATAGTTGTCCATCTTAAGGCTCTTGCAGGTATATTTGATGAGTATTATATAATTTAAAATAAATTGCGGAGGTAGGGAGATAAAAGCATAACGAAAAAAGATCATAATTCCGGTATTTTCAGACATAAAAATACCGGAAATACGTCCGAAAATACCGGAAATTCGGTAAAATACCGGACCACAATCACCCCTGTAAAATAACCCGCTTTATCGAATAATATTTCTTGGAACCGACGATATTCAATTAAGCGGGGCTAGATCCAAAATAAATGCGTTAACTCTCTTACTTAAAGAATTTTTTCTGAAAGATAAGTAACGTAAGAAAAAATATATGTACATAACTAGAACAATTTTAATTTGACTTCAAAAATTTCAAATTAGGTATAATGTTAAGATTTAGTGAAATTAGTTTAAAAATAAGACAGTAAGCAGGAAATGTTTTGTGACACTATACATATTAAAATATCTGTAGTACAGTATCATATTGCATGCATTTATTATGAATTCAAGTATTCATGGCTAAAAATTCAAGAAAAGAAGCAGCCGAAGCTTCGGTCACCCTTTATCCGATACTTCGATGTTTGGCGCTTCGGTTAAACTGCACTTCCGCTTTTTAATTATTAGCAGTAACAATAAAATAAAACAGTAATTAAAAGGCAGGGGCGGATACAGACAGTTTTTGGGAGAGGCCCCGAAAAGTAAAAAGTGCCCCCTTCATAAGAACTTTTTTTATTAAAAAAAGTTCTAGACTGGGATACCTCGCCCTTTTTCGTTATTCATTACTAACAAGATGATTTTCCGTTAGTAGCTTCATTTTGTCGTGACGCCCAACATTAGCCAGTACAAAAATTTTGTAAGTGGTAGCTAACAGGGGTATTAAGGACATAGTTTGTTCATTTGGCGGTTATCAAATATTTATAACTAACTGTGTGTTTTTTTTATAATTATCATATTAATTATCTAAATTAGCCGAAAAAAAATTGTCCTACAAAATGCACGATTTGATCAAAGATGTCCCACTTTTGCAACATGTACTATTTACGAAGACATGAAATATAATTACTAACCAGCTGAATTTTTTTTTTTTTTTTTTTTTTTTTTAGTCAGTTAGTTAATGTTTATATAATTTAAAACACACATTGTCCTACAAATTGCGTGGTATGCTTTTCAGGTCCGACACTCCAAAGTTGTCAATGCTACAGGACCATTTTTTTTATTAACCATAGGACACAAATATCACGTGATAGACTAATGTGTTTCGTGCCCAAATAAAACAATGTCAAACGAGAAAACACGTATATATCCCTAGTCCTACAATAATTGTTATTTTCGTTTTCCTATGTGAATCCATCCAAAATAAAAGCCCTCAAAAAAGAAAGAAATACCCCTTGAAAAAACTGCCTTAAAATTTCCAATGACGCAATTTGCGCCATGGACCCCCCCCCCCCCTCATCTGTCTGTGCACTCCAGTTAATTAGAATGTTTTTCTGTGAGAGTTTGTTATTTTACTATTATAGAGTGTGGTTTCTGCGAGTTTTAAGTTTTTTTTTTTTTTTTTTTAAGTAATAGAAATTATTTTTATTTAAAAAGAGGATTTTCGCCCCCCTCTTTCCCCCAAAACCCGACGCTCTAAGTGCTGGGACTTTTTACCCCCTTTTTGCTGGAAGGGTAAGAAGTAATTTGCAACAGGTTTCGACTTTTTTTTTTTTTTTGGATGTTTGGGTTTGGTCATTTTTTAGCCTAATTTTACTGTACTATATGCATTACACTCCAAAATTTTTTAGAAAAATATGTAAAGCATAATGTACTTACCAAATTGATTGTTTAAAAAAAAATAGCAATAATTTTATCATGAAAATACTCCAGTTTTTTTTTTTTTTTTACATAATTGCGTGAAAAATTCTACTTAATAAATTATTTTTCATATATTTTAAAAATAAAATGAAAAAATAGTCAATCGATTTATCTTTTATAATATAAATATTTTGATTTCACTCGAAATTCTTTATAGCAAGAAAAATGATACCCGATTATGCCGTCATTCCAATTTTCCGGTAGTACGACATTACAATATTTGTGACTAGTCGACCCGTGCGGAACTCCGCACTGTGCTTCAAATCGTTTCATAAGGCATTTCGCTCTTTAAGAATTTCAAAGGAAGAACATTATGACGAAGAACCGAAAAAAAAGTAAGCGCAGAAGAGAAGGCATGTAATTTAAACACATCAGTAACAAAACCTCGTTAAATACAACGTTGTGATAATTTGATCATAGCTCCCCTTTTAATCGTACATATTTTCAATGCAAACATAAATGTCATTAAAAGTGTGGCTGAGTGGTGACTCGTGAAAAAGCAATAATTGTGCATGTGAAAAAACAGGTTGTGGCAAATACAGTCCTGCACATGTCAGCATCTGACGGGAAAAAAAGAAACATTAAAGAGATATTTATTGGCACGTATTCGAATTGGCGCCATTCTGACTAACAGCCCGACATCCCAACAAACCTAGCAATTGCGCCTTCCTTTTCGAAAGCTATTCATTGAAGGAATGCGCCAGAATTCCAGCCAGAAAAAATAATAATACTAAGATCATGCTTCTATATTTTGTCATTAACCAGCATGATACGATTTAAAATTATTCGCAAAGCATGGAATTTGATTAAAGAATGACGAAGATCTCACGTAGCGATTGAAACAAACATTCTAGAGAAGTAATAAATTTGATTGAAAATAAGTGTTTTTATCTTTGAATATTGAACTATTTCACATAGAAGGTTGCTTTAACCGTTACGGCTTAAATGCCCACACATAATTCTCTTTTAATCGAACACTTAAAATTCAAAACCAAAACCAGTTGAACTGAGTCCGTTCTTAAGTGTAATTTTTCGAACGTAGACAAAATGTATTTTTTTTTTCAGCAGAAGGCAGAGGAGTAGAAAATAATTTCTTGCTAATGAAGTTGATAATACTTTTAATGCTTTATATCGTATTCGCGCGAATAAAAAATTAAAGGTTTACTGAGTGAAACTCATAGTTTTAATCGGGCGTAGTATTTTTTCATTTGTACAAAAGGTCGAACACTGCTATTAGAAACATCTACATTTTAGCATACAATAAAAATGTTTTCTGCACAAAAAGGATTTCTTTAGGTAAATCTAATACTTTTTTTATGCTTACATTATGTTGAGTGGTCTGGATGTAGTCAAAGAACACAGTTCGATTAACAATCAACTTATCCGAATGATAACTGTAGCCTGCATAAAGGAGTCGAAACACCAAGTAGCATTCCCACTGCATTTATTTTATTAGGTGTGTATGTTATGAGCACATGTAATGCGTAATACTAATATAAATTTGATATTATGTCGGGCAGCTCAAGCTTGCCCGAAGTTCAGATAGTTTATAGCCGAACGCTCTACCGAATAAAACTTATCAATTAAACCGAACAACTAAGTCCAGTGCTGTTAAGCTTTATTAAAATATGAACACACACACAGGCTTTTTTTTTTTTTTTTTTTTTTGCCGAAAGCGACGTAAAAAATGGAAAACTGCATTAGAACTTTGCTTTAAAAAATGCATAAGAACTACAGGCAGCATCAAAATTTTGAAACAGCAAGAGGCGATTTCGAAAACTTGAATTTTCGACCGTAAGTCTTTTTTTCGTCATTGGCCAGCCTGATAAGTTTTAAAATGAGAGAGGATTAATATATAAGATAAGATATTGAAGAAAAAAATTTTTATTTTTGAAAATTTTTACAATTTGTTATCGCAGGCTGCTTAAACCGTTATAACTTAGATGGCAGCACGTGTTCATCATTTAACAGCACGGTTAAAATACAAAATAAATTGAACTATGCTTTCGAATGTAGTAAAAATGTGATGAGCTATTTGTTTTTTTAGCAGAAAGAAGAAGAAATATATATTTTACCCTTCAAATTGAGGTAGTATTTTATTTATTTGTACAAAGAGTCAAAAACTCATTAGAAGAATATATATTTCAATGTACGATTTATTATTTTTTTTCTGAACAAAAAACAATTCTATTGTAGTCTGAAATCTTAAACCTATTACTTATATTTTCGCTTACATTATGCTTTAATTTTCTTTCCAGAGCCAAAGCTTCAAAAAAAAACACGTGCAATTTCGAAGTAATTTAGCACAAAATCACTGATTGTTTTCATATCAGCAAGGAGCATTTCCTTCTCATTTATAATTCTATTCCTTCATAGTTGTTATTCATTTAATTCAGTGTTCATGTAATGCGCGATATTTCTCTTAATTTTTTTGTTGCAGATTGTTCGGACGTGGGCCCGAACACGTAATCTTCTGGTTACGAAGAGAACGCTCTGCCGATCAAGCTACTCAGCTCTGTCGGTCACAGCGCAAATTAAAGTTATAAGTTTCACCGAAAACCTTACTCTGGTTCTTTAAAACAGGTTTTTCGGCTAAAAGAAGCAATTTTCAGACCTTGGGTCTATTTTTCGTCAGTAGCCAGCACCATAAGCTATAAAATAATCCGTAAATCAAAGAAATCGATCAAGAATTGAGGGAAATTTGGCGTAGAAACCAAAAAACAGGCTACAGAAATAATATATAAGGATTATGATTCTTTCGAGCTGATGGAAAATTTCGACAAGAAAGCAAAATATCTTGAGAAAATTTCTTGATTTCTTCGCGTTTCTCATAAAAGCGAGGGTTGTCGCACAATATATTGCAAAAAAAAAAAAAAAAACACTCCATTATTTTGTAGCAATTCACAAAGTAATTAAAATTATTTCAGAGCGATAAACACGTGGTCAACATAAAATAACTTAGCACGGTTATGGTCGGCTCCAACGTAAAATACCTAATACACAGTAAACAATTATGTGCGCATGCGTACTAATATAACTGAACTCCAATAGCAAAATGTAGTGAATGAATCTAATTTCAGTTGTATGAATTTCAAATTACATTGGAGGATCGGCAAAACGTACCACGCAATTTGTAGGACAATGTGGGTGTTAAATCACATAAATATTAACTAACTGATCAAATAAAATTTAGCTGGTTAGTAATTATATTTCATGACCTCGTTAATGATACATGTTAGAAAGGGGGGGGGGACCTCGTTGATAAAATCTTGAATTTTGTAGGACAAATATTTTTTTGGCTAATATCAATAATTATTTTGAGAATTTAAAAAATAAAACCCAGTTAGTAATAATTTTTTTATTATCATCAAATCAACATATTATATACCTGCCACAATCGAGCATTTTTGCAAAGGAAACTGTCTCATTAAAACGAAACTACTCACGAAGATTCAACTTGATAGTAATTATTTTTATATTTGAGATTTGTACTACAACTTTGGAGTGTCGGACCAGCAGGAAAGCATACCACGCAATTTGTAGGACAATGTGTGTCTTAAATTATATAAATATTAACTAACTGACCAAAAAAAAATTCAGCTGGTTAGTAATTATATTTCATGTCTTCGTAAATAGTACATGTTGCAAAAGTGGGACACCTTTGATCAAATCGTGCATTTTGTAGGACAATTTTTTTTCGGCTAATTTAGATAATTAATATGAGAATTATAAAAAATAACACAGTTAGTTATAAATATTTGATAACCGCCAAATGAACAAACTATGTCCTTAATACCCCTATTAGCTACCACTTACAAAATTTTTGTACTGGCTAATGTTGGGCGTCTCGACAAAATGAAGCTACAAACGGAAAATTAGCTTGTTAGTAACGAATAACGAAAAAGTGCGCGGGATCCCGGTCTATTCCCGCGAGGTCCGTTTAAAATGTTTTTTAAAGATCTCTTAGAGCCAATTAAACTATTTTTAAGTACATAAAATTACTTACTAACTCATTTCGGATTCCCATTCCCAAATTTTAAGGTTGTGATTTTAACGGAAAATCTTAGGCTCAACTCAATTCAAGCCCCAAGCTAAGGAGCAAATATATTACTAGAGATCATGATTATGAACGCGATTTTTCAAACGTATACAACTGCAATTTTGCAATGCGCAGGAGCCTCGTAACTAATGAAGTGCCGGATCGTCAAAAAAGTAGATCCACGGATCCGGATCATTAGCGTCAAGATCCACGGATACGGATCTCAATTTGTTTTACCCAATTAAACTATCCAAGTGTTCAATTTGTTACGGAAGGTATTCCCGTCAGAATAATAACACTGCTTCTTCAAAAAATGTCATCTACGGCGAAAATATAATCAAGACTATGATTTACTCTTTAAAGAAATCTCCGTTAAAAGTGAGGGAGAGTTGGAAGGAACGGGTCAACGCTGCATTAATGCCTAAATAGAATGTGAAGAATTATTTCTAGCTTCCTTGGTAAATGTAGGATACAGGAGCAAGAGTGTAAAGCTGCTACTGGACAGGCTAGAAATAATTTTTCGCATTTTGTTTCAGCATAAATGCAGCACTGACCTATTCCACCCAACTTACTCCGACCGACAGAATAACAGAGCCGAGAAAACCTTTACAAACAGTTAATAGAGAATTTAGTTTCACTTTTTTTTTTTGAAGAATGCCGAGAAAAACCAAAATGAAGAACAACAGAAACCCCAAATCAATAACAGAAACGAATGTTAAACTAAAAATTAAAAAAAAAACATGTCCTAGAGGGCCGACCCGATATTGAGATGGATTTTGCGGGTCAAAACACACATTGTTAACAAATATGAACTGACAGCGGATAGAAATTTTAAATCATTGAACTTTTTCTCCTTACCGACTATGAAATAGCTACCTATCAGGAGTCGTATAAAGGCTTTGAATTGCGTTTAAAATTTCCTTGACAAGATTATAGCTTTTACTGCATATAACTTGGAAGTTCCAAACAAATATCAAATGAAGAAAAACTTAGTTCTTTCAATTTGAGGCCAATATTTTTAACGTACGGGTAAGTTTTTACTAATATAATTCTGAAAAACGTGAAGTCGGTTTTTATTAATATCTCCGGTTTTGCAACGGGTGGTACAAATTTGCTTCTGAAATGATACCTTATAATTTAAAAAGGGAATAAAACCTAATTTAAACGGAGAGTTTTTTATTCAAATATTTAGGAATTTTTAGAATAGAAAAGTTCCGTTTAAGATCCGTCAAAAAGTAGCGGATACGGATCTTTACTTTCCCTTGGATATCCGCGGATACGGATATTCGGAACATCACTACTCCTAATCTTTATCGCTCTGCAAATTAGTACAAATTATTTTGAAACCCGGGGAAGGTATGCTTTTTTTTCCAAAGAGAGCTCATAATGCATTTTTTACCTGTTTCTTTATAATTGACGTTTTAAATCGTTGAGAATCAAATAAGATTGCTAAGCAACTTTCGGGGCTTGGTCAGCGTTAGCGAGCGGGGGGCAGAGCTCCCTAGTATATTGAAAAATAGTTAATGGTATTGTTAAATTATTCCCGGGAGGGGGAGGTTCGGAACCCTGTGCCCCACCCTAAAGCTCCTAAATGTTATAAAGTTAAAGATTTGTCAAAAACATTTCATGACTAATAGGCCATTTTTAAATTTTTAAACAATGCAGGTTTTCGAGCATTCTGTGATTTAATTTATAAGCACTTTTGCAAGCTTTTTTCTTTTTCACTATTATTTGAAATTCGAACACAAAAACTTTTAGAGCAGATAATGGTACACAATCCTCTCTTTAAGCGAAAATTTTTTATTCAAACAAAAATAGGTTAGGTAGCAAGTAAATATGTTTTAAATTTCAAACAGTTTCGTCTTAAATAGGTTAGACTGAATGAATGATACGTCCGTCATTATGAAATCGTAGAAACTGGACACACGTGCTTTTTTTTTTTTTTTTTTTTCTCTCTTTTCTTTTCACACCCACACACCCCTGCTTAAGAGTGGGCCACTCTTTAAGACGCCAAGAATTCGCCAACTTCATTTTCAATAGTAGAAACTTTTAAAAGAGTGAGACTTAATGGGAAAAGAACAGGAAAAACAGCTTGGTATTTTCAAACTCCTTTTGCCCCTCAAACTCAACAGGAGGTTTTGAAACTTCCTCTTCAAATACATTGAGGGGCTCTTCATGAAATATTTCTTGTTTATTAAAGAACTAGGGGTACTCGCACGGCTTTGCCCGTAGTAGAAAAACAAATAATGGATGATGAATTTCTTGCCCATTGGCTATGTTCATTTGCTCGCCCATGTTAAGGTTCCACATTATGATAATTTCGTAATCTACTCTTCCACGTTATGATAACTTCCTGGGGAAAATATTCTTAAAATTGGAATAGAAAAGGAACAAAATCGAATTTTCGAAAAATCGCTTCGAGGTGCACACCCCTATGCTTCAAACCAACTTGTGCCAAATTTCATGAAAATCGGCCTAACGGTCTAGGCGCTATGCGTGTCACAGACATCCAGACTGACTTTTAGCTTTATTATTAGTAAAGATTGGGAAATAATTTGAGACTGCTTCCTGATCATTTAAAACAGGAAAATGTTGAAACCTATCCCGCACAGAAAAGTTTAAAAAGTGTTTTCCCCCCAGGTTTGCACGTGGGAGATGAATGTGTTCAAGTTGTTCTAAGAGGGGTTTTAACCTTAAAACCCCGCCCGTGACTGCGACACTGCTTGAATATAACGCTGACGTAAAATCTATAAGTGTTGATTCTTGATTAGATTAAAGTGAATCGTGCAAATCTAAGTCTCCATTAGTACTCAACTAAAATCCTTAATTATCTTCTGCTGGCAGGACAAAAGAATTAATAACTCGCGAAAAAACAATTGGACTTTCATCAACATAGCCAAATCCGATTTTCACTGCGTGCTTTAAGAAATGTGCCAGATCATGTTGTAACATACTTCACATCCAAAATTTATATTTTACTAATTCAGTTTATATTTCTACTAGAGCGGTAATTTTCGTTTTTTAAACTATTATTTTGTTCGGGTAACAAATACCATACAATTGGGAAACATTAATGATACCCCAGGAGATTTAAAAACAAAATGAAAAGGAGAATAAGGGAGCAGCTCTTAATATAGACAAGAAGTTTCTGTTTCTTAAATCAAGGCTTTGTTTAAACTGTACTCAGGTTCTGTTACTACTCTGTCATTAATGATGTTTTCTTAACGTATAATTGACTGCTCACCAGACCAGACCCGTCGTTTCAAACTGAAGCCTGTGCTAAGATGTTGTGCAAGCAAATGCAAAGGCGGACCATGGGTGTCTTCATTTTAGGGACTAAAATTTCAAATAATGGGGTAGTTTCCTTCAGTCAAAAGTACTACTTTTAGTCACTGAAATCAATAGAATGAGTAAAAAAAAATAACATGGACCCAGAAAAAACTTTCATTTTCCCAAGAGTTATTTTTTAATTAATTTTTTTAAATGTCCGATTTTGAAAACAAGTCGTGGTCTTTATGACGTCACGAATGATGCAATTTGACCCATCTTTCTACCACGTTTCCAGGTGATGATAATCAAGGAGTGAATTAAATATTGCGCTCTACACTTGCTATCAACCATATCGTTGCCAATACACGTGAGTAAAGATGCGAATTAAATATTTTTCTCCGTGAATGGCAACACTAAATAGCATTTCATCATTTGAATGATGCAATTTGACCCATCTTTCTACCACGTTTCCACGTTATGATAATCAAGAAGCGAATTAAATATTGCGCTCTACACTTGCTATCAACCATATCGTTGCCAATACACGTGAGTAAAGATGCGAATTAAATATTTTTCTCCGTGAATGGCAACACTAAATGGCATTTCATCATTTGTGATGTCACACGACAGAAACGTAAACAATGAAAGCACACCAATTTAAGTAATTTTTCAAAAATATTAAACTTGAACAAATTATTTAAAAAATGGTCAGATCCAAAATTTCTAAGCATGCTTTTTTAGAAAAAAAAAAACTTTAAAATTTTTGGAAACGACCCCATTACGTAGCTTCAAACCCGCTATTTAAGTCCGAATATTGCACTTCGGCTCCCACCCCTCTCCGAAAACGAACCCCTTCAAAACCAGAAGCTGGATCTGCCCTTGGTGCAAGATCACGATCGAGCGACTAAATTTTAAGAATGCTTTGGTTTTTAGCCTACTTTCCCAATAAAAGTCGGAAAAAGAAGAAAAAAGCATGAAAGAAGGCTTAATGCATCTTAAAAATATCGCGAAAAACAAAAAAAAGTCAAAAATAATTAGAATAATTAAATAAATATCGAAAAATTAAAAATTGGAAACTAGGGTATTGAGATGGGGAAAAATGTCTGTCGGTCTGTCTGTCTGCCCCCCCCCCCCTAATAACTTTTGAATGAATAGTCCGATTCGAACGAACTTTTTTTTGTTCGAAAGATCTCGGCGAAGACACCTCATTCCCATATTTCGCTTTTTGATTTGAACTATTTTTTGTTCAATTTTGAACAGTTCAAAAAAACTTAACATTAGCGTCTACGGGGAAATTCAAGGCAATTCCGAACTGTGAGGCGAATTTGCTTCAAACAAACTTTGTAGGAAACAGTTTTTGATGAAAAACTTGTATATAACATATCTTTTTGTTTTGAACAATTTTCCGTTCAATTTGGAGCAGTTAAAATCCCTTAACATTAGCGCCTACGGGGAAACTGAAAGTCAATGTAGATTCCGCATTTGAAGGCGGATTTACTTCAAACAAATTTTGTTGGAAATAGCTCTTGATGCCAAACTTCAGATTCCGACAATTTAGGGGCACCCGATTCCGACTCCTGTGCCCGATAATTAATCGGACTTCGACTCCTCGACGTCGACTCTGACTTCGTAGCTTTGGCAAAAATTTATACACGGAGGACAAATGACTGAGTCCGATTCTCGGATATTCGACTCTGATTCCTTAATCCCAAAATGAGATTGACTCTGACTCCGCAGCTATGGTTCTAACTACGAAATAATTGTTGTTGATATGGCTTTTTTTTTATTTTCACGCTAAAGTTTAGGTATTTAGTTTTCGGGGAATAAACTCGAAGTCATTCATGTTTCTACATAAAGATATGCGCAGACGATTTTTTTTTTCTTTGACAATGAAAATTATTTCTTTAGGTTGACATTTTATTGTTTTTATTTATTTTGGTAAGTGCATTAATTTATTTAAAAAAATATTTTTGGCAAAAGGGGAAAAAGAAACGATTTTTTTTTTGTTCATATGATGTATATTTATTTTAATGAGTTTATTAATTTTAATTATTATTTTTTCGCTTTGAAGGCTGTTCAAGAATTTTTTAATGGAAAAAAGTGTATTAGCAGCTTTGTTTAAAAGGTGCTGCTATTTTATTTGTTCGTTTTTTTTCTTATTTTCTTTTTTTTTTATTTTTTTACGCATCTAATTTTTTTTAGATGAGTGAGGAATATTTTATTTCTAGAAATTAGCTTAAAATATTTAAAAAATATGTTTGAAACAATTTGCGATTTTAGCTATTCTTGAGAATATTGATCAGGTAGTAGAAAGTAGTATGGGTATACGGGAAAGTAGGTTCGTATAGTTCTAGACAGAACTTCTTGTTAGTATATTGGGTTGCAGTAGAGGAGAAAGAAACCGTGCTGGTCTGATCAATAAAGCGCTCGATTCGTAACTGCTCGAGCTCGATGCCAGCCTGTCAAAGATCCTGCGTGAACCCTAATGGCGACTGGTGCTTTCAAGGAACTCCTCCAAGCTCCCATTCCAAATTAATAATTCTGGGGGTGCTGGATCAAGGGATGCTTGGTTCTTGATTTGAATTTAAAAAAAAGAAAAAAAAAAACACAACAGTCAATTTGAGTTCGAAAATTTTTAAACACTACCGGTAAGCAAAAGAAGTACCTTTTAACGAATCTCAAAAATAGGCCCAGCTGCTGGGGTAGGCGACCTAGGGCGGCAAATTTCGAAATTGAAGCTTTTTTTTAAAGTATGAATATATCTGTTTCAGTGCCATAAGGTTTACTGCTTCAATGCTAAAAAAAAAGAGTGTGTGAGTCAGTGCTTGGATTGCAAAACCTAGTTTGGAATTTAACTAGAAACTCGCTTTAATTTTAAGTACTTTACAATTTTCTTTCTTTTATATTATTATTATTATTCAATAGGAGAGGGGGAAAAAGTAAGATTTCTGAAAGTTCCATTCCAAAAAAAACTCAGGCTGAGCCATGACCCTACCCCCGCCGCCCCCAGATGTGCACCGCTGAATTTCTCAAAGTCAGGGGGGCAATTGTCTCTTTAGCTCCCTTACACAGGTGTTTTCTATCAGGCAATTTAACAACTCTCATGTTTGAAAACATATCTGATGACAAATTTAGCATTATTTTTCATATGTCCCAATATTAACCATTAATTTCAAAAATTAAAAAAGCCCCAGTAAGCAAAATGTCTTGCCTCAGTATTAGAGTAAGAGCCCATGGGTGCCAGACATACGTCATAGTATAAAGGCCCAAAATTTTACTGCCTAAGCGCACTGGAGCAGGTATGAAGAGTTCGCTATTAGTTAAGCTGACTCGCGCTGGCTTTGGCGGGCAAGAGGTAGCAAAGGCGCGAAAAAATGGTGAACAAAAACATCATAGTATAACGCGTGATTTTTTAATATTTTATTAGGGGTACTATTACGAGTTAAACCTTACAAAGCCAGACACTTAGCACGCTGGCTTTGCGCAGCCAGACACTTCAAAGCAGGGAAAAAATGGTGCACAAAAACATCATAGTATAAAGCGTGATTTTTTTATATTTTGTAAGGGGTGCTACTAGGAGTTACGCCTTACAATGCCAAACACTTCGCACGCTGGCCTTGCGCAGCCAGACACTTCAAAGTTGGGAAAAATCGTATCCAAAAACATCATAGTATAAAGCGTGATTTTTTTAATATATTGTAAGGGGTGCTACTAGGAGTTACGCCTTACAATGCCAGACACTTCGCACGCTGGCCTTGCGCATCCAGACACTTCAAAGTTGGGAAAAATCGTGTCCAAAAACATCATAGTATAAAGCGTGATTTTTTTATATTTTGTAAGCGGTGCTACTAGGAGTTACGCCTTACAATGTCAGACACTTCGCTCGCTGGCCTTGCGCAGCCAGACACTTCAAAGTTGGGAAAAAAGTGAGCAACTTTATGTATTTTTATGAAATGTGATAATAACACCTTTTATTTCTTGGCACTAATACATTACATATTTAAAACACATCGTATCTTCCAGCAAGGGCCCACGGGGAATAAACTTTCTTCCTTTCACAACCTAGCTGTGACGTCATAATAGTGCGAAAAGGTTCCTTCCAATTGCTGTGACGTCCTGCCTAGATTTCGATTCGATATTGAGTAAATGAATCTAATTCGCTGCAACGTTTCTTTTTTTTTTTTTTCTTTTTTTCTTTTTTTTTGCTTTTGCTAACGGTAGCACTTGCTTTTTTATTTACTTTTTTTAACTTAGGAATGCTTTCTTTTTTGAATAATCCCTCCCCCGCCGAACGTTTCGCTGTATCATTTTACGTTACATATTTGAGTAATTAATTTAATTAAAATATTGAGGGTTTTTTTTTTTTTTTTGGTAAACGCTACTTCTTGCACACTACGGGAAACAAGGAGGGTTTTTTTTTGCGCTATTTAATTAAATGAATTAAGCTCCTAATAGCACCATTTACAAAATATAAAAAAATCACGCTTTATACTATGATGTTTTTGGACACCATTTTTCCCAACTTTGAAGTGTCTGGCTGCGCAAGGCCAGCGTGCGAAGTGTCTGGCATTGTAAGGCATAACTCCTAGTAGCACCCCTTACAAAATATAAAAAAATCACGCTTTATACTATGATGTTTTTGGACACGATTTTCCCCAACTTTGAAGTGTCTGGCTGCGCAAGGCCAGCGTGCGAAGTGTCTGGCATTGTAAGGCATAAATCCTAGTAGCACCCCTTACAAAATATAAAAAAATCACGCTTTATACTATGATGTTTTTGGACACGATTTTTCCCAACTTTGAAGTGTCTGGCTGCGCAAGGCCAGCGTGCGAAGTGTTTGGCATTTTAAGGCGTAACTCCTAGTAGCACCCCTTACAAAATATAAAAAAATCACGCTTTATACTATGATGTTTTTGTGCACCGTTTTTTCCCTGCTTTGAAGTGTCTGGCTGCGCAAAGCCAGCGTGCTAAGTGTCTGGCTTTGTAAGGTTTAACTCGTAATAGTACCCCTAATAAAATATTAAAAAATCACGCGTTATACTATGATGTTTTTGTTCACCATTTTTTCGCGCCTTTGCTACCTCTTGCCCGCCAAAGCCAGCGCGAGTCAGCTTAACTAATAGTGAACCCTTCATACCTGCTCCAGTGCGCTTACGCAGGAAAATTTTGGGCCTTTATACTATGACGTATGTCTGGCTATCATGGGCTCTTGGACTATATTGCATAAAGGTTGACATGCAAGAAAAATCACCTTGCATTAATGCTGCCTCAATGTTGTTATGTTACTCCATTTATGCTGTCAGCAGGCTGCCACAATATTGACTGACAAGGTGTATGCAGCATAATATCAGGAAGATATCAAGGTAGGCTGCTTTTGTAATATTGCATACGTATTGATATGACAGGATAATATCAAGATGTTGTCATGACAGCATGAAATCAAGGTCTAGGCAAGATGATCTTGCTTTTGTAATATTGCATACGTATTGATATGATAGGAAAATGTCAGGATACAATGACATGACAGTATGAAATCAGCACGTTTGCTAGGTGTTTTATCTATTTATTTATTTGTATTATTTTCACTTTAAACTCGAGAATTAAATTTCATTCTTTAATTATTTCTGTTATTCTTCAAGATAGTTTTCTAGCCTAAGAATATTTCCTTAAAGCTGACATCTGATCGGAAATTCATATAAAGGTATTAATAGTCATCGCAATTTAACTTAAAAAATGAAAGTTTCTTCGTTTTGCGTAATATTTGACTTATTTTTTAAATTCATGCTTCTAATTGTATTATAAAGACATAAAATGCCTAGTTAGGAATAATTGCGGAAGTTTTTATAACACATTTAAGAGTAAAGAAAGCAAAATAATAAATAAGTAAATAAATACAATAAAGTACATTTCCAAATGGATGTCAGCATTGAAAATATCCCATGGACAAAACACATGAATTTATCTTAAAGAATAACATAAATAACCATTGAATAAAATTAATCTTACTCATGAGATTGAAGTGATAATACGAAATTCTGGGCTTCATGTCCTTTGTTTCAAAGTCTAGGGACGAAAAAAGTTATTTTCGGCCATTTCTAACATTGATCGCACATCGTCTGCGATATGACTTGTTTAGTACTATATTAATAAACAAATGCAGTTATCAGTCATTCATAAGTTATTCCTAAAACAATACTATTCCACACTAAGAACTAAGCAACCAACTTAACGAAAGTAAGATAAGTAAGACAAAACAACGTTAGAAGAAGCACAAATTTGTAGAATCGTAGGTCAAAGGAGGAAGATTAACATGCTAGCAATGCGAGGGACGCTGGGTAGAAAGAACTGTGCGCATGCGCAAGTATCAACGAAGGTCCACCTGTTCTATTGTGTACTAATTACCTTGACGGCGACAGCATGAAATCAATACATCTTGACGGCGTCAACATGTATGCAATGTTGTTATTGTAAGGTAATATCAATATTGATACTTTAAGATGAATGCAATGTTGCATACGTGTTGTTATTGTAATATTACTTTTTAATCTTTATGCAAGCTTTATGCAGTATGAAACACGTCAATATTGACGCCGTCAGTATAATATCAAGATCTGTCAAGATTGATGCAAGAAATTTTGCTAGTAGGGGCAAAATAACGTAGCAAAACCTTTACTTACTTTTAGAATACTCAGGTTAAGCAATACGTCACTTCAATTCTTTTCTTTCTGGGCAAACTTTGCAGTTTCTCCGAATGTCTCTTTCACAAAATGGTTTCCTCAGGGATAACTACACCAAACACGCTTGTTGCAAGCTGTTACAGGAAACCACAGAACGACAATCCGTCAAAAACAAAATAGTAAAAAATGCATGCTTGAGTTGTTTCTAATATCACTTTCTCACTGCAAGGTTTTGAGCAGTGTTTTGTGAAAAGTTGACCCAATTTCTGTAGAAAACAAACGATGACTAAAAGGGTATTTCTCTTTAATGCTCCGGTTTTCCTATCGCCGTCAGTTTCTGCAGGGATTTTACGCTTCGTTACAAATCTTCTTTTTAGGGTAGAGCTACAGAATTTTTTAAAAAAATGGCTTGGAATGAAAAAGAAAAACTTAACATTTAGTATCTGACTGCGAAAGTGTAATTGTCGATTGGGAACTTTCAACATATCTGTTCATCTTCTTTTAAATATAATCACATAAAGAGTAAAATGAAGCTGGATAATCATACCATTGGTTTTGGTTCTACATTATACGCAGGGGAATGGGGGCGGGGGGGGGGGGGGATGTTGAAATGAAGTCAAGTTTCGCATAACGAAATTGATTGATTCAGTTATGTGTGTGAATCCGTTATTATTACCAAAATCACTTTAAAAAAGAGACTGAAACAGAAAAATTCGAAAACAGACATAAATCCTAGGAGGTTTGATGGGAATAAAAGCAGGGGTGCCCCCCCCCCCTCCAATCACTACGAAGACCCGCTCCCAAACCGAGAGCCTCAAATTTCAACGGCGCAGTCAGAGCCATGACCCCTTCTAGGTGGACACCCCTGACAAAAAGGGAAAGTAAAGACACAACGCCCCGGTCATCAAAGTTTCCTTATTCGTCTACTTTGGAGAAAATATTGAGTTTTTTTTTCATGATTTTATGTCTTTTATGCTCATATTTTGTCATTCGGTAAAATTCGTTAATGTGGAGTGCTGCAAAAGAATTTTATTTCCAGACTTCAGTTTTTTCCCTTTTTTTTTTTTTTAAGAATCTTTTTCTCAAAGGCTTAGGAATAGAATTTTTCGTTTTTCAGAAAAAGTGAAAACCCAAGCATGGGGGAGGGGGGGGGGGGGACGTGTAAACGAAGGTTTTTCTTTCAAAATATTTTGTGCCATGATGCAGTTTGATACACGGTGAGTTGCTCTGACATGACAGAGAAGGCATTCGAAATAGTTTACGCACATATTTACCTTAATTGTTTCCTCCACACATTTTCCTAATTATTATTCTCTCCATGACATTAAAAAAATGTTTTAAAATATACACAATGCACGCAATCAAGTTATTCCAAATTTTCCAGGGGGTGGGGGGGATTTTTCAAAGCGACGGCGTTTTCATTTCTTAAAAAGAATGGGGGGAGGGGACCCCCTCCCTTTTTTTTTTTTTCAAAAAATGAAGGGTCTGAATCAGGGTTGCCAGATTTAAGAAAAGTAAATACGGGACAGGGCTTCTAGGAGTGAAAAGGAGTTGGGGGGGGGGGGATTCTTGGGACGTCTATTCATGATGAATCTGAAAAATTCAATCACAGCAAAGCATTAAATTTCGCCTATCAAAGTGTAAAAAACGTTTTAAATGCGTGCGCACAGATATATTTCCAACACAAGAAAATCGCTTGTCTAGGTATGACGAGTGAAAATTGCTTCAACATCTGAATGGAGCAATTGCCTGTTTGGGGATATTTTGACAAACCTTAACTTCAGTGGATGAACCCTAAACTCCAGTAGATAGTGTTCAATGGTTGACCATTCTTCATTCTCCTCAAATGACAATCTTACCAGTAAAACAGTTACGTTATCGGATCCAGTTCAGCACTGTCAAAATAAAGCATTTCCCTGCATGTCAAACATTACCAAAAAATATTATAAAATTATCATGCCGTGGAGCGAGTTCTATTGTTGAGGACGTCAGGAGCGTTACTCAATCATTTGCTATTATATATAGATATGAAGTCTATGAGCAAATACAAACCAATTCAAAACAAAAACAATTTTTGCGTTCGTTGCCACATGATTTTCTTATTGCTCATTATTTTATTTTTTGTTTTACTTTATTTTTTCCCCTTAAAATAATGTCTCGTTCTGTAAAATATTGTCATCAGTTAGAATACGGGACTTTAGCTGTCCCGTATGGAAGTTCCTCGGGACGCGGGACAATTTTTCAAAATCCGGGACGTCTGGCAACCCTGGCAACCCTGGCAACCCTGGCAACTCTCAATACACGCACACATTATGCGGAAAACTGAAATATTTCTTTAGCATTAAAAATATCTTTAAATCCATAATTTTTAATTGCCTAAATATTCGGTACAGAATATGTCCTCCCACATCCTCAAAGCATGTAGTCTGATATTATACTTCTTTCTATTGCGATTAGCTAAAAGTAGGCCATAAGAGAGAAAAGGAAACTTCAAACGACTGGCGGTTATGAAGGTCAAGCGAAGCTCAATTAGATTAATGAATAAAATGGTTACAGTGTTGAACAAGTTCCAAACATCAAGCCATTTCTTCTCCGAAGCAAAAATTGATTTATTTCACCAGCAGTTTATTTGCATAGCGAATATCCGAATGTTTTAATCTTTCGCATTTTATAAACCTGATAAATGGAATAAAATATACGTCTTTTTTGAGGAGAACATGTTTGTTGGAGCAAAGGCGTGCTCAGAAATTTTGGGTCCCGTCACAAATTACTTTTTCGGGCTCCCCTCCATGTTGCTTACCTTTGTATTTCACTCCTCATTTTAAAAATATTTCGCCCCCTTCAGGATCAGGTCAGTACATGTCTCTTCTGCCCCCCTGCGTTGGAGCAAATTAAATATTCAATATAAAAGCTCATAATTTTAACTTTTTTTTTTTTGCCGAAGTTATTCTTGACTCTATTATTAGTCCTAGAGTGTTATGGACAGAAAATTTATTTGTGCGAAAAAATACAAAATATCCAAATTTTTCAAGGATAAACTCAAAAACTACCCAATTTTTGCAGAAAATTTCAATTTGTTTCTGTTAGTTCTGGGCAGGTTTATAGACCTTGTGGGTCGAAAATTTATAGACCTTCGAAAATAATTCGAGTTGAGTGAGTGGTTCCATTTTTTACTCCAATTCAAGACAAACTTTTTCACATGGAAAAAAGGCTTGCATATTTCAGAGGTGCCCACCTAGGGGGGGGGGGAGTCATCCATGAAGCTGACTGCGCCATTGAAATTTTTAGGAGGGGGTGTTTTGAGGGGTATTTTTATTATTTGGGGGGCTTTTGTTTTTGGTTGGGGGTCTCCGCGATATTGAGGGGGGGGGTGCGCCCTAACCCTTAGGTGGGGGGAGCACCCCTGCATATTTCCCATTATATGCCAAAAGAGAAAGCCCTGATTTTTATTGTACAAATCTTCTGAGGTGATAAGAACATGCGTTATGAACGTTTTTCGCTCGTTTTACTTCAATTCGGGTCATTATAATCAGCATTCCCCCCCCCCCCCAATACAGTCATCAATAAAAAAACGCATAGTTATTAATTTCATGCCATTCGAAAGCGCAAGTTTTTTTTTTGCCGCAAATGGGGAAATCTATTTGAAAGTCCGCATTTTCTAAAAGTTAATTTGCACAGGAGTGAAAAGTGTTTGAACTCGACCTCGAAAACCTCTCCTTAATTAGTCTTTTTTTTTTTTTTTTTTTTTGCGAGTGTTATTTGTGTTATATATCTTTCCCTAACATCAGCAACAACAAGGAAAAAAAAACGATGAACGTTTTTTGGCTATAATATACAGTAGGGTGGGTCGAAAAACAATTTTTTTTAAATTTCGCTGAGGGGTAATGCGGAAAAGGTGCCATTGGTGGCACATAGTACTCACAAAAAATTTGAATTTTTTTGAAAATTCCTTCATCTGCCGCAAATGCATTAAAGTTTTGAAAAAATAAAAAAATTTATGTTTTTCGAAAATTTTGTAAAAGAAAATTAATTCTTTCACATGATTGGTGGAGCAGAAAAGGTGCTACTAGTGTAACAAAGTTCACATAAAAAATTTGGATTTTTTTGCAAAATTTCTTGATCAGCCATAAATGCTTAGAAATTTTAGAAAAATGCTAAATTTTGATGTTTCAGTTAAAAATTGTGGAAATATTTTGTAAAATATTTTTAGCGATGGAGAGGGTGAAAAAAGTTTATTATTTGCCCTAAAGTCGCATTAAAAATTAAATTGTGAATGATATTTATTTAATTTGCCGCAAATACGGAAAAGTTTTGGTATTAAAAATAAATAATAATAATATTTTTTTTAAGGTTTATAAAAACTTCTTCCAAAAGATACGAAACATTTGATAATCTGCAATGAGAAATAGTTTGACAAATTATTTGCATTTTTATTTTTAAGAGATCGTTTGTGTTACAAATTAGTTAATTATTACAATTGAATTTAAAAATATAAAATATATTAATTAAAAGTGCTGCACACTGCAGTGCACAGCTCTCAGCCTGTTATGTATTCAAATCTCATGCAACAACGATTCAGAACTTACCACCAGGGGCGTAGCTAAGGGGGGGGGGTTTTGGGGACAAACCCCCCCCCCCCAAAAAAAAAGTTAGTCTCAAAAAAAAAAGAGAAAAAGAAGAGAGAAGAGAGAAAAAAAAAGAAGAAAAGGAAAAAATTCCAAGCGATTATACATATATATATATATATATGTATAATCGCTTATACATATATATATATGTATAAGCGATTATACATATATATATATATATATATGTATAATATATATATATATATTATACATATATATATATATATATATGTACATATATATATACATATATATACATATATATATATATATATATATGTATAATCGCTTATAATGTCGTAACCCCCCCCCCCCCCCCCGAAAGTCGGGTCTAGCTACGCCACTACTTACCACGAGGAGGTGGCTGTACAACGAGTTCCGCCCGTCCGTCCTCAATATTATGTTCACATTGTTTTGCATTCTTTACACAACAAAATCCTTCTTCGAATCAAAGATAGGCATTTTTTTCCCTGGATTGTATCTTTGCTGTGATAAAGGTATCTCTGCCTTCATACCCACACAGTGGCGGATCCAGAGGCCTGTTTTGGGGGGGGGGGGCGATTTTATCCATGGGCGATTGGTCCAAAAAAAAATTTGGGGGGGGGGGTCGGAGAAGTCACGGGAGGGGGGATGTGGGCAGCGCCCTTATTTATTTATTTATTATTTTATTTTAAATTTTATAAAATTGGGCTATGGTATTTTTGTTGTTGGTTAAATGATCGTCTCAAAAAAAAAAAAAAAAAACCCTAGGGACACGACCTGAAATCTCGAGACAAATATCAACAGTAGACTTCCTTCTTTCGATTCAAAGCTCCAATTTAATCTTCATCAAAAAACGTGACAAACATTTAAAGTACCCTTATTAAGTCAATTCTTCTTTCTTTAAACACGTGAATCGATCAGCACCAGCATTTTCCAGTCGATCTATAACTTTGAAGTTAGAAAAACGGAGGGGCAGTGCCCCTTTGTTTTTGAAAAGGAGGGGCAGTTGCCCCCACAAGCCGCCTATGATTCCATCCCATCCGTTCTCACATGCGCTCAAAAGTATCGGACGCACAAAAGCTATTTCGTTGCGAAGATCATTCATGAGCTTTTAAATTGAGTCTTACAAATAAAGGAAATACATTCCCTTATATCGCCATTTTTTATATATTTTCTCTCATCCTATTACGGAATGAAAAAAAATACCATTCTAATGTAACGTGGGATTTTCAGAGATCGATATGACATGGATTTATGAGGCATTTCTATGAATCTCCTCGGTAATACATTTTTGAATAAAAATAATGTCTAATGATTGCAGAAAAAATGAAAACAAGCAACTACCAAAGTTCACTATAACTACAAATAGCGGCAGTAAAAAACGCGAAACAAAAGTTTAAATAAAGATATATCGAAATAAATCTTGTAACAAAAATTGCTTTTATGATAGAACCAGAAGCAAATAAAGCGGTTAATTTTCGTTATACAAAACATAATTTTCCACTATTTAACCAGTATTAAAATAAATTTAGGATCAAAATAAAACGTTTTAAGTGTAGTTTACTTTTGTTTGAATAAGATTTTACTAGGAAATGCGAAATACAAGAGACAGAAAAGATCTTTTAACAATTAAAAAAAAATTGATCTGTTAAAAAACCATATTCTGTTACAGCATTGTTAAATTACAGTTAATCAGTGGCGTAGCAAACTTGGATGTCAACCGGGATGGTAATCTGGGCTATCACCCCTCACCCCTCCCCATCAACCGAAGGCGAAAAAAAACCTTATTCAATGTTCGATGAAAGAAACGAAGTTCATACAATATTCATAAACAAAAAGAAATTGTGTCCCCCCCCCCCCCCGAGAGGGATATCATCCGAAATAAACGTTTCCCTCGTATTGATACCAATGCATTTGAGAGATTATAAAACATATGCGAATTTCTGTTGGTATTTACATTTTTCCGGAACTCTTACATGCGTTTTGGGTGTCTCCGCCCCCCCCCCCCCCGCCCCACTCCATATGAGTACCAGCCGCCTCAAATGCCCTTCTAGTGAGACCAATATGTTTGATAGAAAAAAAATATTTTTTTTTCATGTTGGAAATAAAATTCAGAATTGAAACATCGAAATTTCTCATATTCATTTTAGTGTCACACTCTAGGGGGTGTCACCCGGCTTAGCCCCGCCCTGCAAAATAATTTTTAATATAAATTGAAATGTTGGGGAATTTTTTTTAGAATTGAAGCATTTAAATTTTTCAAAAAAAGTTGAAGATCAATTTCGGGTGCCACCTGGGGCAAACCCATCCGCGCCACCGTAGCAATGCTACTGACTTCATAAACTCACATTTATATATAAAATAATTAAATTTAAAAAATAGATAAAGGAGAAAAAAAAACCCGTATTTTCATATCAATCAACTAAAAAACCGCAAATTAAGGGAATATGTAATCCCCCCCCCCCCCTGGAGCAAAAATAAAACTTATGTATGGCACCAGTTATAAATATGCAGGAATGATTACACCTTCGAACGATATAAAACAAACGCTGAGAAGGAAATACGCTTTCAATTTTTAACATTTATCATTTAAATTTTGAGCATAAATGAAAAAAATTTAATGTATAAATTTTGAATTTGAAAAAAAATTAGATTATTCTTCAGAAAGTGTTCAAACAAAAACGATTTATTTTGGTATGCAACCTAATAGTAAAAAAAAAAAAAACCCACGAAGTCTGTTGGGGGGGGGGGGGCGATCGCCCCAATCGCCCCCCCTGTGGATCCGCCACTGTACCCACAAACGTGCATAGCCGCTTCTGTCACTATTTTAATTGTTCTTTCCACAGCTTGCGTGTGACTTGGAAAACGAACTGAAGCTTCATCTAAAATCGAGCCTGATTCTATATTTCTCTCGATCTCTTCGGATGTAAGATTATTTGTAATTGGAGGCTCACAAAGATTGGTTGAGAGCCAGTCAATGCTGTCGTAGTACTCTGGCCATAAAATTCAGTTTTGGAACCTTAAATTGTCTTACTCTCCTGATCGCTTTCTTCTTTGAAAGGCGGTATTCTTTGATTCTTTTCCACGCCGATGTTCAATTCAAACGAATGCATACTATAGTCATCCTGAGAATTTACTATTAGCAATGGTGACTGACGAAAACGAAGAAATCAGAACAATGGCTTGGAAAAAAAGAATGCCGCCTTTCAAAGAAGAAAGAGATCAGAAGAGTGAGGCAATTAAGGTTCCAAAACTGAATTTTATGGCCACTGAGTAATAAAAATAAAAATGCAGATAATTTGTTAAACTATTTCTCATTGCAGATTATCAAATGTTTCGTATCTTTTGGAAGAAGTTTTTATAAACCTTAAAAAAATATTATTATTATATTTATTTTTAATACCAAAACTTTCCCGTATTTGCGGCAAATTCAATAAATATCATTCACGATTTAATTTTTAATGCGACTTTAGGGCGAATAATAAACTTTTTTTGCCCTCCCCATCGCTAAAAATATTTTACAAAATATTTCCACAATTTTAAGCTGAAACATCAAAATTTAGCATTTTTCTAAAACTTCTAAACATTTATGGCAGATCAAGAAATATTTTTAAAAAAAAATCCAAATTTTTTTTATGTGAATTTTGTCACACTAGTAGCACCTTTTCTGCTCCACCATTCATTTAAAAGAATTATTATTTTTTTTTTTTTTTGCAAAATTTTCAATAAACATAAAAAAAAAATTCATTTTTCCAAAACTTTAATGCAATTGCGGCAGATGAAGGAATTGTTCAAAAAATTTCAAATTTTTTGTGAGTACTATGTGCCACCAATGGCATTTTTTCCGCACTACCCGTCAGCGAAATTAAAAAAAAATTGTTTTTCGACCCACCCTAATATACAGTTGTAGAATAGATAAAATCATTTGAGCGTATTTGAATTAAATAAAAAGTACGATTCTTTTCTTTTTTTTCCCATGACGATGATTTCTCTTTCTCAAGTTAAACCGAACGAAGCACTTACTTTCCATTAAAAAAAAAAAAAAAAAAAACGCTTGCTATCAACCATATCGTTGCCACTATACGTGAAAAAGAAGTTAATTAAATATTGCGCTCTGAATGGCAGTTCATCATTTGTGATGTCATGTGCAGAAGCGAAAACAATACAATAGCACCGTTTAAAAAAATTGTTAATAAGTATTAAACTTTATCAAATTATTTAAAAAATGGTCAGATCCTATGTTTTTTAAGCATGCAATTTCATGAAAAAATACTTATAAAATTTCGGAAATAACTCCATTGAACCAAAGAAAAAAAAAAAAAGATCGTTTGTAAGACTAATTCCAACTCATTATCAAAGAAGTTCTTAAAAACTCAATAAATTTTGATGCAGATTGGGTACAACTGGTTGAACCTCTTTTCTTTATTAATTGTTCCTCTCTCTGAGCTGCCAGGTTTTATTTGCATTTAAAAGCGGGACAGTACTGGCACCATCAGCAAGGAGAGAAAGATTCGATAATTTTCATCCAGTACTTTTCATTACACACACCACTGGGGTTGTTTCTTTTAGTCAAAGGTATTACTTTATTTAGACACTGAAATTAATAGAATAATAATAATAATAATAAATAACATGGAGCGAGAAAAACCTTATATTTTCCCAAGGCTTAATTTTTAATTGCTTTTTTTAAATGTCCGATTTTGAAAATAAGGCGTGGTCTTTATGACGTCACAAATGATGCACTTTGGTGCATCTGTCTACCGCGTTTTCACGCTATGATAATCAAGAAGTGAATTAAATATTGCGCTCTGCGAATGGCATCAATGAATGGTATTTCATCATTTGTGGTGATGTCATGTGCAGAAGTGTAAGGATAATATTCAATCAGAAATAAGGGGGTGTCGAAGGCATTTTTTCGAAACGCAGATTTTGACTACATTTCAAGTTGGTGATAAAGGGAAGCGGATGTCCAGCTCCTCCCCCCTGAATTTAAGTTCCTAAAACACCACCGCACGTTATATGCGATATGGTTCAGGAGAGGGGGTCCGGGGGCGGCTCTCCCCCGGGAAAATTTCAAGATTGTTAGTTGAAAAACACAGATTTAGATGATCTGTGTTTTTCTCTCAAACGTAATGCTAAGAGAGGCAGAGACTCGGGGTCATTTCCTGATAAATTTTCAAACTTCAAGAACACAATTGAATTATTTCTGACTGTGACAGATAAAAAGTGGGGAGGGGGTCCGGGCTCTCCCCCGGAACAATTTGAAAATTGTAGTTCAAAAAATGCAGTTTTAGACGATCTATGGTGAATTTTAGTAGAAGAGAGATGCGGGTGCCATCCCGAAATTTTTTGAAATTGAAGCTTTAACAACGAGATTGTAGGCTTTTTTGTTAAAATTGAATGCACCACCAGTTTCTTGAAATTTAAACTCTGAAAACTTAATTCAAACCAACCGTCACTGATGGGGGGGGAGGGGGAGGGTTTGAAGGGACTCGAGTACAGATGGTTGGTTGGTAAGTTGATTTTTTATGGCGCAAGAGCCCTTAAGGGCTATACTGCGCCAAACGATTTTTTGTTATATTTTATTTAGTTTTCATTTAAGAATGAATCAAAAAAGTAAAACAAAGTATTTTTTGAAGTAAAAGCATAAACCTTCAAGATGTAGTATTAAAAAAGGAACACCTTAAAAACATATAAATGCTAAAAACATATTAAGAAAAAATGGATAAAACAATATCTTGAAAAATATAAAAAAGGACGAAATCACATAATGACGACACAAACACTAAATTAAAAGGGAGAAACCAATCTCCCGGAGGAAGGGGTGTAAATTGCGATGGGGTTGGTCCCCAAGCAACTCCTTCAAAGTAGGGTTAAAATCATTAAAATATTTGAAACGTATTTGATTAAAATTTGGGCAGTTATTTAAAATATGTAACACTGTCTGAATGACATTACAAGTTATGCACATTGGAGCTGGTTCACGGCATAAAAGGTATTTATGTGTGAACCTAGTATGACCAATGCGAAGTCGATCTAATAAAACTTGTTCTCTCCTGGTGAGAGGCAATGATGTAAAGCCTTTAGTTGAGGGCTGAATTGAACGCAGTTTGTTTTGGGTTTCTGAATGCCAAGACCGCTGCCAATGCGTATTAAGAGATTCAGAAATGGCGTTTTTGATGTCAGCGTAAGGAACACGGTCGTCAACCAGAATACTTGCAGTTCTGGCAGCCGAATCGGCTGCCTCATTGCCTACAATGCCTACATGACCAGGGATCCAACAAAAGAGGACTTTAAAATTGTTTTGCATAAGATTTTTTAACAAATGATAGGACTGAATGGCTATAGGGTGGCTATTATTATTGCAGTGAGTGATTGCTTCCACTGAACTCTTTGAGTCAGTGTATAGCACCCACTTTTTGTAGTTGGATTGGGCTATTGACTGAAGAGATATAAATATGGCTTTTATTTCTGGGGAAGTAAATACAGAGCAAGATGGGTTTAATTTTTCTGCCATAACGTGACCATCAACTATTGTAGAAAAGCCGACGTGATCGTTTGCTTTTGATCCATCGGTAAAAATATCTTTATATTCCGAATATTTGCATTTTGTATCATAAAATATTTGCTGGTAAGCTGTATTTGGTGTAGTCTCTTTAGAGAATTTAGCGAGGTCATTGATAGTAGATGTATTTACTTCACACCATGGTTCAATTGGTTTTAATGTGTTGAAGGTTTTGAAATCTAATAGCTGCAGGTCTGACAGCATCCGACGCATTCGGATCCCAAATGTTGGGATCATCGAAGGACGGTGTAGAAATAACAGAACATTTGATGGATTAAAAATATGAAGGTGTAGTGGGTGATTAGTGTAAGGTTTTGTTTTGAAGTAAAAATTTAAAGAAAGTTTGAGACGTCTATTGTTAAGAGACTGTTCATGTGCTAGAATATGAAGACTGTTGATAGGTGAGGTTCGGAAGGCTCCTGTGCAAATGCGCAGTGCCTGATTATGTATTGGATCCAAGGCTTTCAGATAGCTCTTCGCTGCAGAGCCATAAATTTGACATCCATAATCAAGTTTTGAGCGTATAAGAGCCCTGTAAATTCTCAACAGAGACTCTTTATCAGCACCCCAAGATGTGTTTGCTAAGACTTTCAGGATATTTAGTTTCAATAAACATTTTTTCCTCAGTTCTTGTATGTGCGGTACAAATTTAAGTTTTTTATCAAATATGAGACCCAGGAATTTTCCCTGATCCTTTACAACTATTGGTTGATTATTAAGATTAAGGTTTGGATCAGGATGGAGACCTCTTTTACGACAGAAATGAATGCAAAAGGTTTTTTCAGCAGAGAAAGAGAAGCCATTTTCTTCCGCCCATTGTGATACTTTATTGATGGCTATTTGAAGTTGTCTTTCAATGATACTCATGCTCGATGAAGAAAAAGAAATTTGAAAATCATCAACGAACATGGTACCTTTTACAGAAGGAGGCAGTTGATCAATTAAGCTATTGATTGCGATTATGAAAAGAGTTACGCTTAGCACACTTCCCTGGGGAACTCCTTCTTCTTGGATGAAGGTATCCGATAAAACAGACTTGACACGTACGCGAAAAATTCGATCTCTTAGAAAATTAGAAAGAAAGATTGGTAGGTTACCTCGCAACCCATACTCGTGCAGGGTTTTGAGGATCCCATACCTCCAGGTACGGTCATATGCCTTTTCAATGTCGAAAAATACGCTCACAAGATGTTTTCGTTTAAGAAATGCTTCCCTTATTGATGTCTCAAGAAGCAGCAGGTTGTCGACTGTGCATCTGCCGCGCCTGAATCCACTTTGTTGGGAAGATAGCAGATGGTCTGACTCAAGAATGTACATGAGTCTCGCGTTGACCATCCGCTCCATTAGTTTACATAGGCAGCTTGTTAGAGCTATAGGTCTATAGCTCTCGGGTTTATCAGTTTGTTTATTTGGTTTAAGGATAGGAATTACTATTGCTTGGCTCCAAAATTTTGGAAATCTGTGTTCAGAATAAATTCTATTGAAAAGTTGCAGAATATTTTCTAAAGAGGACCTGCTGAGATTTTTTAACATGCTATTGTGAATTTCGTCAGGGCCAGGTGATGTGTTTTTTGATTTTTGTAAAGCATTATGTAGTTCTTGAAAGGTAAATTTTGTGTTGTATTGATTAAAAATGTTCGAATTAAAATCTAGAACTTTTTGTTCTTTATGTGATTTGATAGCTAAAAACTTAGAACAGTAGTTGTTTGAGCTGGAGACGTCAGCCAAATGAGTCGCCAGGCAGTTAGCCACCTCTTTGTGATCAGATAAAATATTGCCGTTTTCTTCTAGAATGGGAGCACAAGATGTATTGTAGTTGCCAGAAATTTTTTTAATTTTACCCCATACGGTCTTTGATGGAGTGGACGTCGTGATGGTGCTGACATAGGTCTTCCACGAGTCCCGCTGGCTTTTCCGTCGAATCCTTCGAGCTTCAGCACGAGCACGTTTAAGTGCAACAAGATTTTGCGCGGTTGGATAACGACGAAATGTGTTCCATGCTTTTTTTTGTTTCTTCTGAGCTTCTTGGCAAGCAGAGTTCCACCATGGCTTAGGATATTTGATACTGCCTTTAGAGGTTCTTGGTATAGCAGCGTTCGCTGCGTTTAAGATAATGTCGGTTACTCGCTTTACCGCAACATCAATATCAATATCAGTCACGTCTTCCGGTGTTATTTCTGCCAACTGGGTAAATACTGCCCAATCAGCTCGATCAATGCGAAGACGGCCTTGCTGATGCTGCTGATAGCTGCAGCGTCCAGAACAAGTTATTTTGATAGGAAAGTGGCCACTGGTGTAGAGACCACCCTGCACCTGGAAATCCCAAAGTGGCAGAAAGGAAGGTGAGGATATTGCAAGATCGATTGCATGGTAGGTTTGCGTAGGAAGGTGGAAATAGGTATTTTCACCGTTGTTAAGAACACATAGATCGTTGTCTTCAATAAAGTTTTCTATTATTAAACCTCTGCTGTTGGAGTCTGAACTCCCCCAGAGAGGATTATGGCCATTAAAATCCCCCAAGAGGACAAAATGGGGAGAAAGTTGATCAACAAGTGTTTGCAATTCCACGCGTCTCAAGTCGTAAGAAGGTGGAATATATATAGAACAGATTGTAAACAGCGAGTGAAGGTGAACGCGCGCAGCTACTGCCTGCAGGGATGTGTTGATATTGAGCTGGCTGGATGCATAATCATTAGCGATTAGCAATGCCACTCCTCCACAACGACGGTCACCTGACAAGCAGTCCTTGCGGTATATGTCAAAACCTTTCAACCTCGGTCTATCAACAGGGGACAGAAATGTTTCTTGCAAACAGAATATGGCCGGTTGGTGATATTCGACAAGATCTTTGATGTCTGTGACATTATGCGAGTAACTCTGACAATTCCAAGAGAGAATGCTCAGGGCCATGGAGAAAAAAGAAAGGAGAAACGGCCGGAAGAAGAGGGAGCAGCTCATGAAGGAGGATGGTCCGTCCACCCTTCATCGTCGGATGGCGGTAGATCTTCAAAATCAACATCCTCGTCCTCCTCCTGGGGAGGAGGTTGTTGGAATTTTTCTATTTGTGATTTGTTCAATTTTACTTTCTTGCTAGAAAGTAAAAAGTCCTCTTTTTTAAAGTTATAAAGTTTTGGGGGCCTCTGTTTAGAGGCTACCCCAATTTTTGCGCGCGTTTGGATAATTTTCTTTTTTTCAATAAGTTTTTTCGAATTTTGAGTGATTGGTTTGATTTCATTAACAGTAGCAGAATTTGTTTTTTGTATTTGTTGTTGATTACTTTTCTGAAAAGATTTGGGGCTATTATTCTGTTTATTTGATTTGGTTGTGTTTACAGTTTTGGCATTAGTAAAAGCATCGGTTTGGGTATCTGTTTGTGTGCTTACAGATTTCAGTGCCTTTTTAACGGCTGAAGCATATGAAAGACCTGTTGTTGGTGTGCGGGATTCAACTAGTTTTCTTGCATCTGGATAAGATATTTTTTGTGTTGTTTTAATTATCTGAATTTCTTTTTCTGTGAGCCATTTTGAGCATGATCTGGAGTATGAAGGATGGTCCCCTTTGCAGTTTACGCATTTGTAGGTCTTGTTACATGTATTACTGTCGTGACCGGGTTCTGCACACCTGGCACAGGTGTCAGTACCACGGCACGCAAATTTCGAATGTCCAAACCGCTGGCATTTGAAACACCGGAGCGGATTTGGAATATAAGGGCGAACTGGGCAAGAGAGATAGCCAGCTTTAACACGTGGCGGGAGGACAGGTGTGTTAAATGTCAGAATGACATGTTTGGTGTTAGTCATTTCGCCATTGCGTTTTATGGTGATCCTTTTTACTGCGCACACGTTTTGTTCCTTCATTCCCTCCAAGATTTCCTCCTCGGGTGTAAAGAGAAGGTCAGGTTCCGAAATTATCCCCTTCGAAAAATTTAGAGTTTTGTGTTCTGTTACATTGACAAGATATGAGCCTATTTGTTTTATAGCCATTATTTGTTTTATTTGTTTGCTGTCTTTTATTTCTACTAAAAGTTCGCCGTTGCGTAATTTTTTGACAGATTGATATTCACCAATTAAATGTGTTTGGGCTTTGTTTATTAAAAATGGAGAAACTTTAGTTAAATTTAAATTTGGATCATTGCGCTTCATTATGAAAAACTTAGCAGTGCTAGGCAAAACATTCTGACGCTCCCCACAAGGGGGAGAATGGTTATTTACGTTATCTTCCATAAATAAACCTGGGAACTAGGGGGAAAAGTGGGGTCTAGCCCCTGTGTAGCCCCCCTACACAGAGGTAAGGCTGCGTACGACAGGGTTCGCCTGCTATCCCTGAAGCCTCCCGTTTGAGGCACCGACTACCCCCGGTACCACGCAGCCATCGGCACGGTTGACACACCTTAGCTTAGGGGTTTTCGTCCGAATTTGGTAAGTGTGATGAGGGAAGGAAGGGAAGAAGATCCCCTCCCGCCGATATTCTGTTTGAGCAACTGGGGGGTCACTACTCCTCCCAAGAGCTCGCCCCGAACTCACCACACCGCAAGCCCCCCCCCCCCCCACCACGACAAGGTAAACGGACACGGGGGGGCTCGAGTACAGAAATGCTTCGTAATCGAAGCACTAAAAACAAGATTTAAGACGTTTTTCGATGATGTTGGCGAGAGAGAGAGAGGGGGGGGGGGAGCATTCTCTCGAAAAATTTCCGATCTGTAGAAAGCAGTTTTAGAAGAATTTTGGTAATGTTAATGGGTGGAGAGATTGGGAGTCCTCCCCTAGGCAAATTTTCAAAATTAACATTCAATTAACGCAATCTTTAGGTGAATATCAATACTGCTAGAGGGGTGCGGGTTTGGGAGATCTCACCAAAAAATTTTCTGAAGCCCTAACAATGAAATTTTTGAGGATCTTCGATAATATTAAGAGGAGGACAGGTTCAAGAGACCTCAGGGAGTTTTTTTAAATAAAGGCCAGAAGACAAAATTTATTCGACCCTGAATGATGATGAATGATTAATTGAGAGGGCGTTTTTTGGGGATTATGTTGAAAGCACTCTCATGGTTTTCGAAATTGCAGTCCTAAATACTTATGTGCAGGCCACCTTTAATGAGGTTAGGGCAAGAGATGGGGTTTGAGAACGTTTCCCAGAATTTTTTCAAAATTTAAGTTTTAAAAACACAATTCCAGACCAGATTTGGGGACATAAAAAGAAGGAATTGGAGTTCTCCACTCTACCTTCAGTTTGGCTACGTCCCAATCTTCATTTTTAACCGACTTCAAAAAGGAGGCGGTTATCAGTTCATACCATATGTATGTTTTTTTTTTTTTTTTTTTTAACTCACAACGTCTCACCTAGTGAACTGATTTTGATGATTCTTTTTTTAATGGATAGGGGATGGTTCAACTTAGGTCCCATTACTTTGCTTGACCATATTTGTCCTTTACAAAATAAGTTATGGGCAAAAAAAACCATAAATTTCATACAATTCCCTATTAAATGATTAAATTTAAAACCCACTGTTATGAAAGTTTGGTGCCATACGACAGTAACATTAATAGTAATTGTAATGATAATTTTGAATGAAGGCTTCTCTGAAGCAAGCATCAAGTTTCTTCGAGGGGATATTTCGATAATAATCGGGAATCTGGCGCTGCCGTCTCATTTTTGGCGTAAAGAATTTTATTTTGGTAACCTTGCTGATTTATAGTAACCCTATGTGAATTATCGAAATCTTGACTTCTTCAGTGCTATTGCTCCATAGTGGGGGTAAACCTAACCTGGAAGCGAGGTGATGCAGTGATTAGGATCTGCTTAGCCTTCACAATGCTACCATTAGGTTTGCCTCAACTACAGTAGTATTTTTTTCGTTATCATCTATGCCAATAACAAATGATGGGGGCTAAGTAAGAAAATACAGAATTCCATCATGAGCAACTTAAATGCTGTGAAATGTAAATTATTTAGGAAAAACGTAATACTTAAATGGTTATAATTAAATTAACTACACATTAATTCCAAAGAGGAACAAAGATAAGTTTTTAGTGCCAATCGCTTAAAGTTTAACGCGTGTTTATAGTTTTTTTTTTTTTTTTTTAGTATGGAGCATTTTTATGAAAAAAATATGGTGAAGTTTCGTAATGGTAACTTCTTACTATTTCTGAAATACCTACATTTACACTAAAAAGAATGAAATAAAAAAATTTTGAAAAAAAAAAAAAAAAAAAAAAAAATAGAACCGACTTTAAATTTTCTTTAAAAAGTGAAAAATTTTTATTCTTTAAACACCATCGATAATGCTTTTAAACATAATTTTTGAAGTTGGCGCAAAAACGATAGATAAAATCATTCACAGCCATAACTCAACTACAACTATAAATTTAACCAGGCCTAGTTTCTTCACTATCACATAAAGTATGCATTGATGACAACATATTTGAATAACGATATAAATGTTTCGTTCGTAACTTTGGATGCTTTTCTGAAAAAAATATGAACGAAGCATGGTTACACTGGATTTTACGTTTTGTTTTTGCGCCAACTTCAAAAATTATGTTTAAAAGCATTATCGATGGTGTTTAAAGAATAAAATTATTTTTCACTTTTTAGAGCAAATTTGAAGTCGGTTCTCCTTTTTTTTTTTTTCAAAATTTTTTTATAAACTTTAATTATTGATAAAAATACTGTGGTAATACTTTCTTCCAAATTTCCTTTGCCAAACACGATTATTTGCTTGGATTTTTCATAATAAAATTCTCAATTTCCAGCCTAATATTTTTGTTTTCTTGAAATACAAGCATCTGCGGCCCCAGAAAAAGAACTTTTAACATTTTGAACGGATGTGGTAATTTTCTGTGATACCTTAGGTCCTATTTATTCCACTTTATTTTATTTTAAATGCTCCTATTGCATTCATTTTATTTTAAATGTTCCTCCTGCATCTTTTGATTAAGCTTTGATTTACGTACGATTTTCACGTCCAAACATTTAGAACTTCTAGTGTGAGTTTTTATCACAATACTTCGAATCTCTCTTAGCATTAAACTGTTTTTTTTCTTTTCTCTCTCTCTGTTTTAAATATATTACGGCGACCCATGCATTTTTTTCCACTTAGCAACGATTTTCAGGACAATATTTTTCATAAAAAAAATTAGGTATGGGAACCTTTTCGGCGGCCCCTATGAAGTCATCCTATTTATTTATCTTTTTTTTTTTTTTTTGTAAACTGAAGAACCGTGAAGAATGGTTTTGTATAACCAGGCCCACCAAGAGACAAGGCGTGCAGGTTTTGTCGTCGGTCCTCCATCCCATTATGCTAATTTTACTCTATGCACAATACTTTAATTTGAGCCGGGCCCATAGTTTCCGAACAGGCAGACATACCCACTCTGCGGCCTTGTGAATAGTGCTCTGAATACTTTTTTTTTGCATTAAAATTTTTTTCAAGCGTACATTTCTGCGGTCCTTACTTAAAAGAAAATCATGGATGTTCCTAAATTGTATTTTAAGATTTCCATTCAAATTTTACAGAAAAAACTTTTTGTCACTATTATTTCAATTGTTCATTCATATTTACTATTTTATTTTTTTAAAAAACAATGCATGGTTTTCCATTTTCTTCGTTTGTTGCAACGCTAAAAGGAAAATGGCGGCCACATTCCTGAAAAACGGGGGGGGGGGGGGGGCGTCGGCCCTGCCTGCTTTGAGTATTACTTCCCGACATATTGAGATACAATGCTGAAAAATCATACATAAGTGATGAAACCGTTTTCTGCTTCAACAAAACTATGTATCACGTAAATATGAATGTTTAATCCACATAGCATATGACTGCACCTTGAAATCTACATACCTTCCCGTATAGTTACTTACCAGGATACTTTCTCATTTGTGGTTTTGACTGGAAAGCAAAATATATCAACCACTTGTTGTAAGAGCAAAGCGTGTTTCTCCATTTGCTACAATCTACCTACTCAAATCCGTATTTTCAACCTATGCAGCCAAAGCAAAAAGCACTGTGTTTAAAAGAAAAAAGAAATTATTTTTTCTTATGTTTTTTGCTGGATTTTCGAGAATAAAAGGAAAACAAAACTTTCATAAGAGCTTTGACTTAAAAGTTGTTACCTTCGAGATATAAAGACAACTTAGCAATGGAAAACACTGATCATTTCGGGACTAAATGAAAACTTTGAGTTAAAGGTAAATTCGAATTACAGTAGACCATTATAATGCACACCTTGGGACCAGAGTTTTTGCGTTATACAGGTTTTGGCGTTATATAGGTCATTTCAAAACTAATTTTCAAAATTTTTAAACTAATATTCAAAATATATCTATATATTAAGACTTCAGAATGAGTTTTATCTGTAGTGAGTATTCACTTATTATACAATGAGTCATTCACAAATAAATATGTTTCTTTATTACAAGAAAGTGAAATATCCTGCACTTCTGAAAGCTTCATGGTTTGCATAACAGCTGCATTTTCAAGAACCATCTGGTATTTTCATTTTACTGTGAATGCTAATTTTCATTTAAAAGCTTTGAATTCAGATGAAAAACTGATTCAAAATCTAATTTTTCTAACAATTTTTATATTTTCAAGGCAAAACAGAGGGATATTTTAAACTTCAAATCTTATTGTTTACTTCTGAAAAGTTGTGCGGTTTATAGAGAATTGCGTTATACACGTAGGCGTCGGAACCGGGGGAGCTGAGGGAGCTTGAGCTTCCCCTGAAATATTTCAGACCGGCTTAGCTCCCCCGGAAAATTCTTGCACTGCTGCTTTTTGCCGTACATTGTTTACCTCAACCTGATTTCAAAAATGTGATCTGCCTTTTTTGGGAATTTCGGAATTTCTACCCAATGAGCAACAAAAGCAGTGAGCAGACGGAGTGATGGTCAGTGCACTTGAATTCACCTTCACCTTTTTTTTCACTGTTTAAACACTCTTGATTGCCGAAATGCGGGAAAGTGGACTCTACTCCGCGACCTGCGAAAATCAGTACCCAGTCAGAGGCGTAGCATAAACAAACTTTTTTTTTTTTTTGGGGAGGGGGGCACCAGAGCCATCACCAAGAAGGGTTTTGCTACCCTCCCCCGCCCAGTTTTTCAGAAATGGCGTCATCAATTTCATATTAGTAATGAAAAAAGAAGCAGAAATCTTAAGAACATGTAATAGAAATGATAAGTGAACAAATAGAATAAAAGTGTCAAAAAGAGTTTTTTCTGCAAAATTTGAAAGCAAATGCAATCTCTGAATATTATTTAGGAATATCCAAGCAAGGTTATGCATTATGATTTACCTCTGAGGATATCCCTGAAACGAACGTTTCGAACATTTTTTAACTAAAAGAAAGTATTCAGTGACAAAGTGTACAAATCTATGACAAGCGTCAGTCAAGTTAAAAATGAATACGTAAATAAACATAACTTCATAGGGGCTGCCGGCATTTTTAAATTTCTTTTTTTTCTTTTTCTTTTCTTTTCTTTTTTTTTTGTAAAAACATTATCATAAAAATAGTGATTAAGGAGAGAAAAATATATGCCACCAAAATACATTTTAATTAGAGAAGAAGTTGAAACAGAGTAAGGCGAGATTTAAAAATGTCATGACCAGTCACACCACTGCTAGTGTGCTAGTTCTAAGTGTTTAAATAGAAAAGGCGAAATTAAACGAAAATTTTATAGCGATGTTCTGGATACATGACATCTAAAACAAAAGAAAGTGTAACTACCAAAAAATTCAAAATGTTAATTTTTTTTTTTTTGACGGGGTCCGCAAACGCTTGTATTATTTAAAAATATAAGGCTAGAAATTGAAAATTTCATTATGGAAAAACCAAACCACTCAAATAATTTTGGAAATGAATAGTAGCTGAGAGCGAAGACACACATTGGCTTGGTTGGATAAAGCAGCGTGCTAATGAGGGAGAGGATGGGAGTTCAAATCTGGGCCGAAAAATATCGTTTTAATGGGTTTTTGTTTTTCAGCAGAATTTTAATCCAAGTTTCCACTAATATGCAAAATTCTAAGCTGTATTTCTGTTGTTGTTAAAATCAGGAAACAAAACATTGATTTTAAGAGGGTAAATCGAAGTTTGACTTTGCAGAAGGATAAATTTCAATTTATTTTGCTGCTTTACTACACATTGCTTTGGTCTACAGCATCTCGAGGTTGCATTGAAATCAGAAAGTTCCTTCTTTGAACTCGAATGCTTCGCGTGGGTCAACTAGTCATCTAAAATTGCGTTTCTGGAATTTCACTATCGGAAAATTGCTGAAGACGGATCCCGAACCTCTCCTCCCAGTAACATCGCCAACTATCATCTAAAATTGCGTTTTGACAACTAACTTCGAAAATTTTATTAATGAGCTTCAGCCCCCCCCCCCTCCACTTCCGCCAATATAATTTAAAATAATCTTAAATTTTGTTTAAGGTCTTACCTTTCAAATAATTACTGGGGTAAAGCACCCGAAAACTCACCCCTAACATCATTAAAAGTCAAATAAAATTGTTTTTGGAGCTCCAATTTGGAAAAATTTCCAGTCTTCATAACGATATCAAAGATGGCACACAGCTGCGTTTCTTAGATTGTTCATTTTCGACAAATTTCTTGGAGGGGGGCCCCGGATTTCTCCTCTAATTAACATCTCCGAATAATGTCTAAAACTGCGTTTTCAGAACAACAATTTTGAAAAATTTCCAGGAAGAACCCTAAAATACCAACCTCCTTAACGTAATTAGAGAAAAATTATAAAATTTTTCAAGTTTCAATTTCGAAAAATGCCGAGGAAAACGCTCCCAGGCCACTTTTTTACAGCATTAACAAAGATAATCTAGAATACATTTTTAAGACCACACAAATTAGAAAAAACATCCTATTTTTGATTTTTGGTGTAATTTCTTTATAATTCTGGAACAAAAGATTCAGTGTCTAGCAAGCTGGGGGTGATGAGTCAGTTTGGCATTTAAATATGAATAGCATAGGTGCTCCAGACATAACTAAAAAAGATTGCTAAGGTTGTTTGTACTTGTTCAAATAATTTCAACTTTCCAAAAACTTATCTCATTTTAAGTTATCTGACCTTTCAGATTACACTTTACGAAGTTACAATTATGCTTGTTTTTTTGCTTTCTAAATTACGGTTTTTTTCGTCACTTACAGATATATTTTCACGACAAAATTGTTACTTTTCATCTACTATTGCAGAAAAAAAACCCCAACAGTATTATTATATTAATATTTTATAGTTTCTATCAAAGACTTTTACAAAAACTTTTCTGAACAATATAATATATAACGAACACTTCATTGTAATATATTTCCAATGTTCTGTTTCTCCGCCCTCCTGTTTCATCTATTCGCCTTTTTCTAGTTCTCAGAAAATAAGAAATTCTTCTAAATGCTACGCTGTCGAAGCCTCCCCTTTCCTCCAAAATTATTACAGAGCACCTCTAATTTTGTTTTCAATTCTCTGATTCCCTGAAAATTACCGGAAGATAGTCCCTGGATACCTTGCCCTCCAATAACATGGGAGATTACGTAATGTTCCGTTTTTGGGACTTCAATTTAAAAAAATTTCTGGGCCCCTAATGCCAACAAATATTATCCAAAGTCGCGTGTTTTAGCGACTACAATTTCGAAAAAATTAACGAGAAGGAACCTCTGAACCTTTTATGATAACATCATTGAAAAACGCTCTCTAGTAGGACTTCAAGTTTAAAAGTTTTTAAAGTCCCTAGTGCAGTCTTTTTCTCTGATATCATTGAAGGTTGTCTACAATTACGTTTAAGACTTCAAAATCGAAATATTGGGCGGGAGATGTAAATCGATTCGAAAATTCGATCGAGGACAATCCTTCGAGTCATATGTTCACTAAAGTCAACAAATATGGTATACAATCGCGTTTTTTAGACATTAATTTCGAAAAATTTTCAGGGAAGGTATTCAAAACTTTTCTCCCCTTAACATTACCAAAGATCGCCTAAAAATTCTTTTTTGGAACAGGAATTCTAAAAAAATTCCGGGGGAGGATCCCCGAAACTCCTCTATTTCTACGTGCTCATCATCGAGTACTAACTGACCTTCTTTCAAAACCAGAAGTTTTATCACCTCATTCTCTCCACAAACAATTAATACAAGATAAAAAAAAAAAGATGGAAGCTTCGAAGCTAATTTCATATGTAGAAAAAAAAATTAAAGTCCCCCCCCCACCAATCAGGGCCGTATCGAGAGGGGGGGGGGCTGACTGGCCCGCCCCCCCCGAAACCCGAAATGTTTTGTACCGTAAAACAGAAGAAGGTTTTTTTTTTTTAAATTCCTAATGTCAGAAAAGGAGAATAACGAAGTTTTTTTTATTCTTAATTTTGCTACTATTCAAGATTTATAATATTTTGAAGAAATACAGAAGAAGCCATTCTATTTCTCATTAGCCGCAAGGCACACTTGAAATTTAGACCTTTAATTAGGACTTCCTGCTCTCTTTCCCAATTCAATTCTGAGCAGTCCAGGGTCAAGGCAGAGGCCCTTTGTCAGTTTTGGTAAAGTCTGGTTCGGCAGACTTTTCAAGTCTGCCGAACTGACTTCTGTGCACTTCCTCCTCCAGGGGCGTGCACAGAAATTTTGGGGCTGTTACAAATACCTTTTTTGGGCCCCCTCCATATTGTTAACCTATATTTTGAACCCTAGGTTTAAAGACATTGGGCCCCATTTAAGCTCGGGCCCGGACTAACAGGTGTCCCTTCTCCCCTCTGTACACGACCCTGCCCTCCTCCCCCTAAAACTCTTATAAAACTTACACTGTACTGATTTCGAGCCGGGGACTCCCCAAAGGCTGGGCCCCTAGTTTCCAATTAGGCGAGTATCTTGTTAACAAGATGTGCCAAATTCAGCTCCTTGATACATCCTGCGTAAAAAATGCAAAAATCACCATTTTCGCGTTTTTGTAGCATAATTTTCAAGATCATTTTTGTGACTGATATGTTTCATGTCTTGCATTTATTTAATGCCGAATTCAGTATCATGGAAGTTATTTTGTTATTGCTTGTTTTTTTTTAATTTTTTTTCTTACTTCTACGGCATACTGTTAATACCTTAAGTATGAGAAAAAAAAAAAAAAAACACTTACCCTACTCTTTTTCATTTTCTACACTACTTGTGATTGAAAAAAAAAAGTTTGTTTCGAGAAATATTTCGTTGCATTTATTAACTTAAAACGGGAGTGTCTTACAAAGTTATGAGAGCTTCAAAAAATTTCAACTGCTCGAGAGTCTGAAAATTATTTAAGTTTTTGAAATTCCTTGAAAAGTTCTTCAATTTTGTATCTCATCAAGAAAATAAAGTATGAATTATCCAAATGACTAGAATATTACCCTTCCGTTCTTATTTTCTGCATGTCTACACTATTTCTTTTAAGCTATTTTGTACAATTTTCATACTGTAGGGCAGTTAATGAAAAAAAGTGGGGGTAGGGGGAGTGATCAAAAACAAACTTCACTAAAAGTCGATATGAGCAGATGACGGGGTGCTTCTATTTTCTCCTCTCTCGTTTTTCCTCTCTGTCCATTAATTTCCATGATTTGTCGAGCAAGCAATTTTTATTTTGTTTGATCTTGATTGGAAAAAGAATGTATAACTTTTAAAAAACTTTGTTTGCCTATTTTTTTTTTCATATTTTCGTTCTTTCAATTACCTAATATAAGGCCTAAAAATACAGATTTTTTTTTTTCAAAAATTTCTCGGGGGGAGAAACCCCCGGACCCCCTGAAATTATGGATGTTCTACATCCGACTTAAAGGGACACCCTCGTGTTATCCTTACCACTACAAGGTGAATTAGAAAAATAATAAGAAATTAAAATAAAATAACAAGTCCAAATAGTCGAATAGTTAAAAATCGAGACAAAAAGTCTTCTATGTTAACATTTTTATGCGTTTGGTGTGTCTATATATACTATATGGTGTGTGTGTTGGGCAATGTGCTAATCCGGGCCCCTCCCGAAAAAAATTTCTGGATACGGCCTTGCCACCAATTATTTTAAGGGGCCACTGCTTCTGCCCCTTGCATACCAGACACTTCTCATAATTTGTCCCAGCTCCCCCTACTTCTACAAAGTTCCTACGCCTCTGGTTATACAGGTCGGCGTTATAAAGGTATTCTACTGTATAAGACTTCCGAGTTATCAAGAGTTGACTGTAAATAGAAAGAATAAAAATAAAACAAAAACAAACTATGTTGTACAATGATGTCTTTCATCTGTATCTACAACAATAGTTCACGTTACATAGGCCAAACAAACCTGTGGACAATTACCTAGCTATAATTATGAAATACTAATACTAATATTGTTTTAAGAACATTTCTAACTTGACTTCCAGTACAAGTTGAGTTAACCAAAGCCAATTACAATTAAGGTCGATTACAGCCTAAGCTAACTTTCAAAAATAATTCTTTTAATGGTAGTGATTCAGGGACTAGCTCTCTTCCAATGGCAAAGCAAAAACCAAAATACAGGAAAACTTTTGCGAGCAAGGAAATAAATAAGGTATTTTTAAAAAAACAAGAATGCTTTGAATTTGTGATTAAACCAAAGACATTCAGAGAAAAAAAGGAACATGTGTAAGGCTTTTTAAAAGAATCTCAGAAAATTAAATGAATTCATGTAATTTTACAGTGAGTAAAACTTCTTCAGCTCTTTAGAATATTTTAGAGATTGAAACCGATTCATTGTTGTTCAAAGATAAAAAATTCTGTGAAATTACAAATTTTACCCAAAAGAGTCATTCCATGTCAAGTGACCTAGGGGGTCCCCACTCGACCATCTCCGATTTCATAGCGGAGTAGAAATGCCTCTGAAATTAATCTATGCAAATTTTCAGCTTCCTAGATAAAAATCCTGAAGATTAGGATGTCCGAAAAATGTGATCCAAGATGGCGGATTAGCTTTTGGTGCCAAATTGCCAAGTTTACAGGAAATTTTATTACACTGGAAGCCTGAAATTTTAGGCGCTTAAAGTATGTTTGACCGTTTGACCGTTAGTATATTCAAGTATTTTTGTGAATTCGAGCTTGTTAGATTTTGTGTAGCATGCGCGTGAACTTACAAAAAAGTGTGATGGGAATTTTCTTTTTCCTGAATTTTAGGTTGTCATAAAATCTTAACAAAAATAATTCAAAAGCTCGTACTGCGTGATTCCATTTTAAAAGTGCCTGTTTTTAATGGGTTACAGTTACAGAGCTTAAATATCTATTTTCTAGAAGATATTGTGATTCAAAGTGGCTACCAAAACCGTTCAAGTAAAAAATAGCCCATTTTCAAAGCGCTATAGCTCAAGTTGCATCTTCTTTTCGTTTATACCATTAGAAACACATTTTTTCCTTTCAAAATAAGTTCTTTTTTCGATGGTGTTCTTTCAATATAAGGATAAAAAAACGAGCTTGAACTTATATCTGTCGTAACAAATTGCCTTGTTACAGCTCAGATTATGTGACATTTTATAACACTGGAAGCCTGAAATTTTAGGAGCTTTAAGTACTTTTGGTTGTCAACAGGTTCTAGTATTTTTGAGAATTTGAGTTCATTAACTTTTGTGTAGCACGTATGCAAAGTCTTGATAAAACGCAGCAGAGAACTTTTTTCATGGATTTTAGAATGTCATCAATTCTAAACAAAAATGATTCAAAGGCTCGAACTTTGTAATTCTATTGTCAATATGCATGTTTTTAATGGGTAATAGTTGCAGAGCGTAACTATTGATTTTCTAAGAGATATCGGCATCCAAAGTGACTATCAAAATAGTTCACATGAAAAATAGCATGTTTTTAATGCCCTGTAGCTCAAGTTTGTCACCTTGCATCTTCTTTTCCTTGGTACCATGAGAAAAAACATATATTTTCCTATAAAAATAAATTTTCTTTTCGATAAGCGGGAAAAAATGAGCCTGAAATGTTATTTGTCGTTAGTGAGAAAATCTCGTACTACAAGAAATAAAGAATGGTGAATGCCGTGACAACCGACTTATAGGGATTTTGCAGCTGTTATAAGTCAGAAATAGTTTTTTATTAATCATATCAAAACTTCTTTTGTAAATTAAATATGTTAGAATCAGAAAAATATTTTGTTCAGGAAGCTGATACAATTTTCTTTTTTTATCACATTTCATTTGCAAAGTATCTTTTTAAATGATTAATAAAAAATTATTTATGACTTATAACAGTTGCAAAATCCCTATAAGTCAGTTGTCCACGGCATTCACCATTCTCTAGAACGAGATTTTCTCGCTAACAACAAATAGTATTTCAGGCACATTTTTTCCCGCTTATCTGAAAGAACACCATCGAAAAGAAAAATTATTATTAAAGGGGCAGTTCTCAAAAGGTGGGAACAAAAAAGTTAACTTTGAGCAATTTCAAAAATTTTCGAATTTGATATCAATTTTGCTTTTATTCTATAGTATGCTTACCTAGAACACAATATATGAACATGAAAAGACAGCAGGTATTTGTAAAAATTGTTAATTAGCAAATTAAATTAGCAGTCTGTAGGTAACAGATTTTGGACATTGTTATCCTGTAGGTAACGGATTTTGGACATCATCATAATGTAAGTTTCACCATTTTTGACAACTGTTAATCTGATTTTTAACTTTTCCAATGAAAATTTTATTTACTACTTTTTGAATTTTGCAATTTAATAATAAAGATGATATTAATGAAGTACTTGAATGACTATACATACTGCTCTTTACATATAATAAAGTTTTGGAATGATTTTGAAGAAGTTGATGAAAGGTAAAAAAATGCTTCAAATTAAAAATAATACAAATGTAAAAAGTGACATCATCAGTTTTAATAATGAATATTTTTTCTAATGTCATTAGAATTAAAACGATGTCTAAAAAAAAATTATTGAAAAAAGAAATTCGTATTTCTATTTGGAGATCGTTAAATTATGTTTCCAAAAGAAAGAAGAGAAAAAAAAATTCTAAAATAATAAAAGCGGCGGGGAAAAAAAATTGCTAGCGCAGGTGATAAAGTCGCCAAAACTGGTGCACCTGACGATTAACTACATTTGTCAAACTGGAATCCCCCTCTGGTAACCTTTAGCTTATCGTATACTGTGTTGTCGCCAACGGAGGTTTGCTTGGCGATTTTCGCGCAAAATGGCTTTCGTTCGATCATAACCAGCAGTGTTTCTACTGTAATTTATGTATTGTTCAATGTGTAACGTATTAATTATGCAAAATACCAATGGATTAAAGAAGATAACATCATAATAATCTTTTTTATTGATGTTAGAAGACAGTGGATTATAAAAAAATTATAAATAAACGGACAGAATTATCGGCGTCAAGATCGTAACGCCATTTGGACATCTCACATGTATGTTTAAGAAAAATTATTTATCTTCTAAGATACTGCATAAAAGCTTATGAAAACACTTTTAAACAATTAAAAACTGATTCTGAGGATTGATAAATATCTTTAAAACGAAAACATCATATACTTAGTTCTCAAATAATAGCATTGTAAAGATCGTAACTTTTGGACATGCATCAAATTTCAAACTTACTTTTTTCTAAAATCGTTTACAAAGTAAATAATCTGTCTTTACTTTTGTTATTTGTGTAAAATATTAACAAAAAATTATTCAGTGTAAGATTCATGCCTTTAATTTTTTTTTTGAAACGTATGGAAATAATTAAAAAAAAATTTTTTTTAATGGTACATTTGCTCAGTTAACGTTTTGGTATGTCCAAAATTGTGCCACTTAGCAAAGAAAATATTTTTTAAGGGCATTTAAAGAGCTTTTTTTCCATAATTTATGTCAATTCTTGTCTCTATACAGCATTATAATTTACCTCAAAAATTTTAGAGTTAATTAAAATAAAAGTTATTTGGTGTTGAAGCTTCAAAGTTGAAGTCTGTGTTTGCTCCCACCTTTTGAGAACTGCCCAAAGGAAGAAATATGTTCTATCTCATGGTACCAACAAAAAGAAGATGCAAGGTGACAAACTTGAGCTACAGGGCATTAAAAACTGGCTATTCTTCATGTGAACTATTTTGATAGCCACTTTGAATGCCAATGTCTCTTAGAAAATCAATATTTAAGCTCTGCAACTAGAACTCATCAAAAACATGCTTATTGACAATATAATTACAAAGTTCCAGCATTTGAATAATTTTTGTTTAGAATTGATGACATTCTAAAATCCAGGAAAACGTTTCTCTGCTGCGTTTTGTCCAAACTTTGCATACGTGCTACACAAAAGTTAATGAACTCAAATTCACAAAAATACTAGAACCTGTTGACAACCTAAAGTACTTAAACTCCTAAAATTTCAGGCTTCCAGTGTAATAAAATTTCCTGTAAACGTGGTGTAAACTTAACTTTTAACACAAAAAGCTTATCCGCCATCTTGTATTACATTTTTCGGAGATCCTAGATCCTCAGGATTTGGATCTAGGAAGCTGAAAATTTGCATAGGCTAGTTTCAAAGGGATCTCTACGCCTCTATAAAATTTCATTCAAATCGGAAATGGTCGAGTGGGGACGATTTGAAAAATTAGGTCAGTTGACATGGAATGACTATAAAGGCTAATGGAAAATTAAAAAAAAAAAAATTAATTGTGATGAACTAAATACAAAAAGCACTTGCATACAACACTAAAAACTTAAAACAGACTTAAAGAATATGAAAACAGAGCAGTCAAGCATAAGAGATTAAAAAAATATTTATTCTCTGATACAAAACTTTATGCTGCAATATCATGAAAACATGGATACCCAAAATGGTACAAACTGCATAGAAAAGTATCTACACTTGACACATTTAGTTGAGGAGCTTTCACTTTTTGGTCACGTAAAACTTTCCTAAAAAACAACAGTTTATTAAAAATAGCATGTAATTTAGAGATGCACAGAAGATTCGGTTGGTATTCAGTATACTTCATATTTGGCAGATAAATCGAATAATCGGTTCGGCCAAATAATTCAATATCTGGCAACTAAATAGCAAACAAATTGAAATGTTCGATAATTGGTTAACAAACGTATGGGTAATTTTCTCAACATGTTAACTTTTGTCAGTGACAAGTAGTAAAAATTCATCTTGAAACTATTTGATAGTTGTTTTCCATTTTCAGAAGATTATTTACTTTTTTATATTATAAACATTATTGCATCATTAAAAATGCACATGTAATATCTTTAAGTGAAAATAATATTTGTAAATTAAAAGTCAATTTTAGGATACAGGGACAAAAATAACATTTTTTAAAAATAAAGGTCAAACAAAATCCAAATATGAAATCAAAAACTCATATTATGCATCTGTTTTAAACCATAAACATTTACAAAGGTTCAAAATTATTCTAAGAATAAAAGAGGAAAACTAAGTTGTTAAACATACAATGAAACAATTTCACAGCACTAAAAATGCAGTTAACTTTTGAAAAAAAATTTTTTTTACTGTTTTATTTTGCTCTATTCTGTAAATGAAAAATATTTTCGAGCACTAAATATTTTAAACAACTTAAAAAAAATATTGATTAGAAAATTTCAATTTCACATTAAGAATAGTAATTATATTTTTAAAATGTATCATCTATAAAAATAAAACAGAGAACATATATGTATATTTACCATGTTTATGCATTTTCCCTATACAAATCCACAGTTTAGTCGGATCTTGACCAAATATGGCAGGGAGGTACTTGGGCACCCGAGAAAGAACGGGAGAGGGGTCAGAACGCCAAAAAAATATTGAACTGTTTGAATTTTAATTTTAGGACTTAAAATGGCATTAAATGGCTCTTTCTACCCGAAATAATTATCCGACTAGTTCGATTTTAGTGTCATTTGAAAACCCATGAAAAATACCACTATAGGTATGTCTTCATTTGAATTTAAAAAAAAAGCTGTAAAATCATCAGAAGAAAAGTTTTAAGCATTTTTAAGCCTAATGGAACAACCGCATATCAATTCTTAAACTTGTTGCTTGCCAACGAGCTGAGTTTAAATTTACGTGAATAAAATAATTTTTCATATGTTGCAATTTTTTTTTCTCAACTACGAACAAATAAATTTTCAAAAATTTCCCATTTTAATTATTTTTTGGCTTTTGTTTTGGGAACTGCTAGCAGATTATAATCAAGGATTTTAGTTGTAATTATGGAGGGTTGCGTTTAGGTATCGGACTTTAAGATTTGCCGTTACCGATTCAGGGTGTCTACACAAAAAAAAGAAAAGAAAAATTTCGACTTCCTTGACTTTTCCAGGTTTTCCATACCCCAAACAAAATGTTTCCAGACGCTTTTTTAGAGGTTAGTTTAGCTACTTTCGGTTTTTTTTTATTGATTGGCTGTGCTTATGTGACATTTTATGTACTTTATGTTTATATTTCAAATTATTACATCCATCCCATCCCTAAAATAGGCTTTATTTTTTGGGAAATTTTTAAGCTTTTAATTTTTGGGAACCTTTGAGAACTTTTAAGAAATTACTTCATTAAATTGTTAAACATCAAACACATGGGACCAACCTTCATGCAGGAAAGGAACCACTGATCTACCAGCCTGGAATCTTATCAAAAACCTTGCAATTCTGATGCCACCGAAATAAAGAAACCTAACTTTGCTTCCAAAATTACACTGCACTTCAACATTGATTTTACTGTGTCATAGGAATTTGTATTCCGCTCAACATTTGCAACCACTACCTTTTGAACAAAGACTTTTAAGAGTTTCAAAATGTCTAAAGCCCTTTGTGCGACAGCTGAGCTCTCTACCCCCCAAATCAAACAAAATTTCAGTGGAAAAACATTTTTAGTTTGTTTGGCTCTGATTCGAGAGGAATTGTTTCAAAGCAGTTTAACATAAATTAACAAACACATCTCTACAGAGATAAAGAACTATACAAACACCTAAGTAATACTGAAATTGAACTATAATCTATAAACTTAGTTTACCCCCTTATCTTAGTTACTACGAATAGCTTATCTATAACTGGCAGGGAAAAACTAAAGTTTTTTATTGGTAGTTGCAGAAGCAAACTTACTACCATTGTTAGGGGGTGTAAACTTCTCAACCCCAAAGGGAAACTGGAATGTGCAAAACTAGAGAACAAAAGGTGGGATTGAAGAACTGGTTTAATATAGGTATTATATAAGAAATATTTTCTTTAGGTAGTTCCAAGTTGCATAAATTTCCGACCAAATTTATTTTACTAAACTCCAAAAAAGAAAAACAAATCTTTTGAAACTGGCTATAATTTATAAAAAAAATTCCAGATTTACTGCACACAAAAATAAATTTCCCCAACATTTCCAGATTTTCCAGGTGGGGCGATATTTAAAAATCCTTACCTTGACGGGATATTTTACAATATTTTTTTTCTACATTATTAAAGCGTAATTGTTTAACAGGCGTTACTTGACATAACTTTTATTTTTGAGGTAGATTGTGCAAAGCCGGGCAACGCCGCTAGTGTAACTCTAACTAATAAAACAACAACTTTAGATGCAACTAAATATCATTAAATCTTAAGTAATATGATCAACATTCTTAATTTGTTACTATTTGAAATTTGAAAAAAAGAATTTAAAAATGACAAAACCAAAGAAATAAAGCGTTCTAAAAGCTTTCTAAACCACTAGACACTAGGTGATTACTGTCATCTGAAACTGCCTATGAATGGGGGACAGAGGTGACAAAACAGGAGTTTTGACCCTACAGGTAAAAAACTTTTTCATTACTTTAATTTAACTATTCATAGCTTATAAATGTACATAATTACATTTTCAGCAAACCATTTTTTTAAAACTTATTTTCAATTTCTCAAAAGATAGGTGACTGAGGGGACTGAGGATAGGGGGACTGAGGTGACATTGAATAAAGTCACACATGGATTTTTCAAGAAAAAACAAGGCTCACAGACACCTAAAGATGTGTTACATCATTCAAATTTTGTTTTTCTGCAGAGAAGAGCATTCTTTGTATTCTGGAAGTTATTTTTTAGCCAACTAGTGCCACCTATAGAACTTTTTCACCCGTTTTTCTATTTGGGTAGTATTAATACAAAACCTGGGGACACACACAAAATGAAGTGGTCTTCCAAACGAATGAAAAAATTGAAGAATATTGCTATGGCACTTTCAAGTGGACTGTATACTATATCAGTGCTTCTCAACCTTTTTTAGTTTGCGGCACACTTAAGAAATTTCTAGATCTACGGGTCACACTGAACATAATTTCACAATGGTAATGAGAAATGTTTTTATCATTCACTGGTTAAGAACCTGGGGGGGGGGGGGGAATAGATTTTTTTCATATGAATAAAACTAACTAACGTAGTGTATTTAAATTTATTTAGAAAGTAGAAATATTTTGAATGTATTGAGGTTGATAATAAACAACAAAACTACCTATATCAGACTTAACAGAAAATTATGCTCAATATGTTTCAAAGCATTTCTGCCAAACATGTCATTAAGGTGCACACTGCAGTTAAATGATTTATCAAAACATGTTTCAAGAAAGAAGCAAGCAAGAAATTAAAACAAAGCACCACCTGCCTTGAGGAGCAGAGACGTTTGATGTTCGGATCTATGCTGGATAGAGCTACACGAAGTTCTTGATCCAGGCTCTTTAGAGATGTTTTTTGCAGTTTTTTATAAGTGTGAAGGCTGAGAAGCTGAATTCGCAAAGATATGTAGTTGAAAATGGTAGCAGCAGATCAATAGCAAGACAAGAGATGGTGGAATACTCATTTTAAACCCACAAACAAAATTCGTCCAGAGGCGCTTCGCTCAACTTAAGTTTATGAGTACGGTCACTCTTGAGGTCCATAGATTCTACTCGCGCCTTCAAAGAAAGGTCTTGAACTGATGCATCCGCAGATGAAGAGAATGGATCGCACCCACCACATTCAGCAGCTTTTATTCCATGCCATTTCCTTCATATACCATGTTGATGGTCCGTTTGAGCATGTCCAATGAGCGACGATCTACTTCTTCTCTAAACAGCTGAATTTTTGATTTGAACCTGTTCAGCTTGTCCATACATGTAATCAAATTCTCTCTTTGTCCTTGCGTTTTCCAATTCAATTCGTTAAGGTGTTTAAAAATGTCAGCAGTGTACGCTAGTTTTGCCAGCCGATAGTTGTCTTGCAACAAACTGGCGTAGTGCATTTCGTTTTTTAAAATCAAAAACTGTCGTACTTCGTCCCTCAATTCAAGAATTCTTGATAGTACCTTATCACGTGAAAACCAGCAAATCTCTGTATGAAGAAGTAGGGGAGTGGTAATCTGTTCTCATTTCTTCACAAAGTACGGAGAAAAGGTGAGAACTAAGCAACCTCGATTTTAAGAAATTCACGATTTTTACAACTTCAGCCAAAGCTGACTTCAGCTCATCTGGTAAGTTCTTTGCCATGAGAGCTTCACGATGGTGGAAATAGTGAATGGTTTGAACACTTGGGTTATGATTTTTCACATTCAACAGGAACCCTATGATAGGTCCTGTCATTGCAGCAGCTCCGTCGGTGCAAACACTAGTGCAATTTTACCACTGGATCCCTTTGCTTTTCAGATATCCATCTGTAATGCGGAATATCTCATCACCAATTGCGCCTTGAGGAAGTTCTTTGCAGAAAAGATAATGATCTTTAATGCGTCTCTCATCAACAATGCGCACAATGGCTATGAGTTGTGCACAGCTTCCGATGTCTGTTGATTCATCAACTTGAAATGCAAATTTTCCAGCTACTCTTAATTTCTCTACCAATGTTGCTTCTATGTCACCCAAAATGTCATCCATTCGTCTCCTGATAGTGTCGTCACAAAGTGGCACTTGGACCACTTCCTTCTCTGCTTCAAGTCCTAGCATTCCCCGTACAATTCCTTTGCACGCTGGTGAAATAAATGTTTCACCGACAGTGTGTGGAGTTTTCGCTTTTGCAATTAACCGTGAAACATTATAACTAACCTCTTGAGCCCTTTCAAAAGTTTTTGCGCCGGCTTTCATGAACGAACTTTGCTTCAAATTATCTTCCTGCAATCGCTTGAAGTAACCGATGTCTTTGCCTAGGTAAGAAGGATGTTTAAAAACAGGTGACGTTTAAATTTGCTAGGGACCATCGCTTCATTTCTTCATTTGAAAGTTTCTCCCTGCAAAGGAGACACTCAGGTCTTGGTGATTTTACATCTCTGATCCACGAAAAACTGAACTTTTTTTGCAAATTTGCTTTTTATAGATCAACAAAAAAGCAATACATGTCTGATCGTTTGCGCCAACGTATGCAATAGATAAAAGTAAAAGTAAAGACAGATGCACTCTTAATTTTTCTCAGAATTGTTCAAACAGCAATAACCGAAAATAGTCATTCGTCCTAGATTTTGTTTTGCAGTTTGATTTTTTTTTTCTCTTAATTTCTACTTTGCTAAGTCTCAGAATCGAGCTTTGAGAAACTACGATAAAATGAAATTAGTATTGGAACTGGAAAAGAGGAAACCAAAAGCTAAAGTTGGGACTAAAACTCTGGAAGGGAGCGCACGATCCCTGCCTGGGGGAGGCGATACTCCTGTTTGCAAAATATTTAGAAAAAATTCTGTATAGTAAATTGATATCGTGAAAATTAGAATCCGTTTTCAAAAGCTGAAAGTGATAGGATCACAAGAAGTTTAAAAGAGGTGGGGCAGCAAATCCCGCTTCTCTCAATTGTTGGGTACGTCTTATTGCACATGATGTAACAAATTGCAAAGTTACAGACCGATACAAATGCTATTCGGTCGTAACTTTAAAATAAAATAGATTGAGGGTCTTTCTCTTCATGACTACGAAATTACCGCGGCACACCTGGTTCCTTGTCGCGGCACACCGGTTGCGAAACCCTGTACTATATCATACTGCATATGTATTTATTTTTTTAACTCTTTCATTACACAATAAATTTTTTCAAAAATTGACAAATGTGTGTTGAGGATGGGACAGAATGACATTTCTCCTACATTTTATTGTTTAAAATAAAATTTAAACACAAAATGTGGCTGATCCACATTGTTAATACTCTTTGTGAGTACTTTAAGTGAAATATGTTATTAAATATTGAAAATAAATGTTTAGTTAAAAGATATAGCATTAGGACACGAAAGTTAACGAATTGAGAAAAATCACTCTTACATTTTTAATATATTGAATGAAAGTTACAACATAGTACCACAATAAGACATTAATTCCAATTGTTACTTATAAATTGTATCACATTTAAAGCAATTTTAATGTAAAAGAAAACTCGGATAGTAAATTTAAATTTTGCTGCTTTTCAATTTTTCTTATGACACAGAACCTCAGCCCACTATTACAAAGTACTTTAAATATGACACATTAACCAGAAACAACATCATAAGGTTAAGTATTAATGTATATTTAAAGTCCTTTTTTTTCTACTTAAGTTTAAATGCTAATCTCTACTAATAAATATGCTGAAAATCTGGATGTCTGTTACCCGCATAGGGCCTAGCCCGTTTGGTCGATTTTCATTTGAAATTTTGGCACAAAATTAATTTGTAGTATATGGGTATGCACCTCAAAGCGATTTTTCAAAAATTTGATTTTGCTTTTCTCTATTCCAATTTGAAGCTCATTTTTCACAAAAATTTAATAATATAGGGGAGAAATATTTCATTCACATTTTAAAGTTTTAGGTCATTTGAAAGTTTGGGATTTTCTACATAAGAAGAAGTTTGTTTGAAGTTTCTACGAGTGTTAGGAGAGCTGTAGGAATCATTTAAAGAAAACCAGAGTCCAAGGCTAACTTCCAGCAAGCCAAATGATTCTAAATGCTCGAGAATAAAATCAAAAATTAAAGATAAATGAAAATTATTTTCGAAGTAGAAATTAACTTTTGCATGTTACCATAATTACATATTTTACTCCCTTTGATTGTTTCATTATTTTTTTTCACTTTGTTTTAAACATTTTTAAAAACATACTTTTTTTTTCATGATCCAATTTCTTTTCTTTTGTTAAAAAGGATTTAAATTTAAAGATTTTATCTGTTTAAAAAAATGTCTGCTTTTATTTTCTTAGCTCTTGCAGTATTATGTTCAGTAAATTATTAAAATATTGCTATTACAACCTTCTTTCTAAAACCTTCTTTAATTTTGGAAAAATGTCTTATTTTGCATTTTAAGCAAGGAAGAGAAACTTCTTTCCTCTTTTAAAATATTACTAAGGCTTCTGCTGGTTTTGTTGAGCTACATGCTAAATTCTCAAAACTGCCAAAAATATGGAGAGATTTTGAAAAAAAAAAAAAAAAAAAACACATAGTAGACTTTAACTGTATGTATACAGGCGAAGTAAATGACTTTTCAATATCCTACTATGGGTAAAGCCATGCAGGTACCACTAGTCTTTTAGATAAAAAAAAACTTAGCTAAAAAAAAGAGGAAAACATTTGGATATAAAATTCTGTAGTATTTTAATTTTTGCTAAAGTGTTAATGTTATGAAACATTTTTATTTAAAAACCTAGTTAAAATTAATCACTGTAATCAAAGTTTAATAATCCTTTGCATTTAAAAATAAAAAATAAAAATATCTGGTAATGTTTGAATTTCATATAATCAAAGTTCAAGAAAATAAAAATTTACAATACAATGGCACACACACAGAAAAGGCTCATTTAGTCAAGCCAATGAACACATTGTAGCGTGCAAGGAATATGCGATAATTTTTGACTTCAGAATATTGTTAGGGTTAGTTAGTAAGTAAACATACTAAAAGTCCCCGCCCCTAGGGGGTGAGCTAAAGGTGGAGGGGGGGGGGGGGAAGAAAATTTTGGGTTTTTCAAGAAAATGTCGGAAACTGTGGGGAAGATGCATTTAAAATGGAAATTCAAGCTAAATAAACTTCCTACGAAATTGTTTCTACACATTATTGTTAAATTTCCAATAATTTTCCGAGTATATATTATGAAAAATCGATGATTTTTGGAAAATTTCTGTTTGTCAAAGTGCCTCTGTCTGTCCTAGTGCCTCCCAGGATCAGTATATATGAAAATTGTCAATGACAAAGTTGTAGAACTTTCAATTTCCTTCAATTTGATATGCTATTTTGTTATATTTTACTCAATCAATCAAAAGTTACAGAATTTCAAACACGCACCTCATGGCAAAAAATGGAACACTTGCCATTCACAAATTTCAAACTGACTCGAAAGGATCGCGCACTTCCTCTTTCCTCAATGAATTTGACAATTTTGATGGACAATAAAAAAGTATTTGTGGATTACTACAACACAAATGTTTAAGTGGGGGGGGGGGAGGTCGTGAAATTGTGACAAGGGGGAAGGAAAGAGTAAGAAGCAGATCAAGCATTTTTTAATACAAATACATTTATGAAAAGTAGCTTGTAAAGCAAACTTTGTGACACGGGGGGGGGGGGGGGGGGTAAAAATGTTATAAAAAAATGTGACATTATGTATGGACAGCCCTTTACCAAGGAATCGGACGAAAATTTGCAAAACTACGTACATGCAGTATGAATCGGTGGACTAAGGATGTGCAGAAAGTTAGCGCTATATATACTGTTTAAGAAAATTGATAACGACATGGATTTAATTTAATTTGAATTTGTTGTTACTGAAGATACCTAGACTGCAAAACTGTTAGGAAAAATAGATGACTGTATAAAGCATATGGACATCAATGTCAGTTAGAAAGTTGAAACGATGGTCAAACAGGAAGGTTTCTGTCCAACTTTCATAATACGTCAGCTAATAAATCCACTAATGATGAAGCTGTTGAAAAACCAGACAAATACGTTCCGAGCTTTAGGTGATGTTGACGTTGATATTTTAAAGACGGCTATCATCAGATGGCAAAATTCTTCTGTAGCTATCATTTAAGAGGAAGTACTGGTTGTTCTCTTAATAGCCAAATCCCCAACTGATCACCACATTCTGCTCTCAAAATGTACCTGAAATCTAAAATCATACAACATGTATCTAAGGTATATATCAACAGTTCTTTTTCCCCTGAATCCATTAACACTGCTGGGGTCATATGTAACTCTCATGATACGGTGCTCTAGCCACAGAAAAGTCCCTCAATGAGTTCCGTTACAGATCAGTTATCAAAGTACAATAGACCCTCATTTTACGCGGGGGTTACGTTCCACGGAAATGCCATGTAAATCGAAACTGCGTAAATTGAGACCTAATAGTAGTGTTAAAATAGGGGTCAGGTTCCGTAGATAAAAAGAACACTTCATTCTAGTGATGATTAATTGTATAATAAGTTTAATGTGTACTTATATCGATTTTTATGCAAAACATGCATAAAGAAAACATAAACTAATTTCGTGTTCTGTTTATAAAAAAGATATTGTTTTATAGCAGTCATTAAGGATTTTTCTCTGTAATTCTTTGCGAAGTATTAACGCATCCACGATCACTTGCTTCACTGCCATGATAGAATCTTCCTTCATTAACAAATCAGAACAATCATTTCTATTGTCTAGGAATGGCTCAAAATTTTCAATATGAAAGTTTTTGGTTGTGTGTCACCGAAGTCGGTATCCTCGTTGGTTTTAGCCTCCTTTGTCACTCCTAAAAGCTCTTCTTCCAGTGAGTTCTGAACTATGTGAGTTTAATAACTTAATTTCTGGAAAGAGCTCTGGAACCAATCTCATAAAATGTCTCCAGGGGCCAAAGTTCGGTTATTAGCACGGCAAAATGCAATTTATTACGTGTAATCTGCAATCTTTAGGAGTTTAGATTTTGAAAGAGAGGAAAATGTTATTTGTTTGCATTGCCGCATCCGCGTAAAACTGAAACTCAACCGTGTAAAATAAACTAAAGGTGTCAAATCTTAAACAGTATATAATCGAGGATAATACGCTGTTTACGATTTAAATTAATACGCTGTTAAGTGACCGGAAGGTCACTTGTAGAAAATCATTGTTAAACTATCTGTTGTAAGATTGCATTGCAAGGGCAGTTGCTACAATGAAATCAAAATACATGACGAAGGGGATGACGATCACATCAATACATTACCAATTTCTTAGAACAACATTTCCACTGCTGGTGACTTGACCCTTCCGCCTCAGAATAAAACCAAGATGTCACCTTAAAGATGATATTTTCATTTTCTAATTACTGTCAGTTCATATTCCACATAAACACTTTCAAAATATTGATTAGTAATAATGTAATGAAACTAAAATTACAAGAAGGTACTGCGTGTCAATTACGTTTACCCTATTTCTATTATTAAAATTTTTCTTATTATGCTATAGCATCGAATATTCATTTCTATAAGAATAAAGAAATTGAGTACATGCTAGAACTTCATAGTTTTTGGTTGCTTGTCAGCTGGGTGTTGCGGTTATTGGGCATACACTTCGTATTTCTTTGGTATCAGCTTTGAATCTGCAGTTCAAGTGTTCAGCCGGTAGATTTTCAAGACACAGAAAACCGTCAGGGTTCGTGTCACATGATCGCTGCACAAGATCTCTTAAGTGCCTGCTTGGCACAGAGACTCTGAGACAAGAAGAACAAGATTTTTTTTTCTTTGAAAAGCAATAGTTTTCAAGAAAGTATCCCTAAAAAACCACTGGAAATGTGACAATATGAAGTAAAACACAATAAATAATAAATTTAGTTAACTTTCCCTTTTATTCGGAACACATTTTTCCTGCCGTTTCTGAGATATAATCGAAAACCACAAAATTTGGCTCTCGCTTCCCACCTTTAACACCCCCCTAGGGTTGGGGACTTTCAGTATGTTTACTTATTAATTACTTCTAACAAATTTCTTACGGAGGAAGTGCTGACATTCTGCACTTCCCCAGTTTGCTTTCATTAAACAATGCCATGGGTATGGAGCTAATTCATACTGCATATATACGTAGTTCTTCAAATCTTTGTCCAATTTCTTGGTAAGGGGATGTCCATTAATGATGTTACACTTTTTTTCAACATTTTTTAACCTCCTCCCCCTTTGTCACGAAGTATTTTTCAAAAGGTACTTTTCATACATAAACATATTCTTATTAAAAAATGCTTGATGTCACACATCGTTTTACTCTTCCCCCTTGTCACAAAGTCCCTATTTCACAAACCTCCTTCTCCCTGGAAGCGTGACACTATTTGTGTTGTAGTAATCCACTAATACTTCTTCATTGTCGATTAGGATTGTCAAATTCACTGAGGAAAGAGGAAACCCGCGATCCTTTCGAGTCAGTTTGAACTTTGTGAATGGCAAGTGTTCCATTTTTTGCCATGAAAGTCGTGTTTGAAATTCTGTAACTTTTGATCGGTTGAATAAAATATAATAAAATAGCATATCAAATTGAAGGAAATTTAAAGTTCTAAAATTTTGTCATTTACAATTTTCATGAATATTGACCCTGGGAGGCACTAAGAGCAAATGTTTGACAAAAAGAGAGAATTTTTCCTAAAATCATCGATTTTTCATAACATATACCCAGATAATTATTGGAAATTTGACAAATATATGTAGAAACAATTTCATAGTAAGTTTATTTGGCTTGAACTTTTATTTTAAACACATTTTTTTCCACCGTTTCTGACATTTTCTTGAAGAACCCAAAATTTTCTTTTCCCCTCCTTCCCATCTTTAAGGGCGGGGACTTTTAGTATGTTTACTTACTAACAGTGGCGTACTGGGTCAAAAATGTGTACCGGGAAAAACACTTGACCGGCGCCTTGTTCTATTTTCGCACTCCCCCCCCCCCCTCCCATTCACCAAGTTCAACTAAAAAATTAAACTTGATGAACTTCCCATCCGAGGAGTAGATAATCTTCAACGCCCCAAGACAACTGAAACTTTTGCGCCCCCCCTCCTTTTTTTTTTGTCGAAATGAGAGAAAGTTTTTTACTTCCTTCGGTGATGGTAGAAAGAGGAGTGTTTTAGAGGGAGGGGTGGTTTCGAAGTTAGAACTTCTAAAATTAAACTTTGGGCGAGTTTTTTTATAAATAAGAAACGAGTAAAAAGAGGAATTTGAAGGGGAAGAGGATAGAGAGCGCTCCCTCGTCTATTTTTCGGGATCGAAAAGTTAAAGTTAAATTGTTATCTACAATCATCCTAATAAAGAAGGGGGGGGGGAGTCCGGGGCTCTCCCCGGGAAATTTTTCGAGATTGTAGTCCCTAAAACGCAGTTTTAGATGATCTCTAAATATTATTCTAAAACTGCGATATCTAAAGATTATCTCTAGATTATCTTTGGTAATGTTACGGGCTGAAAAGGTTCGATGATGCTCCCAGACATATTTCGAAATTGAAACTTTGAAAACGCAATTGTGGATTATATCCAATTATTTAAGAAAGGGTGGTTGGATCTTCCCCGAAGTTGAAGCGGTAAAAAGGCAATTAGACTATTTGCGGTGATATTAGGGGAGGATAGTTTCGGTCACCCACTCTCGAGAATTTTTCGAACGTAACGCGTTTTTCGACGTAAAAACGGCAATTTTTCGCAGGTGAAATCTTAAAACCACGATTGTAGGCCATCTTTGGTAATGCTAAGAGGACGGGCCTTTTTTCCGAGTTTGAGGCTCTAAAAACTTTATTTCAGTTGACTTTCAGTGATGTAAGGGAGAGGAGTTCCTGAGAGCTCTCCCCCGAACCCTTTCGAAATTCAAACCCTTAAACAAAATTTAAGACGATCTTTAATGATTTTAGAGCTAGTGATAGGATCGTTCCCCAAGAAAGGTTTCAAGGTTAGCTCCTAAAACACAGTTTTTAGACGAGCATTGGTAATATCAGTGGGCAGAGAGGTTCGGAGGATTTCCTTCGGAAATTTTTTAAAATTGAAATTCCAGGAAAAAATTACAGACTATCTTCGACGATGTATTAGGCAGTTTGGGAGCTCCTCTCGGAAATCTTTTCAGAATTGAAGCCCTAAAAACGACCATATTTTTAGACCGTCTTTGATGATATTAGAAGGGAAAGGAGGTTCGGGAACCTCTGGAATTTTTAGAAATTTAAGCCCTAAAAACGACTATCTTTGGTGATATTAGGGGGAAGGAAGGTTCAGGGATTTCTGGAATTTTTAGAAATTTTTAGAAATTTCAGTCCTAAAACCGAAATTTTAAACGAATTAATATGATGGGGTGGTTGCGTTTCTGGAATATTTGAGTGGGGCGCTCTCCTAGAAGCTTTTTGAAATTGAAAACCTAAATAAGTAATTTTAGGCCGTCTTTGGTGACTGTAGGCGATGTGGTTAGGGAACTCTTCCTCGGAATTCTTTCAAAATCAAAATTAAAAAAACACGCTTCTCGGCTACCTTTGGCGACCAAAAACGAAGGAATATAAGGTTCGGTTTCTTCCCACTCTTCCGCTTTCTTCTCTCTTTTTACGTATTTGTTTTTATTATTGGTAAAAATGTAGTGGAAAACGCTCCCCCAGTTTTCTTTTCTAAACCCATTTGAGTGCTTTAGTTTTTCGAAAATGAAATTTTAAATTTCCAGCCTGATATTTTCATTTATTTGAAATACAAGAGTTTGCGACTCCAAAGAGAAAACTTTTCACATTTTGGAGTGATGTCTCTAGAGTCTTTTTTCCCCTCCACTTTATTTTAATTTAAACATCATGCCTCCTAAAACTCGGGATAAAGTTTTGGTTTACCTTCACGTTAAAACATTCAAACACTAAGAACTTATTATTAATTCATTGCATTATTTAAATCTCGTTCACTACTTTTTTTATACTTGTTTTGTTATTTTATTTTAACTTGTTTTCTTTTTAAAATATATTACAGCGGCCTACATAATGCTATTATGTTATTTATCTATTCATTTTTTTATTGAACTAAATGTCGTAATAGGTTTGTAACGATACGCTATTTTTTTTTTCAATCAAAAGTGTTTGAAACGTATAATTTCAGCGGACTTCAGTTAGGTAAATTATTATGCAGGAACTTGGATGTTTCTCAATAATATGCGAATATTTCATTTTCATTTTAAATTTGGCAGAAAAAATACTTTTTGTCACTTTTATTCCTTTAGTTCATTGATCATTACAATTTCAATTCTTAAAGATTGCGAAGATTTTCTTCTTTTTTCTTTTTCTTTTGCTGTTTTTAATCACCTTCAGAAATTGGCGGCTCCCTTTCCGAAAAAATGGTGGATGTTGGCGACGGCCCTAAGCGCTTCTTCAAAAAAGTTTCGAAATTGAGGTCTTTACAAAACATTAGATCATCTTTAATAAAGTGAATACGGTGAATCGTCCCCGGAAAGCTTTCGAAATTTAAAGTTCAAACATCGTATTTGAAGGCCATTTTTGCTGACTCTAGAGAAAGGCATGCGTTTCAAAACTTTTCTGTGGAAATTTTTCGCATTTGAAGTCTTAAATGATATAACTGTATGCTGTCTTTGATAACTTTAGAGGACGGGATGGTGTTCGGGGACTCTCTTCTGGAAAGTTTTCGAAATTGAACAGCTAAAACGAAATTGTAGACAATTAATTATAATTTCGGGAATTATAATTTCGCTGAAGGTAGGGTGGCTCCTCTAGTAAGTTTCTGAAATTGAAGTCCAATATGCTAAATTTCAAACGATCTTTTATGATGTGGGTCATCTAGGTGCTATCCCCTGAAAATTTTCGAAATTGAAGTACTTTAAATGGAAATTTTGGCGATCTTTAATAATGCTGGGTTAAGGCGTTGAGTTATATCTCTGGTATCCAAAGGAACTATGTGCGTGTGTATGTGTATGAGGCTGCAGCCTGAATCCCCGTCCGCACTTAGCGAAACCGAAGTTTTTGCCTTTCTTTTGCTTTGTTGGAAGCGTCATCAAGACAACATAAAAAATTTTACCTTAGCCCCTCCCTTTCCCCCATCAGGACTAAAAACCCTGGCTTTGTCACCGAGTTATAGAGAGATGGACGCCGTACGAAAGTTAGATGTCCGAGATAGGCGCCTTGGTTCAAAAATATCTGGAAGCCACGGCATTATTCAAAATTTTTAGGGGAAAGATTAATAGTTTCAACTGAGTTCAAGTCGGCGCTGAATGGCTACTTATTGTTAGATTCGCGAATTGATACTTCAAATTAAAAAAAAAAAATCCTCTGAGGTCATTTTTATTTAAAAAAAAAAAAAAAAGGAGGGGAAAACTCTGCAGCCATTTTATTCCTAGGGTGAAGGAGGTACACTGTAAAAAAAATTCGGAAACGTTTCTGAGTATATCGTGCAGCTGCGGTTCATGAAATTTTCAAAAACGTTTCTGAGTATTTCGGAATCCTCTTTCTGTAATGTCCAGAAACGTGTCTGAGTATTTCGGAATCCTCTTTCTATAATTTCCAGAAATGTTTCTGAGTATTTTGGAATCCTCTTTCTGTAATTTTCAGAAACGTTTCTGAGCATTTCGGAATCCTCTTTCCGTAATTTCCAGAAATGTTTCTGAGTATTCTGTGCAGCTGTGGTTCATGAAAGTTTCGAAAACGTTTCCGAGTATTTCGGAATTCGCCAAAAAAATTTCTAAAACGTTTCTGAGAATTTCGGAATCCTTTTTCCGTGATTTTTTCTAAAAAATAATTCTTTACTATAGTATTGCATGCCATATCAGTTTCAATTCTTTCATATCTAAGAGCAATGAAACGAGCAATTTTAGAATCATTCGTGGATTTTTTTTTTCTGAATTTCTAATGACAAATAGCATGGTTAACAGCATAACATATGCACAGTTATAAATTTTTGAAAATTTATGAAATAATATAGTAGTTTCATTCATAATCACAAAATCGTCGGGGGAGGGAAGGGGAGTACTTTCTCAAAAGTGGGATTGTTTGTTAAACAATATTAAACTTCAGTTTTTCTCTCAATATTTTCAAGACAAAATTATCAACATATTGTATTTTCAATGCAGAACTTCAAAACATATCTTGCATCAAACTTGATAGCTTTTATTTTCGGATAAAATTTGACAGAACTTACCTACACTTTGCGTTCCGAAATTCGTTCACGTCAAGTCAATTTCTTTGACGAACAAAGTGTACCGAAAAGTACCAACAGAGAAATTGATGAATTTAAATATGACACCAAAGTCCCCCTGCTGGAAAGATTCGGGTTTATTCTTCTGTTCTTGCCCTTTTCCAGTTTATCACAAATATAGATACTTAATCAAAAAAGGTTACTGATTTTATTTTTAGAGTGTGCGCAAAATGCATTATATATTTTATTTATTAAAACATTGAACTCTATTTCATGATTATTCCATTTCATATATACGAGAGTCCCCCCCCCCCACACCATAAGAGTGATGTTGCACCCATAAAATGATATAAATCGCCCCCCCCCCCTTAAAAAAGCAACCCCTTGAAAATGTCAATGGTACAGTCTGCGTGGTGAACGCCCCTCGTCTTCTCCCCATATGTGCATTGCATACTAATAACATAGTATTTAAAAAATGATCACTTTTAAAACGATGACATGAAATAATATTACTTTTTATTTCAGCATGTAAATGCAGCTGTTCCATTTTTGCCACTGACTCATTCCTCCTGACTGTCCTACATTAAACTAGTATATCCACGAAGGAAATGTTATTTTCGGAACAACTAATGTCAAGGAATTTTTTTATTGTTAACCACATTTAACAAAATGAATAAGCAGATGAATTAATTGCATAACTATGTTCTTACTAATAGATAACATGGTCATTTTCTAATGGTATAAATATTTTTAAATGAATGAATAAATTATAATAAAAAAAGATAATACTGGCACATTTTTTGTGAAGCATATTACAATACTAGAAAATATTTGCATTACCATATTTTTAATGAATTAAACAATTGATTTTTTTTTTCTTTTGCGTAATTAATCAGTTTCAGTTGGTTACAACAAATAGTACACCGCGCACATAGGTATGTAGGATAACTTTAAATTAATTCGATAAACCCAAAAACAGTTACAATTGGAGCCTCATCAAATGCAAATCAAGAAAAATATAAATGTATATAACAACATGTTTTAAAATATTCATTAATACTTACAAGTGAACATGAGCGGAAGAAAATCTAAGTACCTCCAGTACAACTGAATAAGTAATCCAAAGGGTTTCGTTTCATTAAGTATAAACACGGGTGTTGAAACTATTCACACTTGAACACACAATAGATATCTAATTACGGTCGCATTGGAAATTGTGAAGAAGCAAATGGTTATTAACTAACTTAATAGCTGCGTACATCGTCTAAAAAATCAAGGGCAGTCCAAAATGCAAAGGCGTAAAATTAGTTTCGACACATTTTACTACTCTCTAGACATGAAATAACAAGCAATCCAATGCTAAACAGTTGCTGACTGCAGCAACCATAGATAAGAAAAAAATAAGTTCTCGTTATTTCCGACTCATTGGCGCCCGAGTTGAAAGGATGAAATAGGTTTCGAAGCGTTGCGTCATCGCTTCCGCTTCTAGTTTTTTTTGAAATAACAAAAAGCTTTCTGAATATTGAGGCGTTCGCTATTGGGTGAAGGATTCCTACTATTTCGGAAACGTTTCTGATATATCCAGAAACGTTTCCGAAATTTGTTACAGTGTAGATTCGGATGGGAATGAAAAAAGCATTTTACATGAACGATTTTGATTAAACTGATGGATGGAGGTTACTTTGATTTTAAAAAGGGATGGTACGTAGTTTTATGATGTTAAGTCGTCTCATTTGTTCAGCTCATACGATAAATCTTATGGTACCAAGCGCCGCAATATCCGGTACAATATTCATAAATAATAATAATTAAAAAAAAGAAAGGCGCTGGCGCCCTAAGCCACCGGCGCACCGGGAATTTTCCCGGTATCCCGGCGACCCAGTACGCCACTGCTTACTAACTACCTTTAACAGTATTCTGAAGTCAAAAATTATGCATATTCCATGCACGCTACATCCCTGTTTTCAGCACTCATTGACTGGACTAATTATTCGAGTAAATAATAAGTTCCAGCTTTTAGATACATACCTGAAACGATATTCAAAATTTAGAGGGAGGTGTTTCACTTTCAAATGAAGCATATAAAAGAACTTCAGCTGAAAAATTAAATGAAATTTCAGATGGAAGTCAAAGTTCTTAGAACAATTAACAACTGTAGAAAACATTTAGACACTCTAAGAAAGCTATACTAAGAAGGGGTGAGGGTTTCTTCTCCTTTTCTGCAACACTTTCAAGTAGTTTGAAAATGTTAAAAAAAATTTTATGGTGTATATTGAGATGCACTAGTTGAAATAGATAGGTAGTAATTTTTTTTTTACTAATAATCTCTTATATAATTAAAAACTGAGCGTATCTATGTATGTTCAAGCTTCTTCTCCCGAACGACAGTGAACTGACCATCGAACCAGGTATCGATGGATTCGTAATCTTCCCGTCTTCATGTTTGGCTATTTAACATAATCCTCCAAAAATAATTAGCGGAGATATCAATTAAAAACTATTAGTTATGAAGCTTGGATTTCGACATAAAATCCCTATTTTTCGAATTCCTCCTTCCTTCGCTTTCCTCCTTTCAAATTATTATTCAGTGCTTCATCTCAACTTTCTGCAACAACGCTTTTATTAAAATGTATAGCGGTGAAGAAAATCATTGAGACCAGGCCGAGGACTGCTGATGGCCTTTGAAAAAAGTGAGAAAGGTGACAAATTTGAAAATAAAGGTGACTAAAAGGTAACAAAAAAGGTAACTAAAAGGTGACCAAAAGCAATTTGTTAAGAACTCAAAAAACAGAAAAGGATTATCTCTTTTTACTGACTTTTACCAAAATAGCCTATATGCTTTTTGTAAAGATTTCTACCGTTTCACTTTCAATAGATGTTTTAATTTTTTTCCATTTTCTTAGTTTCTTCTTCACAATCCTTTCTTTTTTGCTCTTCTTTTTGCTGCTGTTTCAATTCCAAATCCTTTTTCCTTTTACATTCCTCCATGTATGTTGTGTAATTTGCGTGTGCTTGTTGTGCACATTTAATCATTTCTGGACCAATTGGTAAAAAAAGCAAATGAGGATATTCTTTTTACAGCATCTTTAACTATAAGTATGCTGTTTAAAAATCTTTCAGTCCTTGCTGTCTTATTTTCACCAAAAAGATGCTTTGAAATGGAAAATAGTCTTTCAATGTCAGCATTACCATGTGATAATGCAAGTGAAGCTTTTATCACCTTAGAAACATTGGGAAACTTTAGAACATTGGAAGTTGAGTCCTTTTTTGAAATGTGCTGCTGCCAGTAGATACAGGGTGGCGACAGGAACTGGAAAAAAAAGTTCCCTGACTTTTCCTGATTTCCCTGATTAAGTTCACCAAATTTCCCTGATTTACGTTACAAATGATAATGGTTTAATTTCTAAACCCTACCTGAAAAGCATTGCATATTAAATAAAATGCAGTGTTTAAAATGGTTTAAGCTGTTAATTAAAAATATATTTTGAAAAGAAGCTCCTTTTTTTAGTAAAAATAGTTATTAAATTATTGACAGAGAAATATTATAGGAAATCTAAAACAAAAACTTAACTTCCAGGAACCAGTTAAAATAAGAATTCTGAGAAATTATTAAAACCATTCTTAAAGGCATATCTAATCAAGATGAAACTAAAAATTTTAAATGGAAATAATCTTTAACTGAGCTTTTAAGCAGTATAATTGTTACTGCAAGAGTAACAAGTGATAGTTAAAGTAAAGAAGCAATGTAGTTCTACTTAAGTAAAAAATACTGAACCGTGTGCAGGTAAACAGCAGTATCTGCATAAATTAGTTTTCGAGATATTTGAAGAAATGTGTAGTGGATTCAGTACTAACAATGGGGAAATGTTGGAATTAGAGGTTTTTTTCTCGCCTTTTTTTTCAGCGGAAACCAAATAAACGAGCTTGTACAATAAAGGTAACATACCATAGATGACAAAAATGCAAAAATAAAAAAGAATACTTTGCAGTTTCTGCCCTTTACCTGCACACGGCAGAATAGACATATTTATGTAAAACAAATTGAAATCTTTCAACAACCAGTCATATTGAGCTATTCTCTAATTAAGAACTTAGTTTTTAATGAATGAATACAGTATTTTAACTATTAAAAAAGAAGAAAAATATTTACTTATGTACACAACTCGGTTTCAAATGATTTCATTAGTTGTCGCAAAAAAATCTTAGATTACTTTAGTTACAAACAACATCACAAAACATTTCAAAAACAATTATTAATTTCAAAATATATATGTATATGGTTTTAAAATAAAAGAGTTTTTAAAGTCTGGAAAAAAAAACCCTTCGAGTAATCTGAAGTAACAGGGAATAATAACATGGCAAAAAAACAAATTTAATTTAAGTCAAATTAATTTTAGCAATTAAATTAATTTGAGAAAACAAAGATCTTTTCTTGAAATTGTGATATAACAGTATGCTAATTACTTCAAGACAATGAGTAAAAGCAAGGGAGCAAAGTCATTAATGATGGCTTCCTCTTTGCCTGTAGGGTTATTTATTTTACATAGCATGGAATGGGTGAAGAAAAGTTCAAGCTAAGTAAAATAAACAACTTTACAGACACAGAATCAATCTTAGGAAGCTCATCCTAAGATTGAATACTTTGACCTTGAGGAAAAAAGATGCACAAATATTCGGCAATGTGTAATCGCACCTTATTAATTTTACTTTTTTAAAACGAATAATAGGCTGAAAATTCGCATGGAATCAAAGTACTTCATTTTGCAAGGAAAAAAATTTTTTTTTCTTCATTTGATCAATTTTCCCTGATTATTTGTTATTTTTTCAAAATTCCCTGATATTTCCCTGATTTTTCCCTGAGTGATAAAGTTCCCTGACTTTTCCCTGATCTCCCTGATTTCCCTGGTCTGTCGCCACCCTGAGATATCAATAATTTTGTTTTTGGATGCTTCATCTTTTTCCAGCTGCAAAAGTTTCCATTCATCTTGCAACCTATCGAGTGGAACATTGAAAGGCATGATTTTGGTAATCTTTATCAAATCCTTACAGCTTCTAGATTTACTTCTTTCTTTTGGATCCAAAAATTTGAAACTTTTCAGTAACCCGTTTGATATGCAACTTTTTTCTATTACATACTTGCATGCAGTCACACAATGCTTTTTAACACCTCTTAAAAACATAACCTTTTCATTTTCTTTCAGTTTTGACAGTTCATCTGTCACCTATTCACTAACAACGAGATCTTCAAGAGGTAGTCTGTTACCAACTGCAAACAGTTTATCCGTGTCTTGGTTTGAAAAATCAACTTTCTTTATGACAGAGGCTTTTATAACTTGAGCCATAAAAGTTTGAACAATGGTCTCTATTTCTTGGTACAATTTGTGTATCATAGGCGCTTGGCATTGAAAGCATTTCGTGAACTGCCTAAATAAATCAGCAGATGAAAAGATAAAATGCAGCTCAGCTTTTATAGAAGGTCTTTTTAAAACATTTGCAACAGCTTTATATGACCTGCATTGCATAGCTGAATTCTTTTTCAAAGACACATGTTTAAAAAAATAATACTGAAGAGCATCCCACTGTTCCAGTAGTCTGTTTGCTGCAGGTCCAAGAGTAAGCCAATGGGTAGTTGTGTGTTTCAGGAACTTGTGATGAGGTGTATTTAGTTGAGCTTGCACTTCTTCAAAGTCCTCCTAACGGGAAGGCCAACCATCAAAATAGCTATCAGTACGAAGAAGAAGTTCAGATGCTTCTTCACCTAAATACTGCAATGCTTTGACATATGCATTAGATTATGCATTGTATGAATACTGCAAGTACCAATATTTATTAGGCTTTTTTCTCGTGTCTCAAGGATAATAGTGTCAAACAACCTAAAAACCTTTTTATTAACATCAGGACCATTCAAAGGAAAGCATGAGACATTTATTCATGGATAATTACTCTCGGTAAGTGCTTCACATAGCTTCTCAATCGAAATTTCACCAACTGCCTTGCCCAAGAAGAAAGTTTTGAGATGCCTTGTTGTGATGCAACATTGGCTTTCAGACCAATATTTTGTTGTTCGTTGCAGTTCTTTTTTGTCTTTGACATGGGTAGTTTCATCAAAGCTCAAAGTATAATAGGATAAACATACTTCTTTTAACATACATTCCCGAAAATAAGGAGCAAGTCCATCTGTAGAAGGGATAGAAAGACTGGTTCTGCTCATAGGGTGCAATTGCAAGCGATAAAAAAATTCCCCGATTTCCCGATAGCATAGCTATTTTTCTTAAACAACAACAAGGTGGGGGGGGGGGGGGCTATTTAAGGCTATTTTTTAAATTAATTTCTCTGTTAAAGCTACCATTCAGATACTTTTCAGAGATTTAATTATTTAAAAAAAAAATCCCTAAGACGCATTTCAAAAAAGGTGAGAAATGTGACAAAAGTTGCAAAAGGTGACTAAAAGTAACCAAATTTTCAAAAGGTGACTAAAGGTGAGAAAGGTGACTGACTCCTCGGCCTGTTGAGATGAAAGATCTGTTGCCATTTTTTTTCTCGAATATGAACAGGTAAAATTCTTGTTTTTGTTTTGAGGCTTTTCCTGTAATCAGGGGATTTAAAATATTTACTTTTTGGGGGTTTTCCGCAATCTGCTGCAAAATTTCACTGACTTTTTTTTGGTTTAAGGCTGAGTGTTGAACTCGCGTCATAACTTTTATTTTCGAGGTGGACCGTGCAAAGCCGGGCGATGCAGCTAGTAAAGCTGAAAGTCTGTATGTCTGGATCTCAGTATGTCTGGTACATGCATAGGGTCTAAACAGTTCAGCCGATTTGCATGAAATTTGGCACAAAATTAGTTTTTAGCATGCAAGTGAGTACCTTGAAGCGATTTTTTGAAAATTTGATTTTGTTCCTTTTCTATTCCAATTTTAAGAACATTTCACCAAACAAATTATCATAATGTGGACGAACGAATTACCATAACGTGGACGGATAAATTACCATAATGTGGAACATGGGCGAGCAAATAAACTAACAAATCGGCGAGAAATTCATCATCCATCATTTGTAAATATACAAGCTAACCAAATGAGCTTTTTTAATTTTCTACTACGGGCAAAGCCGTGCGGGTACCCTTAGTTTCAAATAAGGGAATGAGTGAGATTTGAAAAAAAAAGTGCTTTTAACAGGGTTCATCAAAAATATTACGGAGTTTTTTGTGACTTTTAGCTAAAGAGTAATGTGCAGTAACATGTTACCCATCATCTAAATTTGCATATGTATTTTTTTTTAAAAGGATTTTTTTGTAATGAACATACAGTATATCACCAATTGTATTTGGACCCTTTCTCACATTTTTTATCGATTTTTCGAGAAATGAGAGACACATTCTTTTGTCACATAAAAAGTATGCTCGAGCCATCATTTTCCAATAAAAAATAAATCACCCATGCACTTAGAGGACTTGCAACAAATTGGGAAAACAACAGAAGTTTTTTTATCATCTTTCATCTAAAACAGTGTTTCTTAATTTCTTTGATCAGTGGAACCCTTTTAAATGCTCATTTTTTTCGTGGAACCCTTAGTTTTTGTCAATAGTTTGCAGTATCGTAGCCAAGATTCCGTTTAAGAGGTATCCCAGATTCTTATCTCAAAGAGACTATCACATTAACTGTTTGTCGCTAAATTGATAATTAAATAAACATCATTATGGAACACAGTAATTATTGCAAACAGCTAATTTTTATTTGTAATTATAAAACAGAAAAACACTCATATTTGTATAGGCGCCCCAAAAAAGTGGAAAGTCAAAGGAGGTGCGGTTGAAGGGGGGAACAGGTTTGGTGAGTGACACACTTAAAGCTAAATTTTTTCTTCAAAAATTGGGCAATTGAATTTTTACGTCATTATTAATGAATTGGTCTTTTTCGAGAGACGGACTCAAAAAGTTTGACCAGATGGCCACAGAAGATTTCCTCCTGCCCCAAAATTAAAGTTCCATTTTAATTTTTACGGAATAATAACATGAAAAAAGCATAAAACCAGCACTTATTAAATCAGTTCTTTCTTTAAACACGTGAATAGATAATCACGATCATTTTTCGTTTGATTTCTAGTTTTGAACCCAGAAAAGTGGAAAGGCAAAGTCCCTTTACTGTTGAAAGTAAGAGGGCATATGGGCAATTGCTCCACTTGTCCCCTTGTACGAGCCACCTATGCCTATTTGTGATTCTGAGCATTTTTAAAAGGGATAAATAACCTCAAAATTTATGTATGAGTTACATAATTAAAATATTTTCTTAGTTAGTAAAAGAAATACTGATGTATTTTCCCTACAATAGTGTTAATAATTCACTAAAATTTACAAAGAAAAAGTTTTAAAAAACTTAAAAACTAAAATGTCTCTTATTTTACAACAATTTTTAAAGATTTTTTTTTTTTTAAATCAGAGACTTTGATGTCTCAGTATGTAATGTTGACTTAAATTGGTCCTCACTCATTAAATGTTAAAATTGTGCTTTCAACTGCTGCCATTAGTGATTGTAATACCGGTATACTGAATACCGGTATTTCAAGCAATTTTGCAATTTCATAATACCCGTAACTGTTGAGGTAAAATACCGGCACTTTCGGTATTTTTGGCGCCTTCGGTACCTCAGTTTTTCAACACTGAAGTCACTTTTAAACTATTTTCGGTGATATTAGGGGGTCAGTAGCTTCTTCAAAAAATTTTTCGAAATTGACGTGTTGAAAAGTGAGAAAGAGGTGCTTTGTGACTGATCTTGGGAAAAATTTCGAAGTTGAATCTTATAGGCACAATTTCAGGCGACAAATAGAATTATTCCTATAGTGGCTAACCCTGATGAGTAATAAAGCTCAAATAAGTATACGAAGTCAAAGTAAATTTATTTTTAATTGTGGGAAAGCGTTTTTATCGATTTTTTAAGTGACAAATTTGAAAGATGTGGAATAAAAACATGCAAGTCTCATGGAACCCTGAAGAGAGCTTCATGGAACCCTGGGGTTCCGCGGGACACAATTTAAGAAATGCTGATCTAAAATAAAGGGAATAAGCTCAAGGGTGTAAAATCAAAAATTCATTTCTGTATGAGCTTTGTATCAGCAAAAATGTCAATTTTGTATCAGAACGAACAGTTTTGTATCAGGTAAACTCACGGTTTTGAAACAGAATCTTTAATTTTGGGCAAGATCACTACACACTTTGAAGCAAATACAAAACATTTGTGGCAAAAAAGTACATAAATAATTTTTAAAATCCAATTTGGTAGCAATATTGCCATTCTAAAAAAAAAAAGTGTGCAAGACCTACTTTTGGTATATGTAGGGGTAGGTTGCCATCGATGAACCGGTTTCATGACTAGACCGCGAAGATATTTCACGTACCAGAGTTTGCGCAGGCGCGTAATCAGTTTTAGTACCTTCCTTTGTCTGAAAACGATCTACTGCAGAGTTGTCAAGTAGCTAAAATTATTCAATCATATTGTTGATCTGTCAGAAAAGATTTCTACCATTGTCTTACAAATTATTGAGATTTTCATTTAGTTATAACATGTTTTGAATATCACCGATCATCTAAACGTGAACATTGAATTAAAAGAGTGTCTTTTCAATTACAATTCCCCATACTTTATGTTTCATCATGATTAGTCACAGCAGTAACACCAATAAGATTCAAAATGACGCAGTTGCTATCATTGGACCACTAGGTGTTTCCACGAATGGACCACCTGACAAAGTGGTTTATTCATGGAAAATCACAAATATTGTTGTAATTTCAGCTCAATTACCTTTGAAAATTGCTCAATTGTTTGAAAATAAATATGACATGCAAAAAAAAAAAAAAAAAAAAAAAAAAACAATAATAATAATAATAATCTCAGTAATTCATGAAAATTCTTATACTTAATTATAATTTCAAGGCAATTTTTTTAATAAAATTGATTAAAAATGTAAATCATAATAATACAGTTTCAAATACTTTTGCTGTTCCAAAAAGAAAATTCCAAAGTTAGTAAAATCTAGTGGACAAGTAAGAACATGTAACATGCTACAGTAGCTTATAGAAATGGTGGTATTAGCCTTAGTGAAGTCTGCCTACAATATAGAGTCTTAAAACCAACTTTAACCAGTCGCATGGAAAATAAAACCGGTTTGTTGTTACCTTAATCACTTATTAAAAATTTAGGAGATAACCCCTCCAAAATAGGAATATGATAAGTGAATCTTATTTTGAAACTAGAGAATAAGTTTTTGGAATTACTTCCGAAAAATTGGGGGAATTGGCATTTCAAGAGACTGAGAAAATAACATGTCCCACAGATTTAATTAAGACAAAAAGTCTGTTAGTACTATAGTCTCTGGTAGTTTGAGACTTAAGCTTCTGCATTCAGTAATAATATGGTCGAAAATGTTCTCTGACATTTTAGAGAGCACAATCTTGCGTCAAACGAAAATTTTCAAAATCGATTTGACAAAAATCTCAACGGTTCAAAAGATATTAGCTAAGAACAGTGTCGTGCAGGTTGGGAAAATATCAAGTGGTGAACGAGGTGTGATGACAACAGCTATGTGTTGTGTGAATGCTAGGGTTTTTTTATGTTCCTTTCATTTGAAAATAAAACATTTTAGAAAATAAATCTATTTTTCTTTAACTTATTGTTATTTGTAGTCTTTACTGATCACCTGTTATAAATATTTGTAAGTTAAGCATTGATTTTTTAATTTGAGAATGTGGTCCATCGATGGAAACTCGATGGTTCACCCATAGCAACTGATAGCCATGAATGGACCGCATGCTAAAATATTTATTTTTAATTTTCATTCTTTACTGTGCATATTTATCATGAAAGAAAATATTATTTTTAAAAGAGAAATAAACTGAGAAATTGTTCCTATAATTAACATGAAATTAGAGTTGAAATTCCTTTCTAAAAAAATTGAAAACTTATGTGGTTCATAGCCGGAAACCTTCCCCTACAAGGTTAATCATAATACATACCTAACTAGAATCTTAATTTAGTTGTTTCATAGCATTTGTTGATTCTCAAAGATTTAAATCGTCAATTAGAAAGAATCAGCATAAAAAACACATTACGAGTTCCGCTTGGAACAAAAAGCCCCCCTTTCATGAAAACAATCCTTTCAAAATGAGCTTTAAACTAACTTATAACAACTTACAGAGCTATAGAGGCTATGGGGTTCCTGAGCATTGCAAAGCGGCAGTTTTAAACATTTGAAAAGCCACTTTGAAATTCATGGTCTCTAGTAATATATTTTGCTGTTTAGGTAAGGACTTGAATTCAGTTGAACCTAGGATTTTCCATTAAAATAGAAACTCATAGAATATGCTGTTCCAATTAATTGAAAGAGTTGAAACAAGTTTATTTGATGCAGAAAGAAAATTTCTTTCAAACAGCGCAGAATGTTTAGGGGTGTTCAAATCTTTCATCCCTTTAATAGGCAATTTATGTGAAATTTTAGCTTAAAAAATAAATTTAAAAAAAAAAACTAATTCAAAACTAAAAATAAAAAAACCCCAGTTGCAACCTCCCAGCACTTGAAGTAATTTAATACCAAATTTTAAGGCTCTAGGGTTTTTTGGATGCAGGCACGCTACAGACTTCCTTTCACAATATTTTTGACCTCATTTTTTTAAAAATCTATATAGATTATGTGACACAAACAACAACTATAATATTAAAATTAAAAAATACCTTTTGTATATTCATTACATTCAAAACTAAAGAGGGGAAAAACCTTTAAAAACATACTTATAGGCAGTTTCTAATTATTACAAAAGAAAGAAAAGGGGGGAGGGGGAGGATAGAGAGAGAGATGCTAGTATAAAATATGTGACATTATTTTTTACTTATTTTTTACTAAGGATATGTAATGACAGAGCACTGAACTGCGTAAGTGATTGGCAGGTGTCAGACCGGATTACCCTATCTGATCATAGACTAATCCTAATGACTTTTCAGGTCTTGCACTAAGCATACTGCAGGAGGAACGGAATCCCAAACGAACATCTTGGGACTCCTATCGGGAAGATCTAAGGGTCTCCCTAACAGGTAAGAATTTTAAACTTACTTCGTTGATAGACTTGGAACTAGCTATTGATTCACTTCAACAATTTATACTCCAATCTTATCAACATAATTGCAATGCAATCTCCACTAGTTTACCAAGACTAGTTTCTTGGTGGTGTAAAAATCTTAGTGGATTAAGAAAGAATTGCCGAAGACTTTTTAATAAGGCCAAGAAAATGGGTGATTGGTCTTCATACCATGAAGCTCGCAATAATTACAATAAGGCTATAAGAACCAGTAAACAGGATAACTGGAGATAGTTATGTAGCCATTAGGACAGCGTTTCTTGTGTTGCTCTCAACTCACGAAAATACTCTCTAGAGACAAATTTTGTCAACTGGGTTCCATTGAAAAGGAAGATGGTTCCTTTACTGAAGATAGGGAAAGCACTTTAACAGAGATGTTTAGGGTACACTTTCCTGGCTCTATAATTAAAGATGATGAAAGTCATCCTGATATTCCGCTACACTCCTCACGTGGTAGTAAGGAAAGGTGGAAACTAGCGGGTGAAATTCTGACCCCTGGTAAGATTGAGTGGGCCATTAATTCATTCAAGCCTTTTAAATCTACTGGACCAGATGATATTATACCTGCTCTCCTGCAGAAGGGTGTTGATATTATCACACCATATCTTTGTAGGATCTACAGGTCCTGTCTTGTTTTTGGCTATGTGCCTTATGCTTGGAGAACTTGCAAAGTAATTTTCATACCCAAGCCAGGTAAGCCAAACTACAATGTGGCGAAAGCCTTTAGACCCATCAGTCTTACTCCTCTCTTTTCTCCTAAAAACTCTGGAGAAACTGATTGATAGGCACATCAGGGATTGTGTTTTGAAAACCAATTTTCTTTCTAAGTGCCAGCATGCTTATCAGCCTGGAAGGTCCACTGAGACTGCACTCTATGAGCAGACAACAGCTCTGGATAGTGCAGTAAATGGACAAGAAGTAGCTCTCCCTGCTTTCCTTGACATTGAGGGAGCTTTTGATAAGGTCCCTACTGAGACTATTAATAACTCTCTCGCACACAAGGGAATTGATTCCATGATATGTACCTGGGTTAATAGTCTACTAACAACCCGTATGGCAAAAGCTTGCATGCTGGGCAAAACTATGATGGTGGGTAACTGCCGTGGCTGCCCACAAGGGGGTGTTCTCTCACCTCTGCTTTGGTGCCTGGTGGTTGATGAACTTCTGGAAAGAATTCGTCACAAAGGTCTGCACTGCATTGGCTATGCGGACAACATAACCCTTGTTATAAGAATAGGTGGATTTAGGACTGAGTTCCTGGGGGGGCAGGATTTTCTTTTTTTTTTTTTTTTGAGCAACATTTTTAATTGCCCTTCCCCCTCCCATGTTTTTGTCTGTTTTCTGTGATGCGTAAGGCCATTCTTTACTTTTTTATGTGTCGTTTTCATTACTGTGTGTAATCATGCTGTCCTTTTTAAATTGACCTTAAAAGAGAGGGGGCTGGTATTAAGAGAGTGACGCAATGCTCCCTTTTAAGTGGGATATAGAATATCTGCAGTTTTAGAGGATTGGGAATTACTCCCCTGGAGGAAATTATCTAAAATGGATATAGAATTCTGCATTTTGAAGTCTTATAAGGGTTAATTGGAAATAATTTTTTTTTTTTTTAATTTTACGCTTTAAAAGTGCTTTGCAATGCAAGTTAATACTTTAAAAGAAATGGTGCACAGATTTAGAGAATAGGTATCAAGAGAGTAACATACTACCCATTTGAACAATTCTTAATTTATACACTTGATAAGAAATAAAATTGAAGCACACTTTTTGCTTAGGAATTTCAAAGACTTGTCTAATTATTTTCAAGGTTTGTTTGGTTAGATTAGGTTTTTGGTTCAAGAGCCCTTGTAGGCTATACTGCGCCAATCTTTTCAGAGATTTTAGATTCTATCAATAATTTGCACTTTCCAGCCTCTGAAATTGAGTAGTAGATTATACACTTGTACAGTATTGTTCAAACTTTGTAAAAAACGGCTATTTTAAGTTTAAAAGAAAAAATAAACTTTAATTTCCTATTCAAAAAAGAAAAAATCTTGATTTTTTTATAAGATTTTGTAAGATAAGTTGCTACTATATAAACTCCTCTCAAAACTGGGGAGCATTGTCCCCTTTGCCCCCCCCCCCCTTTAAATCCACCCATGCTCTTCTAAACTATTCAAAAACGAAAAAATAATGATTTTTTTTTTAATTTTTGGAAGATGTGTTGTTACTATATAAAGTCCTCCCAAAACTGGGGGGGGGGGCATTGCACCCCTCTGACCCCCATAAATTTGCCCATGGTTATAAGGGGTAGGTTCCATGATACTGTTAAATATCATGAGGTCTGCCTTTAAGAAAATTGAAAAGTGGTGTTTGGAGGCAGGTCTTATGGTCAATCTGAATAAGACTTATTTGATTTCCTTCACTCGTAAACCTCACAAAGACTTGCAAATAATTAAGTTCTTTGGTTCTCCTCTTGCCTACTCAAGTGAGGTCAAGTACCTGGGTGTGATCTTTGACAAAATTTTGACATGGAATTCTCACCTTAAGCAAATTACCGATAAGGCCAAGAGAATCTTTTGGTCTTGTAGACGTGCCATTGGTAATAATTGGGGTTTTTCTTCAAAAATCGCTCATTGGGTTTATACTAGAGTAATTGTACCTACGGTTACGTATGGGGCAATTGCCTGGTGGGGTAAAACCTGTACCATAACGGCTGAGGGTTACCTCAACAAAGTACAAAGGATGGCTACTATTGCAATCACTAGTGCCATGAGAACTACTCCTTCCCATAGCCTTGAGCTCCTTCTTAACCTTCTTCCATTGCATAAGTGGAAATGGAGGCGATTCTGTGTGCGTACCGCTTCAAGCTCATGGGTCTCTGGAAGTCCCCCCATTACCTGTCTCTGTACGATAAACTGTGTGCAAAGACTATTAAGCATCCTTACTTTATGATGCCTTCTGACTGGATGTTAAAACAATTCAGCTTCAATGCCAATTACAACATTGTGTTTCCGTCCAGGGAGCAATGGAAGGATGTACAGGATATCAATGGCAATGCACACAAAATCTGGTTTACAGATGGTTCCAAGACTGCATCTGGAACTGGTTCTGGTTCATACTGCAGCAGCAATAACACTAATCTGTGCTTCTCATTAGGGAAGCTTGCTACTGTCTACCAGGCAGAAACTTTAGCCATATTGGCTTGTGTAAATAACTGCCTAGAACGAGGCATAAGCGGGAAGGTTATCAGAATATTCTCTGATAGCCAAGTTGTGTTGAAAGCTCTCAATCGAAACTGTTTCACTATCAAAACGTTTGGGAGTGCCATAATGCACTGGAAAGTCACCTGGCAGTAATAGGGTTTCCCTTTACTGGGTTCCTGGTCACCGTGACATTGTGGGTAATGCATTGGCAGATCAGTTAGCTAAGAAGGCTCCAATGTACCATTTATGGGACCCAAGCCTGTCCTACAATGCAGTAAGGAGTACTGCAAAGAACCTTCTTATGGATGAATCATATGGCCTGTGGCTTCAGTCCGAATCTCAAAGACAGGTCAAGACTTTGAACCAGCAGCCTCCCTGGCTCAGGTCCAAGGAACTGCTTGAGTAGGAATGAGATCAAGAAGTCTGTTGAGTTACTAACTAGACACTGCTCTCTTAATAGGCATCTTAATCTGATGGGTGTTACCAGGCCCGTGTCCAGATTTTCATAAAGGGAGGGGTTTTAATCTTACCAGTAGGGGGGGGGGAGAATTCAACCCCCTTACAGCTTTTAGTTTTAAGACAAATTACTGATCCCAGTATGGCGTTTATTCACATGTAAGGACTGCTGTATTCTTGAAGGATACCTCTAGCTGTACAAGTTACCAAAGTATTCCTTCGTTTCACAGATTCGCTTTGATCAAACTTTGCTTGCTTCTTTTTAATTAAATCTGTTTACTATATAGCATATTGCAATGAGTATTAAAAACTCTTCACAAATTCTTTTATAATGTAGCATGTATATCAGGTTGTTATGTTCTGAAATAATCTATACATATAATAAAATAAGATGTTTGTGTGTGTGTGTGTGTGTGTGTGTTTGTGGCGCGCATCCCTGGAAAACGGTAAGGCCTAGAAAGATGAAATTTGGTATACTGGTGCAGTTTTTACTGAAAAAGTGCACCTCGGGCTTCGATTTTTGATATTTTTATTAGAAAAAAAGTTATTTAATGTTTTATGCGTTTTTTGCACTTTTTTGTACTTTTTACCTCACAGACCCCGAACCAATCGCACCACACAAATATTTTTTGTACTATAATGTAGGAAATTTAGTTTTAAATATGATGATTGAAAAAATTTTGAAGATAGAGCAATTTTTGTATTTTTCATTGATTTTTGAAAAAACCTTTATTTTGCATTTTTTTCTGGGTTTAGTTTTTTTCGAAACCCATCCTGCGACAAGTATTGAACCCTCAATTCTAAAATTTTAGTTGGTAATAGTAAAAACATTCCGCCCTCTTCAGAAGAAAAAAGTTTTGAAAAATACGCAATAGTTTTTTTTTACAATTTTTTTAATGGCAGAACACAACGCGCGCTGTTCGCTTGCCGGCTGAGTTCCGAGTTTACCTCATCACGTGATCCAACTGAAATCGTTTGCCTTCTCTTCACCTTTCTTTTTTTTTTTGCAAGCGCTACTTTTTGAACACTACGGGGAACAAAGAGCTTTTATTTTTGAGGGCTATTTTGATTAAATAAATAAAGTCCGCGATTTTTTGCATGATCTTCGTTTCTGTTACGAATTAGCGGTTAGGTTAGGTAGATACAGAGATAGATAGAGGTTGAGTGGACAAAAAATGTTTTTGTTTTCGAATTAATACTTATATAAATAAAAAAAGATTGTACTGTCAGGAGGTAGATATGCGCAGATCGTATAGATTGATAGATAGACAAATATAGAGTTCGATATAGCAGATGGACAGCAAGAAAGAGGCATGTCCGTCATTTAAGGAATTTCAACGGGGTGTCAGTGCCCCCCTCCCCACACACACCATGACTTTGAAAAAACAATGCTTTCACATAAAAGTGGAAGTGCTTTTTGTTATTTTTCGACAAAATTTGCACGAAGAGTACGTCGTACCCCCTCCTTTAAAAATATTCCAAACGACGGAACTGGAGATAGAGCTAGAAAATATTTTATTCAAACTACTAATGATATACATAGATATAGATTGATTGATACCGCCACGAAATTTGTTTAAGCAGCCGCCGAAGGCGGCAACATCGGTGTAAAAAGGCGAATGATAATATTGAGAAAAAAGAGAAAAACGTTGATTAATACCGTCGCTAAATTGTCTAAGCAGCCGCCGAAGGCGGCAACTCTGGCGCAAAAAGGCGAATGGCGTAAAAAGGCGGACCAGCTGGTCGCCGCAGGCGGCTAGTGCTTAATAAACTAAACAAGAAAGAGCTCTTTGCAGATGCAAATTACATAGCCAAGCACAATCACTAATGCATCTTTTCATAGATGTAACATATGCCAAATTCACCATAAGCTCCTTACAATAAGCAATATTCTTTCTTTGCATTGGTAGATCATTCAGCGGTTCGTCCGCCATACTTTTTACGAAATATTACATCAGTTTGTAAGGCTTTAGCAGTTGTAAATCGCAAAAAAACAGAGAGAAAATTAAAATAAAATAAAAACGCTGAACTCAAACTTTTTCATTAAAGTAAATTTAAGTCAAATATACATTTTCTTCATTTTGCTTATTTTTTCCCCAAGGGAGGGGTTTAACCCCTAAAACCCTCCCCTTGGACACGGCGCTGGGTGTTACTGACAATCCTTTGCGTAGAAGATGTCATATGGCTGATGAAAGCTCAATTCATGTGCTATGTGAATGTGACTTCTACTCTGCACAAAGATTTGAGCACTTGGGACACCACTATGTAGATCCCTGGGAATTGCCTAGAATTTCGGTTAGGCAACTGCTGAGATTTATTTTTGTTACTGGGCGCCTTTAGTAGTCTAAGCAGGGATAGTACAATAGACCTGTGGTCTCAGTGCTCGCGCTGGTTTCAATCGCCCCCCTTTTCACTTCATACTTCATCCTCACACTGAACAATTGGAGGCAAGTGTTGCAAATACATGAACAACCCCTTACGATTTGTCACCTAACCAAGAATTATTGAAATTTGGCTCATTAGATCACCAATATCTTTCTAAATTTTTAAGATATTGAACTGGAATTTGATTATGAGTTGGGAGACCTATTTAGGTTTAAGTTATGAAAGCTACAAATTGTTATCTTACATGCTTGCTGAGTGAAAATTTAATTGTTTTAATCATTCATGTTGAATTAAATTTTGAATATTTTAATTTCAAATTTTATTATTATATTTCTCTTATATGCTGTTAAATTTTCTGAAAGTTTGATAATTGGTGACAAAAACATCTGATTGTATTGAACCAAAAAGCTTCAAAAAAAATTTGGGCTTTTGAAATACTTATGTTTTTGTGAATATAAATAATACTTTCACAAAAATATGTAAAACAATTGTACATAGTAATTAAATTAATTTCTAAAATTTCCAGCTATCCAAAGCTATTTATGATGAAGAATGATCAAAAAAACATTTCTGTTTACCTCAGTTTGTTGCTGATCCGTTAAATAGATGGGTGATTTAATTTTTACTAAAAAATAACAGCTGAAGCATACCTCTTATGTACAAAAGTTACAGAGCAATTGAGGCAGTGAGAAGCAAAGAGATATAAGTGGACATTTTCAAGTTTTGAGTAAAACATGTTTAAAGATAACATTCTAGGTAGGCTTTCACTGAAATTTCTTTCTAAATCGTGCTGTATAGCAGCAATTACCAGGGATACTAGTACCATCTCTTGCCCGAAGACAGAGCAGAGGTTCACCTATCATGTGTACTGGTTATCTCCAAATTTTTAATTTTGCCACTTACATCCCTTTGCTTCCTACTGACTCAATTGGTCTCCTATTCTCTTGAAATCTGTAAAATGTGGATTTTCAAAAGTGTCCCAATACTTCTGGTTATATAGTGTAGCAACAGCGTTCACTTTCGATAAAAACAAAAAGCGTTAGTAGAATACAAATTGTGGAATACAAAGCATGTTACAAACTCATTCCTTGGGATTAAGTGTCATATAGTTATTTCAGAGGCAGAATTATGAATGTGGTGCCTATAAGTTGAATTAAACCGCTGCTCATGGTATTTTTCTAACAAAAATAAAAGAAAATCAACAAAGCTGATACCCCAAGTATTTAGTCATTGGCCTCAAAAAAATTCTGCTTCAAGTTATCCCATTTAAAAATCTGCTACTGCGTCAATTAGCCATTGTCTTTTATTTTAATTTTAGGTTGCTTTGTTATTAGGTTGCTATGTAGTCATTAAAATGTTTAAAACTATAGCTAGTTTTTTTGTTGCATCTTTTAACTTCCCCTCTGCCCAATTGAGAAAAACAGAAGACATAAAACTTCCAGATATTCTAAATTTTGACTTAAGATGTACGTGTTATAGTTGCCATTCTCTTGAGTTAACACCGACACTTTTCCCTTTTCACTCCAGGGTCCCTGTACCTACCAGTATTTATGGTTTAACCTGTTGGATGGGAACCCGAAGACAGCTTTGATTTTTTGATCCAGACCAGAAACTGAGCAATCCCTGATCCAGCACCCCCAAGGTTATCACTTCACTTGGAGGACTTAGTGGCTATGAGCATCTTTATTGTCACTCAGTCACAGTTAACACTGACAGGGAAGTAATGGTAAAAATACAGGGAGATATTCATGTGAACTTCAAGATAGGCAGGTTTTCCTGAGACGTAGTTTGGAAATTTGATTTTTTCAAATGTAAAAAATAAAGTAAGGAATATTTATGCAAATTTAGTGTGTAATTAACAGATTGAATTAAACTTGTAAAATTTTACAGAATTCTGATCAGTGATTTTTGCAAGCATATTTGGAATTGAAATTTTAACACCAAAACACACACAGAAGTAAGGACTTACAAAAAAAAGTAATTCTTTTAAATACATTACCTCCGAAAGAGCAGAAATCATCTGCTGCACTGGTGGATAGGAATTGAACTTTGATGAAATACATAAACCTTCAAGATTACTAGCTGATTTAATGGCATTCCAAAAAAGAGTATTTCCAAGGTAAAATGCTTCTTGATAAAGCCTTTAAGAAATAATCAAAGGTTTAAATGTAACAATAAACTTGGAAACTAGGGCAAAAAAAAGATAGTAGATGCATATTGAAAAATTTTAAAGCAGAATCAGTTTATGTTTTGATCAGCAACACTACATTCTAAATATACCTTTTAAAAACAAACACTGCAGTTTTGTTATCATTTGGCCTAATATTAATGGCAGAAAAATTATAAAAAAAAAAAATTCTGAATAAAATAAAGAAATATAGGTCAAAATTTAAACGAGTCAAGCTTGTCACTTTAACATTTTCTGTGGAATGAGGAAAAGTGAGTAGTAATGTACAAAAAGGTATTTGTTACCACATATGCATATCATGAAAACAATATATCATTAGAAAAATTGAATTCCTGCTTTATTATTTTCTTGGAAGATTAATCAATAAATTCATTTCCTCATGATGAGTATGAAATTAAAATTCTGAAGAATGTGAGTAGGTTTTCTCATAATGAACAATAAAAATCTTTTAAATGTATGGTACTTACATAGTTTTGGAAAGGGACCTAATAGAGACAAGTGAACCATGCAAAAAAAAAAAAAAAAAGCTTAATCAATGAAAGGCAAACAAAGGTACTATTGAAAACTATTTCCAACAGAACTCCATACTCATAGATTACACACTTTTTTTTTAATGTATCAGCATTACTTGGCTGAATTAAATGAAATTTTAACAATTTTAAATTCATTCCCTTTCTTTTTCACACTAATTCTCGCATGGAATGGTCCCAAACTAGAGTTTCCATTTTTTTCTTTTGAATACACAGATACTGTAAAAGTACCTATTTTTTGGAGTCAGTTTTTGGAGTTAAGTTACAAAAATCAAGATATCAGTGCTTTTGTGAGTTGAAAATTTTGTGAATTATACAGGAACAGATTCGAAAGTAGAAAAATCGTAGAAGCACTTAAATGGAACTCCTTTTTAATAAATCATTTTAAGAAATTTTCTTCTGTCCAAAAAACTCTCCCCCGAAAACCTCATCACTTAAAAAAACCCTGTGGTGCACATCAACTTTCACTTTGGTGCAATACCATGGTCAAAGTATTTGTTGTATAGTCAGGGGTGGCCCACACAGAAAGGGTCATGATGCAGACTGTACCATTGAAATTTGAGGAGTATTTTTCTCTTTTTTTGGAGGGAGTCTCGCTCTTGGGGGTCTTTAAGGTATTTAGTGGGGTACGCCCTTATTCTTGTAGGGGGGATGAGCAAACCCGGTAGAGTATTATGGAAATAGTTGTATATTCAATACATTTTTGTACTTATTTTTTACTTAATCAACTGTGCAGTAAATCATTAAGTTTTTGACAGGTGAAAAATGCCTTATGTTTTTTTATTATTTAAGACCAAAAAAAAAAAATCTGAGGTTTAAATTTTTGCAATTACGATGGGTTTGAAACCTTGCAAAAATGAGTGCTTTTACAGGAGATGTTTGTTGAATTCTATCCAATTTAAAAAATGCAGTCACTCATCCAAATTAAATTACTAATCATGGTGTAATATACCTCAGAAGTTGCAAGCGCTTAGAAGTTTTCAAAACATAGATGACATTTGGAATATAGTGGCAGACACTTCCATGGCCAAGACTGGTGAGCTGTATAACCCTTAAATCAGGACATGAGTCAGCAACTGCTCTCAAAAATCTACAAACTCTTAAGGCCGGCACATTAGATATGCTCAAGTCCATCATCTTTCTCCAATGTTTTAAATGCATCAGCTGCTCTTCATTTGGTGCCTCTGAACAAACAAGACTAAGAAAAACATACAATAACTATTAAAATTCCAATCATCATTTCTTACCAACAAAATTTCTAAAACAAAATTCAAGTATGCAATCAAAAATTTGGAGAAGTTTTTAGAAAATTTCAGATTCACTTATGCATGTAATCAAATGACCGCACAAATATTTGCATTACCTTACAATTTAAAACTTGATACCAATGGAATAAGATGTAGTAAGTTCTGGTAAAGTTAGCTAGAACTAAAAACATTGCTCCATAGATTTAGTCAAAAAATATCATTTAAGTCTAGAAAATGGTCAATATTACGAATGCAAAAATAAGCAAACTGGCTAACCACCAATTAATTGGCAGTTGATAATAAGTCGATAAATGATTTTTTATACTACTATTTCTCTGTTACTGTTTCTCTCTTTTCTTTTTTTTTTCAAAATAATATTTCAAAATTTCATACAATTTCTGTGAACAAATTTTCATGTTACTGGTAATAAAGTTCCATCATATGCTAACTAGGCATGAAAATTCAAATGTTTAGTTAATTGCTTGTATTTAGCAGATGACTTTAATTCTAGCAGCTACTTTTATTATTAACCACTTAATCCAAGATTTTTGTTCTTTATGAAAATTATAAGGCAATCTGAAAGCACCAAGCTGAAGCTAGGGAGCAACATTGAAAATATGTATATTTTCTCAAAACAGAAAAACTAAATCAACAAAATTAACATTACTTCAACCATCAATTTTTGTAACAAAAAAAAAAAAAAAAAAAAAAAAAATTATAGCATGTTTTTTTTAATTAAATGAAAAATTAAATAATGAAATAAAGTGCATAAAATACACCACCAGCTCAGTTATTTCATCCGAGGACTGCAGTTTCATGCTTTTTAGCACTCATCAGCTCGGAATAGAAAGTAACTGAGCTGGGGGCGGAAAACCTCAATCTGCTTTGCCTTCAATCTTTGAGCTGAACCGCACTATTGCTGCGGTCACTCGTCTGGTGTGCTAATTCTACATTAGCTACCAGTTTGTTTGGCTCTTTTGGTTCCTTTAGGTTTTTTAGGTTTTGTTAGGTTAGGAACTAAATGAGCTGGAGGCAAAGGTTTTTGCCTCCAGCTCATTTAGTTCCTATTCCAGGCTGATGAGTGCTAAAAAGCACGAAACTGCAGTCCTCGGATGAAATAACTGAGCTGGTGGTGTATTTTATGCATTTCTGCCTTAGCCCTGGCTTAGGGCACTAACTTACTGCAAAATGAAATAAAGTGTAGGATTATTTGGTGCAGGAGGAAATATATGCGAACCAACAAGAAATAGTTTATGTCCTGGCAACCCTGAAATACTCATGTTTTTGCATTACAATTTAAAAGCACTTGGACTTATTACTTCAAGATAGTATTAAGTGAAAGTCAGCTGTGAGGATTTATTTCAATATTCCATTCAGTTTTACACAAATTTTGTATTGTTTGTCTTTACTACAGGCTGTACACTTTCATACTAAATATTATATTTGTGTTGCAGAAAGTTGTTTGTTTATTGTTAATAAATTTATTATTTTAGATTTCTTGTTCAAAAAATACTTTATGGATGAAAAAATACCAAAAAGTATTTTTTAAATATTTTCCCATTGATGGATTGCTAAAATTTGGCAGATTATTGCTAATTACCGATTACCGCCGATAAATCGGAGCATTCCTATTTAATATATCTTTACTAATAATAAAGCTGAAGGTCTCTCTGTCTGGATGTCAGGAGGATGTCTGGATCTCTGTGACCTGCATAGCGCTTAGACCGTTCGGCCGATTTTCATGAAATTTGGCACAAAGTTAGTTTGTAGCATGGGGGTGTGCACCTCGAAGCGATTTTTCAAAAATTTGATGTGATTCTTTTTCTATTCCAATTTTAAGAACAAAATCATCATAAGATGGACGAGTAAATTACGAAATTATCATAACGTGGAACCGTAACATGGGTACAAGCCAATTGGCGAGAAAATTCACCATACATTATTTGTAAATATACAGGCGAACCAAAAGACCTTTTAATTTTTCTATTACGGGCAAAGCCGTACGGGTACCACTAGTAAGTAAAAAATCAAAGTTAAACCGCAGCAAAGTAGTATATGTTTTTGTGATTATTTGATCACGTTGTATTAAATCTGAAAATCCAAGCATGAACTTCAAGCCTTATGGGAGCATTATTATCATGCGATTTTTTATCCTCAGATGCTAGAAATCAAATTGCTGCATTCTGATATTTTTTGGTACAAAACTAAGATTATAGTTGGAGCAAACCTAACCCAGCAGCATTGTAATGCTATGACTAGGATGCTGTCATTGCCTTCACAGTGCTGCCAGGTTAGGTTTGCCCCAGGTATAAATTTGTTTATGTATGGATACATAATTTATTGGAAAAAACCTTATCAAAATAAAAATGAAAAAAAAAAAAGAATTAAAATAAATCAAAATCATTAACTGCAATGTTGAAAGAAATTTACTTCAGATAAAAAATCAGATAAACTAAAAACTAAAACCATACATTAAAAAAATGAGACAATTCTAGTAGATTTGTATAACTCAGTAGATTTAATACCATGAGGAATCCAGTTATAGTTAGTTATTTAAACATGCCACAATAAAGGCATTAAAGAAACAGAGCAAAACCTGAAAATAACTCAAAGGATAAGCTACTGAATTGTAATTAATTTTGTTTTTTGCTGTTAATTAAAGAATGAAATGCTTCAAGAACAAAGATAAAGCTTTCTTCTATTATAAAGTCTAAAGCTTAATCAGATAAACATATTTAAAAGTTATTACTGCTTCAATTAACAACGTTAACAATAAATTCTTTTTGGGAAAATAAAAAATTCATAATAGGGGAGACCGGGGCTAGTATGCGAAGGGGTAAGAGAGCGAATGAAAAATAATTTTTCTCATTTTTGGTGTGACAGTTATGAGTGAATTGTCATGCAACAAAGTTGATGCTTCGCTACTTTTCAGTGAAATCTGCCAAACCAAACGTGATGCACAAGATAAAGTTGTTTTTTTGCAGTGTTAAGTAATTTTTTTCATCCTTAGTTATTTCCTTATAAAGCATATAATAGTAGAGTAATTTACCAAAACTTATAAATATTGAATAGCACATGCTTCTACGCAACAAATGACGTCTTATTTGGATTATTTTATGAAACCATTTTTAAACAAATGTAGCTTGATTTTAGTACAGCGAGTTGGGGCTAGTAGGCAAACTTTTTTCGGGGTAAGTGTGTGAATTTGCATAATTGCCCCAAGTTAAATTTTTAAAGTCAAAACATTAAACAATTGAACTTTAAATTCTGTAAATTGTCAATTTAATGAAATAATTGCATTAGTTACACTATTCTTGAGTTTGTCATTACTTATAGACATGCTTATACAATTGCCAACGTACATGCTCTTCTTTCTGAAAATGAGAAAATACAAGAGAAAAAACAACAACAGGAAAACCGCACCAGATGTAATGCTGCGTGCGTGGTGCATTCCCTAGTGGGTACATAACAGCTGAAATGTTTTCAGGTTTCTTAAAGGATTTTGCTAAAAACACTAGAAACTTAAAGAAAAACCTCTGATTCCCTTACTAGACATTTAAGACTCCCACATCAATTTGGTGGGCTTGATTATTGTAAGGAAATTACTACACTACTAAAAATAATAATAACACTACTCTCTTTCCCATCACATTGTAACCATAAGTTGCTGCCTTTTGATAAGAGCCCATTGAAAAAGTATGTTAATTTTGCCTCTGGTTCTTGATATCGTGAATAACCCGAGAAAGCCAATGATGATTTACGACGTACCAACGGTTGTAACAGTTGCTTTTCCACAAGGAGCAAGCCCCATAAATATTATGAATGGTTTCAAGAGAACTGGTGTGTTTCCCTGCAATCCAAACATTTTCCAGGACTGACTTTATGCCAAGTTATATCACTGATCGCTCAGACTCCCAATCTCCTGGATCTGTGAGTGAATCTGTTTGTCCCAGCAGGCAATCATGTTGGAAGAAAATAATAAAACTGGATGTACCTGTCCTACAGCAGATTCAGTTGTCACTTTTTTCAATAAGTCAGATTTAGAGTTTCTTACAAAAGATAGCGCTATACTTCAACTAAATCCACATACGTCTCTGAGCATTACTCCAGATCATATACGACCTCATTCTAAAGCTGGAGAGGGTCAGATCAAAAAAGGATGGAAACGAAAGAGGTCTACAGCAATACTCTTTAACACTCCAGTCAAAAAGGCTGTTCAAGAAGAAATAATCTTAGCAGAAAAACAAAAATGATCACAAAAAGTCCCTAAAACATACAAGAAATCTCTGAATCCAAGAAAAAAAAGAATGTAAACCCAAAAGAAACATAAAAAAGGAGAACAAAGGCAAATAAATAGTTCATTTCGAATAATGTTTGCATTTTTCAGCATTTACTTCTAAAATCAGTTAAACCTTTTATATGGTCTAACATAACAGATTTTAAAGCAATTACAATACTAATTTCGCTTTATTTCATTCATTGGTAAGTTTCACTTCTTTATTTAAAGCATCATTGAGGCTTTAGGTGAAATTTTCTCTGTCTATCTTAAGTTTCTCTCAATTCGCTAACTTACCCCATACAGCTCTCCAACTTATTCTGTGACGGGGCAAGTGCACAAACTCTGCGCAGGTTCACAAAAAATTATGTAAAAAAACAAACAAACCATAGTACTGTCAAAACAAAAATATGATTTTGTTGCTGATACCATACAGATTATCCAAGCAATAAAAGAAAAATTTTCTACTTTGTTTACAACTTAAAAAAAAATAAAGTTTAAAAAGTTTCTAACTGTCCCCGGTCTCCCCTAAATATTAAAACAAAAAAACATATAAAATATTTAAAAAAAAAAAACTGAAGTCATAAAAGTAGCACAGTACCATTTTCACACTGCTGAGCTAAAATGAAGCAACTATACTATCCTCATGATTTAAAAGTAAAATACAATGTTCAATACCTTAGCTAACAATAAGAAACAGCATCACTTAGCAATCAGGGTGCCCAATTTGGGTAATTGGTCCATTGACCCCCTCCCCCCCCTCCCAGATTGTAGAAACAGATATACATTTGGGTACGTATTTTGTTGTTTTTCTTAAAAAATGTATTGAGTATATATTTTCTTTGCCCCCTCCCCCTGAAAAAATTTTTAATGACAGAACTGATGGAGATACTTTTCTAAATTGAAATTTCTCCTTGGTGTATTGGGAGGGAGTCATGTGTAGTAATATACTTTTTCAAAAGAAAGAAAACTTTCTTTGTGGAGAGATTGTATAAAATGGAAGTGTTTTTGACACTCTATTTTACCTAGTGTTATTTTCATAACGGTATTCACCCAACTAAACAGCAATAACCTTCTCCTTTTAATGAGTTCCTAAAGAAGAAATGTATACCTTCTCAGTAAATCAGAGACAACGTTACTGGAGCTAAACTCATCGACAAAGTTAGAAATTGAGAAGCAACTGTCAATTTATCTATTTTTAAAAATTTCTTTGGATTTTTAAAAAAAATTTAAATATTTCTTTCATTTTGGAAGGCGGTCCAGCTGCCTTTCTTTGCCTCCCTCTGGACGCATATAGAACAGATCAATATCAAAGTGCTATTTAGAAAATTTTGCCACTATTTTTACAATCCATTATGAAAGAAAAGAGTAAAAAATCAATTTATTATATTGGTAAAAGACAATTTAAGGTACTGAGGCAACATTCAGCAGATGGTAAGAGATGGAAAAAAAAATATTTGGTGTCATTTCTCAAAAAGTTAAACTGGCTAAAAATAACACTTTAAACAACAACAAAAAAAAGTTTTAAGTCATCTACATCAGATATTAAAAAAAAGGCCCTTTTTCAATTATCAAGCATTTAACTTTTTTTTTTTTACTGTTGAAACAGTTAAGACATACTTACCATTTTTCTAGTGAAAAACGCTTAACTTCAGTACAGGTAGTGATTACTTCCAGAAATGCAAATTCCTGCAATTTATTTCAAGACTAAAATATCCATATAATTTACGTTTACATAAAATGTAGCGTAAGAATTCTCTTATAAGATAATCGAATTGTTGAACAAAAATTCATAAAAGCAAATTGTACAGTTTAGATTAGATTGTACAGTTTTAATGTATTGTTCTAACTTTGTAAGAGCAAGTATTTTAAGTTTAAAAGAAAAAAGATTTCCCAATACACCAACTTTTTTCAATTACAAGTAGTGAGAAAACGAAAAGGAATAGAAGTAGTGTAATTTGTTTCGGGCTAAACACATTAACAATATACAGAAGAAGTAAGATGAAAACAAGCACTACAAAAGAATTTCCAAAATACAGCATTCAAGATTAAATAAACAGCAAGCAAGATATAAAACACGTGAGTCGCCCTACCCCCCTCACATTTGTTATAAACTTAAAAACTTATAATTTATACCCACACTTGTCCTAATTTTCACGGTTTTCAAGCACTTCAAAACGAAATTAATTTTTTTAAGAACTTTTCTTTTTTGGAACAAATCATGAAATTTGTGGGAGTTGAGAGCCTTTAACAAAGTGGGTGCCCTAAGCTATAGCTTGTTTAGTTTATAGGTAAATCTGGTTTGTTTAAATCTGTGTTTTAGCTTCTAATTCAGACATAATCGTTGATTGTTTCAAGTATTGCAGCTGAACGAATAGCTCGATCAGAAGTTTTCAGCTCAAAATAGTCATTTTTAACACATTTCAGCAACACAGTGAGAGCCTTACTACTTGTCATACAGTGTTTGTTGCCCCCCCCCCACGGAGATTCGCTATTCTCTTAATTTTCACATCTGAACTATTCAAATATATATATATATATATATATATATATATATATATATATATTGGGTGAGTGCAAAAGTTCGTGCGGAGTTGCAATAGATGGCGTTAGAACGGGCGTAACGTGTTGTCATTAATACCACTATCTACGTAAGTCAGATCGTTGGAAAGGTGACATGTGCAGCTTTCATTCCAATCAAAATAATTTGTGCAGATACAAACTGCTTCGAGAAAGATTACTTTTAAAATGAGTATTCATAAAGTGCATTTACGGCATGTTATGCTTTACGAGTTTCGGAAGGGAATAAACGTTGCAGCAGCCACAAAAAACATTCAAGACGTTTATCAAGATCAAGCACCAGCTAAACGAACTGTGGAAAAATGGTTTGCAAAATTTCGTTGCGGAGATTTTAAGCTGAAAGACGAGCCACGTTAAGGTCGACCTTTCGATATTGATGACGACGTTTTGCGTTCTTTAGTTCAGAATACTCCGCGAATTTCAACAGAGGAAGTTGCTACAGCACTTAACGCTGACCAATCAACCGCTTTTCGGCGTTTAAAAAAAATCGATTTGATTTAAAGCTCGATATATGGGTGTCCCATTTGTTGACAGAGAGCAACAAAATCCAGCGAATTTCTGCTGCTGTATCTTTACTCGGGCGGCTCAAAAACGGGCCGTTTTTGGATCGATTAGTGACGGGCAATGAAAAATGGGTCCTGTACAACAACGTTCAGCGCAAACGCACATGGAAACAGGCAGGTGAACATGGTGACACAATGGCAAAGGCCAGTTTGCACCCAATGAAGGTGATGCTCTGTGTTTGGTGGGATTGCAAGGGTATAATTTGTTTTGAGTTTCTCCCCGCCGACCAAACGATTGATTCGAACAAGTACTGTCGTCAATTAACTAATCTGAACCGAGAAATCAAACAGAAACGTCCAAGTTTGTCAAATCGCAAAGGCGTAGTCTTTCACAGACCACACGTTTCAAGACAGACGCTACGCAAACTGAACAGCCTGAAATGGGATGTCCTAACTCATCCACCATATTCTCCTGATATCGCACCATCGAATTATCACTTATTCCGGTCATTGCAAAATCATTTAAATGGAAAAAAACTTGACTCTTTGAATGCCTTACAAAACGTTGTGTCTTCGTTCTTCGAATCTAAACCACGCAGTTTTTATGATCGGGGCATCCGTATGCTGCCAGAACGTTGGAAGAAGATTATAGACAACGATGGAGAATATATCATTGATTGAATAAAGAGTTTTGCTTGCCTAATCACTATATGACCTTCTTTCACAAACTCTGCACGAACTTTCGCACTCACCCAATATATAGGATTTTTTTTTCTTTTCAGATTTTAGGAGGTGTGTTGTTACTATGTATAAAGTCCGTCCAAGACTGGGGGGGGGGCACTGCCTCTCCTCACCCCCCCCTTAAATCCACCCATTGTCACATTTCAAGTGTTGAAGGTTATAACTGGTGCTTTACTCACCAACTTAAGACAGCAACACCACTTTTTTAGGGTATTCTCAAAAATTATGCTTGCCAGACATCCCTGGTTTCAAATAAAATTTTGGTGTCATGGTCAGTTCACTTTACGGCCCCAGTAAAAGATGAATTTGATTATAGATGACCAAAAATGTTTAAAAAAGATTAAGTGTACAAGAAAAGTATTCAATGCTGGCTGATCTTGCACAATTTGTGTAGATACTTTATTTGTTTCACTTGACTTTATTTTCAAACACAAACGTTGCTAGGTAAAAAAAAGTTACAAAACTAGACTTACAGATGAACATTTGGGATTGTAAGTATTATCCACTGATCCAGTCTTGTCAGTTTAATCATCAAGTATCAAATCTGTTGCTAAGAAAACCTACAGTCAATTTTCTTTGCAAAATACTTCACTTTTTTTTTTTTTTCAAAGAAATATACAAGATTATTTGCTTTGGAATAAGTAGAAATGCAGAGTAACAGGGAAAATGATCAACTCTGGCTTTTAATCCTGAAATGTTAGAACCTTTGACCAAACATGATTCAATTCATATTTTTCCTGATATACTTTGTGGTTTCAGTTTTTGTAATTTGTCTTATGATTAAAATAAATTTAATTTTACTTATTTAATCTAAATTATTATTTAAAAAAATACTTTTATAAATGTTAAAATAATATTATTTAAAAAAAATAACTAAATTTTATTTTTTAAAGCTGAAAAATGTAAAAATGCACCCCATACTGGTGCTGAATTGCATAAATATGAAATAAATAATTTTTGTGATGTATTTTGTAGTTCCATTTTATTTTTTAAAGCCAGGGAATGAAACGACACAGACTTGCACGTCCTAGCCAGAACTTGTAGACATAAACATGACTTTTAATATTTTCTGATGTGTTTCCAAGTTTCTCCTTTGTTTGAAATGAATTTAATTTAATTTATTTAGTGTAAGTAATTATTTTTATAAAAAATAAAATCTAAAAAAGTCAAATTAACATGTCTTTAATTAATTTTTTGCTTTCAAATGCCAGGCGGGTGCAAGTGGGGGGTGCAAGCGGGTGCACCTTGTCAACGCTCAAGCTATTATGTAACCTTCTCCCTGAGAGAAATTACTGACTGGGCATGTGTTGACATGTATTGGGTGCAGCTTCATATGTGCTTTCTTCTTGCAGTACCAAATAACATCACTGCACTTAATGAAAGTTGAAAATCTTTTAAAAATGCAAACAAAGTTAAGTAGTAAATTTATTAATTTTATGCTGTGTTCTCACACATTTAAGGAATTAAGATCCTCAAAAATTGTCTTCATATTTTTCATGAGGAAAAAGAGAAGAAAGAAAGAATGGAAGAAAAAACAATCTATGTATTCACTAAGTTCACCTTTTCAGCAGTTTAAAGGTAATCCTTCAAAGTCAAAGAGGTTTTAAAACTCGCGTCAGGCAAAATTGAACATTTTGTTTAATACAAATGTGGTCATTCACATATAAGAAGATTGTAACACATTTTTCAAAGTTTCCAACTCCCCCTCTCCAAAGAAGAAGAAAGAAAGAAATGTATTGACAGCTTAGTTTTTGTTAAATTTCATAAGAAAAATATATCTTACTCTCTCAGTCAATTTTTCACCACTAGATGGTTCAAGTTGCATGCCACATGTTGGTATACTGATATCTGCAAGAGCTATGAAAAGATTTAAATGAAAAGACAAAATTAACATTTTCCATCGGGATTGAAAATATCATGATATTTTCAAAAATATCCGATATTTTGATATATATACGATATTTTCAATTAGCATAAACTAAAGTCTTGAAAATTGTAAATGCATCCTTAAATCACTCTTTATTTTCTTGTATTATAATTACAATATGTAGACTTAAAATTAAGGTTTCTTTCATTATTTATGTCTAATATTTCATTTTACATTTCTATCAATTTTAATGGAGTTAATTTAGCATTAGCTGTTTTACTCATTTTTCTTCTGTTAGCTACTTTTACAGTTATATGGTTCATCAGAAATAAATAATATGCAATAGTCGGTGCATAGTAATAAGACATTTTCTTTTTTTCTGAGGAGTGATTAATATTAAACTAGGCACTTTTAATATGAATTCAAATTGTTATATTACCAATAATTTTAGGAATATAAAAAACAAGTAAAATAGGAACATTGTATTACTTTGTTATATGATTGATGCATTAATACACCATAACAATATAACACATAACATTTTGGTTATTTTAAGAATAAATAACAATATTACTATGATTATTATACTTTTTATATTGAAAATACCGTAATTGAAAAAATAAGTATCGAAAATATTAAATTATCATGATATTTTCAAAATAAATATCGGATATATATTAAGATCTATATTGACTGATATATATCAACTGATATATATGGGCGAACCCCGTTTTCCATGAAATAAAACACCGAAAAATTCTTATATAAACATTTATATTATTGGCACTTCATGATAAAAAATTAACTATAATCAAAATAATAATGCCTCTTAACATTGGGTTTTCAAGCCATTAATGCCATTAATGCAAATACTTCATATTGCTGAACAAGTATATTTGTTTTTGAAGATTTATCAATTAATATGGTTATTTTCCATAAAATGCACTGAGCTTTTTCCTCATATACATATGCAGACAGTACTTGATTTTTTTTTTTTTCAATTACATATTTATGTACTACTGGGTAGTTTATTTAAAATCAACAAATTTTAAGTAATTTTAGGGCCACATCATTTTTGATTTTGATAAAATTTGGTAGATAATATGTGCCATCCTCAGGCATGTGATGGCCAGGAGGGGGGTGGGGATGTATCTCCCTGCACCCTTTAGCCAGCAAAAGAAATTGTGAAAGTATTTAATTTGCACACAAAAATCAAAACACAAAGATTTGTGCAATTAAATTATAAGTTTCCCTTCACTTCTTTCTAACCTAAGAAAACATAACAAGGGATTAGTTTTCAAAGAGGGAAGAAACTCAGCTTCCACATAAGCAAACTAGTTGCTACAGTGGCTTTTACAGAATAATTCGTCATTGGAGTTTGATTGCTCAAAACTACAGAAACAGTTGTTAAATCCACTTGATAGTTAACAAACAATCAAAAAATGACACTACTAGATCACATTCTTCGGAAATTTTATTTTCCATTTGGAGCTAGGCAAGGATCTAGGGACCATAAGGCGGTTCAAAAATATATGTAAAAAAAAGTTTCTCCTAGATAACGGGACACCCCTCAATATTTTTAGACTTGTAGATAGTAATATACTAGAACTATTTTAGCTTCCTATTTCAACTGAAAGAGGGTGCTCAAATACCTACCCCCAAACTTCATAAATATGGGGGGGGAGGTAAAAATATATTGAACTGAAAAAATAATGCTACATATTATAATATACACTAGTAATATGCATATACATTGTAATAAAATAATTATTTACAAAAAAAAAAAAAAAAAAACAGCTGAAGAAATTAAATATTTCGAAATTTGTATCATTTTTCATGCTATGGCTGATGTTAAATTAAGGGGTCATTGAGCACCCTCTTAAAATTTGAGGAAGAAGCTAAAATTTTTACAGCATAGTACTTTATGTATTCTACAAAAAATATGGGGTGTCCTGGACTATAGCTGAATTTTTTTTTTTGTAACCACCCTAAAGGACTCCCCCCCCCCTCCATCTTTCATGACCGAATATAGCTTAAAACTACATTTTGGCATCTATACCTACAAAGTGCACTAAAAATTAAAGTACAATAAATGACAAAAATGCAAGAAAGTGAAGAATGAAAAGTTTGCAGATATTGCGCTTAACCTTACCATGGCAGAATAGCTTTTAGTGCACTAAAAAAAAAATGTTAATTTTAGATGTAGGGGAGAGGAGGGAGGATTGGAACACTTTTCACATAAATGATTCTTATTCATAATCCTCTACTTATTCATAAATGCAAAAGCTCACACAATAAACTTGCATATTATAACTACATTTTAAAAATATACACAATGTTTAAACATTTTATTATTTTCACACTTGACTAATTACAAATTTCAAGAATTTTGTCCCATTCCTCCCTCCTGGGTGGGAGGAGTGGGACACATTTGAAAATTATAGAAAAATTAGCGAATGTCATAATTAGAAAGGTCCACATTAAAAGAAAAGCAAGACTGTGCTCTACTGGTCCCACCAACCAATTGTGGTGGCGGCAATTTCATGATAATATCTGTTTTATCTATAACGCTAGTCATCCTCTTGAGGAAAATTAAAATTTATTTTCATGTCCTTTCTCATAAATTTTTGCATTGCAGCTTTCAGTATCATAAATGCTCTCCACCCTTGCAACATAGTAAACAATTGACCGTTTGGTAAGGTGACAAGCACAAATTCATTTTCTCCTATGTTTGGTTTGTCCTCCATCCAGTTAATCTCTTGTGCTATTTCCACGTCATCATGCATATGAGGATAAAATATTTCTTCATCTGAAGTGTCGTGTAAAGAAAGTGACCCTTCACTATCACTAGATTCATCTTTAAACTCAAATGTTTTTTTAACTTTTATTTTTTTTGCATACAGGTTTTTGTTGATGCTTTTTTTTTCTGGCAGCTTCTGCTTCTTCAATTTCTATCTTCTCTGGGGTATCTGTCAATATCTTTGTTCGTCCTTTCTTCTTTCCTTTATTTTTCTTCAGGGGATTCCTGGGTTATGCTTTGGGAAATGGCCGTACGTCTGCAGGACTAAGCAACAAAATATGAGATGAGGATGGCATGCTAACAACGATATTAACAGGATTGTCAGGTGGGTTAGATGGTGAAGGAAAACAACTAGTTATTATCATTATTTACCGGCAAGGGATGGTCTGTAACATACGATGTCAAAAACTCTTCATCTCCAAATGGCTTGCTGTTAAATGGATATATTCCAGGTTTTTTAAACCCAGAAGTAATATTTTTTTGGTGTGAATGATGCATGGTAGGAAATCCCAACAAGCTTTGCTGTGTGGTAGAAGTTGACAGTTTTTCTCGGATTGTTTATCAACCAGTCATTGCAAGTTGCATTATACCGGCTTTTAAATGAGAAATATACTGATATATCTAGTGATTGAAGACTATGACTGCAATGAGGCGGAAACGTTAACATAAAAACACCATTGTTCTCTTGCCTTGTTGATTATTTCAACTGTAACATGGCTGTCATGGTTGTCCAGTGTTAACAAAATTGGATTATCTTTTGAACTGTTGGTTTGGTGAATTATATGGCCCAGTGCCTTTGAAAAGATTTCTGCTCACAAGGGGGAGGAGAGGTCAAAAATTGATAAAAACATGCTTATGTAATATTTGAACAGCCCCTTTACAGAAGGGACATATTTATGGCGTATGTCCCATTCCTCCCTCTTCGGAGTGTCCCATTCCTCCCACTACACATTGCTTCTAAAAAATAACTTGTCGCATAAACCATGCTGGTTTTAGGCTTAATTAAATTGCAGATAAGCACACATTAAATCCTTAAGATTAAAATGATAATATATTATGTTAGTTTTACAAATTACATAAATAAAGAAATAAAACTAAAAATAGTTTAAAAAATTACTTTGGAGGTGAGAAATTTAACTTTTTCCAACTATTAACTGAAACTTCCTGCTGGATAAACTGCAAGTATGAAACAAAACAAAGCTATAAACAGGTCCTCTACTGGTCAAACTGACAATAAAATAAGGTGATTTATTTTGCCATAATTTTAGCTGTCCCACACCTCCCACTGTCCCATTCCTCCCTCCACTCCCCTACAAAAAAAAAAAAAAAAAGTATTTTACGAAAGCTCATGACAGAGAAACTGAAGTCCCTTTCCTCTGCATCCTTTAGGTCTAGAACATAAATTAAGCAACCATTAATATGAATGATTACACAGAAGGTGATGCAATGAAAAGTTGTATCAGTCTGTAATAGTGCATTTTTGACAAAATAGAATAACTGGATTACAAAAATTAAAGCATTGATAAATATTAGCTCATACTTACATTTTAAACAGCTTATGTCATTAATTGGAAGATCATGCCCAACATGAATCCCAGCAAAGTTTAAAGTTGTAATGTTAGGTGCATTAAGCATAAATAGACTAATTAAGGGAGAAACCTATAAATGAAAAAAAAAAAATGCTAATTTTGCTTTAAACATTATTTAAATACAAATACAAATACAAAAGTGACGACCAGCAACAGGCTCTGGGCCCAGCTAGACTGGTCCTAATCAATTTACAATCCCCAGTGAAGATCAATGGCCCTCTTAAAACTGTCTACTCCATTGCTCATTACCACCTCTTCCGGTAAGCTGTTCCAAGGTTCCACTACCCTGCTAAAATAATAATTTTTCCTAATATCCATGTTAGCCTGAGATTTAAATAGCTCAAAACAATGACCCCTTGTCCTGTTTTCAGTGCTGAACTTCAGCCCCGTAACATCTTTCGTTTTAATAAATTTAAACAGCTGAATCATGTCCCCTCGGTCTCTTCTTTAAAAACGCATAGATGAAACAGAGCTAAACTTTGTAGCAATCCATAAATAAAAAGTAGATCAAATATCAGTAAAAATTTAGTAAAGAAATATTTGATAGTTGCAATTTTATTTTTTAAACAAAGTTCACTTAACCCAATAAACCCTAGATTTATTAATGGTACTTTTAAAGTACAAAGAAACAAACGATTTTTTATTTTTGACAGTGTATTTATTTTAATGAGGTTATTAATTTTGATTCTTTTTTTTCTTTTTGAAAGCAATTAAAGATGTTTTTCAATGGAAAAAATATATTAGCTGCTTTGTTTAAAGGGGCCGCTACTTTATTTGTTCATTTATTTTATTTTTTTTACGCATCTATTTCTTCAGATGAGCGAGGCTTACTTTATTTCTAGAATTCAGGTTAAAATGGTAAAAGTTACATTTTAAATAACTTGCTATTTTAGCTATTTTGAGAATATTGTTTAGCTGCTTCTCCCCACCCCCCAAAATGAAACACTTTTTTCTGCCCAAGGAATTCTGTTCGATAAAATTTTCAGCATCTCTTTTTTTTTTTTCCCCTTGCTGAAATATATAATTTGAGAACAGTTGGAGAAATTTAAGGATTTCTATGTGATTAATAAAAGTTTCAGGACTTTAAATAATATGCAAATCTACATTTGTTTGATGAAGAAATAAGACCACACACTTTAATTTATGAAGCACTTACTTGAAGTCTTGTACGATTAACATTTTCTAGCATTGCTAACTCATTATTTGAGTCAGTGCATTCTTGAACTGAGAGGTTTTTCAACTTAGGCCACTTTAAAGATTTTAGATACTCTTTAACAGCTGTTGGATAAAAAGGAGGACATTTAAAGTCCAGAAGAATAGACAATGACTGAATATCACTAATAGGATAATCTTCCAAACATAATATTTTTGACTCATCATATGAGAACTGCAAGTATGACAAGCATTCAATGAAAAATCCTGGATGAAGAAAAAAAAAAAGGTATTAAAATGTTAACAACTCATATCATAGAAACCAATTCAAAAAACTACAGTGAAATCCCATTACAACAAAATATCCATTTCAATGAAATTCCTGTTCCTCCATCATAAATAAACAAATGAATGAAATATTATGCTTTTTTAAAACTTTTCAAAACAGCCGAGAAAATTCTTTCTCGATAGGCGCTAGACATTTTGGCAGCAACTCCCTCTGAGTCATATCCATCAAATTAGTTCTTTATAGTTTCTGAATATTTTCTTTTCCTTCCGTTTCATTTATGTACTGAAAATAAACAAAAAAATCCCTATATGATTTAAGTTAAAGGGGCCACTTCTCCACAGCTATGATGCATTTTTAGAAAATATGTTTTGTTTGTTATTATAGTCAGGCGATTGGTAAGCATCGTCATATACATAATAGTCAAAATCACTGATCATGTAACGCTCTGATCTCCCTCACAATGAAACTTGTGATAAAATGTGTACTTAAGTCCATCAATCTCTACCTTAGTATGAAACCACAGGTTATTATAAATGATTAGAGTAAGGGCATTATTTCATTATTGGAGCACCTAAAACTCGGTAATTTCGCTTTGAAAAGGTAGTATCCCTGAAAACTAATAGATGCTTCCATTTCCGCCTGTAAAATGGATGCTAGCCTTTCTATCTCATTGGCAATCAGATTATATGAATGGATTTCTACTACAACAACGTAATTAAAAAAAAACTTTTATATTTATTAACCAGTTTTAAAAGAACACGAGTCCCAACCTCCGTATGCAGTAAATAAACGTTCTTACGCCCTCCTGAAAAGTAGTGAAAATGTGACTTACGTTAGTCTGGCTTTGAGGTACAGATATTTATTGGAACACTTCAAGTTTGAAGGGTGGTAGAAAGCAGTGGCGTGCATATCAATATTTTTTAGGGGACTAGTTGGTTACGGTAAATTACGATACACAAAAGTAAAAAGATTTATAGATATATTATCTTCCCTATTATTATCAACTTCAGTATTATGCTTCAAAGTTGATGAGCAACATTGCTCACTAAGATGAAAATCTATTCGAGTTTTACCAAAAGTTTTCTACTGAGTAATGGCTTGGTAGTGTCCTTGGATTTTCTCGTGACGAATCGTTGCCTTGTGGAAATTGCTCATATCTGAAAATCCATTGGCATTCCAGACGCCTTTTTCCTTCTCAAAAAGGACGCAGGGTCAGCAAAATAATTTTTTTCTTGACTTACAAGCAGTCAGCCATTTAACAGTCTCAAAGTAATCTTTCTTAAAATGCCGATTGTAATTTTTTAGCTTCGCAGATATTGCTAGGTCAGAAGTAGGCCTGCTCTGTGAAATTATTTGAGCTTTCTCTTCGCCAAGTCAAAGCTTCGAACGAACGGTTTGCGAGAACGTCCAGTAGGCAGCAATTCTCTTCCGAGCTCCCTGGCAGTCTGTGCTGTTGCGCATGCTCCTCAACTACGTCCAGTTGGGGACTTGTTTTTTCGACCGAGTCCCCTTCCATTACAAAAGAAAACACAATGGCCGCAGGAAAATAACTTTGACTAGTGAATTTGTTGTTTCCTGAAGCTCACATAGAAACCTGTACACTAGGTAAGGAAACAAAAATTTATCCGTTGGTTTAAAAAATGCATGAAATAATCAAATAAGCTTTCGAGCGAACGGCAAGGATCTAACAAAGCTATATGAAATCTGGGGAAGAGGTTCTTAAGAGCTAGTCCCTCGGACAAGTCCATTTAAGACGTCGCACACAGGGGAGAAAGGGAGGGAGGGGCAGTAAAAGAAGTACCGCTTTCTAATAAACTTGTTTTTCTGCTCACGTTTTTTCTTAATAAATTATTCTGCAAGGTAATTTTTTTTGAAGGGGCAAATTTTTAAGGGACCAGCTTAGTCCCTCTGGTACATGGGCGGCACGCCACTGGTAGAAAGGTAATTTGCCTCGCTCATACTATGATGGGTTATTTTTTAGTAGGTGCAATAATATTCCATGTTAGTTGGCAGTTTGAAACAAAGATGTAGTAATAACTAGATACACAACGAGAAACCGGTTCCATGGGTCAAGTAGTCGACAGGCAAGCATCTGAAAAGCACATGCATGTGGCTTCGCGCAGGCATGCAAATAACCTTTGCCATAGTATCCACTGTAGATCAGTGGGTTGCATCCTCATAGGCCATGTTTTTGCCTGCTTACTTCAAGGTTTGTGCTTTCAATGGCAGTCAGTGAGTGCTGCTATGAAGCTGTCCATCTACAGAGGGTGGCCAATTTATTATACTCAAACAAACTTTTCTGTATTTTTAATGTTTTTTTTATTGGCGTTACATAGTTTTAATATTTGAACACATTTTAAAGTTTATTTAAACTATAAATCAACCATATTAAACGTAAAGTACCTTCTGATACTAGAAATAGTTAAAAAGAATAATTATTTAATATTCAGTAACTCTGGCTTTAGCTGCTAGCATGACTTGGATGCAAGGTAGCATATTTTCAGTGCATGATATGGCTGTTTGAGTTATCTAGTACAGTGGACATAAATGAAGAGTAAAAGATGGAAATAAAACGTTTAAGTAACTTTGCTTTTAAAAAATGCTGTCTACCTGTTTTTCCGGTCCCTAAGCAAGGTTGCCAGAGGCTAAAAAGTGCCCAAGAATGAGTAATTTACCCTCAATGAGTTTCCAAAAATTGTTATCATAAATAAAGAGTAAAAGTTGTAAACGAAACACTAGAGTAAGGTTGCCTACCTATTGTGTGTGAACTAAACAAGACTGCCAGGGGCTAAAAATCAAGTTTCTAAAAATTATTGTCATAAATGAAGAGTAAAAGCTAGAGACATACTGAGTACTCAGTAACTACTTGGTACTCGGCCTACTCGGCCAAATTTTGATCAGATACTCGGCCAATACCAAGTAGTTGTAAAAAAATTGAATATTGTTTAAGACAGATTTTACAATTAATAAAAAATTGGAAGCATATAATATACTGCAATCATTTACAGATCAAATTTTTAGTCAAATTTAAATTTTGAGAATAATGAAATTTGTTATGCTTCAATGAAGTAAATCTTTATTTTAATGTCCCCAAAGTTAATAAAATTTATTTATTAAAAATGGGGCAAAAATGGTTGACATAGAAAATATGAAAATTTTATATTTTTAAAAGGATTTTTTTCAACAAACAAAAATTATTTATAAGAAATATAAAAATACCTTTGCTTAAAAAATAAAAGCAAATAAATCAACGTTAAAAGCACAAATGTGCAGGAACACTTAGACACGTATTTCGGCATTACAAAGAATGCCTTTTTTAATGAACAAAATGTAAGCTTATGTATTTAAAGACATTCGACAAAAGTTGTATTTTTTTGTCATATGTCTTTACATTCATTAGCTCAAATTTTATGCACTGAAAAAGATGTTCCTTGTTACGTAGAAACACGTGTCTGCAGTGTTCCAGAACATTTGTAATTTTGACGTTGTTTTATTTGCTTTTAAAAATTATTTATGTTTGGCGGACTAGAACTATAAAAGATTGATATAATTTGTTTTAGTTTTAACTTGATTATTCAGACCTTTTATTTATTTATTTTTATTTTAAAAATAGCTTTTTGGTAAAATTTTTGACGCAAACAAAATCTTTTAAATAATGCGTAGTTAAATTTCAGCTGGAATTTTGTTTTAAAAACTATTATATGAACATGGAGGTCTATAACACAATTACAATGAGTTCAAAATTCATCATGTGTATGTCGGCGGTTCTTCTTTAAACACAAATGGTGCTCGGTACTCGGCCAAAGTGCTACTTGGTACGTCCCTAGTAAAAGCTGTAAAGAAAACTTTAAAGTAAGGGTGTCTACCTTTTTCCGGTTCCTAATTAGGGTTGTGGCTAAAAGGTGCCCAAAAAAATGAATAACTTACCCTCATTGAGTTTCCACACAAGTTAGGGTTGGTTGGGGTAAGTGGGAACCTATTTTGAGAATAGTTTGTTTTTGAAACCTTACAAAAAAGTTTTGAAACAAAAAAATTTAAACTTATTGTCTTGTTTTATCTCAGACATCATCAATAAAAAGTTCATCATCATTTACTAAAATATTGCTTTAACTATTCTTATCAATTATGTATTTAAAAAAAAAATGGGTTGGTGTCCCACTTACCCCATATTAAGGGGTAAATGGGTCACGCCCTTTTATTTAAATTTAAATAAAGCATATCTACAAAAGGTATAAGGGGTTCTTACATGATAAAGTATGTAAATTTTTAGTGTGAATTATTTTTTTTAAATGCATCCATTCATGAGATATTTACTGTCTTTTAGATCTGTATCACGAAAAATTTAAAAACAGAAAAATTTCATTTGTAAAATTTATTGAAAGCCTATGGGTATATATTTTACTTTTACATATAAAGAAGTATTTAATGGACGTAATACAATAGATTAAGATCAATTTTCATAAATTAGCCAAAACTATAAGTTGAAAAAGAAATTGGAAACATTAAATGACTGTGTCTATGCAAAGTTGGCTAAGGAAAAACCATTATTACTTCACCCTCAGTAATTATTCCAACATCATCTGCACCACGCCAATAAAGAGTCACTATTTCTATTCATTCTTGCAAATTCAACAGTATTTTTTAATTTGTATCATCAACTTCCAACATTAGACCTACTTTATAGTTTACTTTGATGTAAGTTTCACAAATACATAATCACCAGCTTTAGCAGTTTTTGTAGCTGAACTATCAATTCTTACTAGGTCATCATAGTTGTCTTGTATTTCACTAATACGAATATTTAATCAGAGTTGTTTTTGATTTTGAAATCCCCATTATTACAGGGGGACCCACTTACCCCTTATAGCAAAAATTTACCAGGTAAGTGGGACCATTCCTCTTAAACACTTATTAATAATATTTTATGCAAAAATTCTTGTTGCTGTATGAACTTCAAGTTAAACTATATGTGAAAAAATAATTATCATGAAAAAATAATAAAATCTAACCTGGAAACACTTCTTCGAAAAATGATGCTTGAACTGACCAAAAAAATAAATAAATCAGAATTTTTTTTTCACTAAGTCCTATGACTTAGAAAAAAATTCCACAAAGCCCAAATATATGCAAAACCAATCACTCTGATGAAATTTAACATGATCAGTGCAAAAAAAAAAAAAAAAAAAGAAAAAAAAAACCTTTATCCATGTTTCAGTTTTAGAGGGGTGACCCACTCTTCCACCAATCAACCCTATATTTTAAAAATGTAGGTAAAAATATTACGAAACTGATGGTATAGAATTGCCCAAGCAAAAGTGGTCCAATCATAAGTGTCGCTATTCTAAATTTCAATTATTGACTTCGAATGAACATACTTGAAAACGGTTTATGATGGGGTAGGGGGGGATTAGGGCAATGTATGGAATTAAGAAGGCTGTTTAACATGACATAACCCGTTAACTATTTAAAGGTTGTAGTTTAAAATACTTTTTAAAAAATGACATAAGAATCAGCAAAGATAGTGGTTCAAAAAAAAAGGGGATTTTTTTTTTTGACTGTAAAGTGCAAAATGAAACAACTAATAAGTATATGATGAAAAATACTTTTAAACTGATGATGACTTGACCTGAATTAAGGAAAGCTTCTTAAACCTGTAATATTTAAAAAGTTTCAACAGACAAAAATCCACAAATCCATGCTTGCCTAAGCTCAGCCTTGAAATTATTTTGTTAATTTTATCAACAAAATTAACTTCATAGGCAGTCCCGCCATTCTTTTTTTTTGGGGGGGGGGGGGGTGGAGGGGTGGTGGTGGTTTGTGTTCGATACACTTTACACAGAATAAACAATAAAATATGTACAAAAATGCCTAATTTCATCATGTTTCTAAAAATAATAGGAGTGGAAGGGGTCAATTGACCCCATGGTTGCCCAAATGATAGACATTAACTACTATTATTAATTTTTGTTTTTGGCAATGTTAAAAAAGCTTGTCTGACCAACCAATTACAGAGCAAGTACAATAAAAGCTAACCAGTGGCGCAGACAGAAAAAAAAAGTTCGGGGGGGGGGGGGGTTCAAAATCGAAAATTCTTGCATTATTTTTCATTCATTTCTAATGTAAAAAGAAATTATTATTCAATATATTTAATCAATTAACTTAGTAACAAAGTGTAATTATTCATTTGCTTAAAATAATTAATAATTAGTATTGCTCTAACAATGGGTTTAAAGTGAAGAAAAGGGGAGGAATGAAAAAGAAAAGCACAAATAAAATTTTTAAAATTATATTTACCTTCACTTTAATCTTACGTTCACTTTTCGGTTTTTTTTTGCAAGATCATTCAAGCTCCTCTTTAGATATATCGATGTCAGGGCCGATCCTAGCAGGTGTGCAGAGTGTGCGCCGCACAAGGGCGGCCAAAGCAAGGGGCGGCCGCAGGTCGCATCACATAGTTCTTATAATCAAGCAAAATTCCTCTAGAATTTCTCACAAGATAACTTATAATAAGTAGAATAAATATACTGATTTTTAAATGTTCTATTGTCAAAGTATGTGTCGATTTCCCGACAGCATAGCATAGTTTAAGAAAAATAGAAAGTTAGGGAACATTGTGTTGGTTGCAAAGTTTGTGACAGAACCGGTAATCAGGCATGGATGCAGGGGAGGGGAAAGGCCCCCTTCTGAAGCATGAAATGGTGCCGTCTGAAAGGAGTTCCGAGGACGGCCACTAATGTTTACCCCCCCCAAGCTTTTATAGACCTAAACAATGAAGACATATTTTATTTATTAAAAAAAAGCTATACTGATTAGATACTCTCGCGAGCATTTCAAACAAACTATGTAACAAACTCTGTGGTTAACAATCGTGGATGCGTGGAGAAAAAGTGGACAATTAGGACTCCCTTGAGAATAACATATATGAATGATGAACTAAATTGTTGTACTCTTCTCCCTTTACGACAATTTTTCCGATTAAAATGTTGATTGAACTGCCAGGTTTCAGATCAGGTAGGACAGCGTCCTTGCCCCGGGAAGCAAATTTAAATGTAGCTCCAAAACGAAGATCCAAAAGGATGCCACGACCTCCTTGACGAAACTAAAGAAGGCTTAAAATTGCGTTTCTAGGACTTTAATTTCGGAAAATTTCGCTGGTTGAACCATCTATCTTAAGGACCCAATTAAGTCTCTGATTCACCTCTTCCACCTTAACTTAATCAAACATAGCCTAAAATTGTTGACGCCAAAATCCAAAACGTGTTTTCAGACGACAGCCCATCCTATCATCAAACGTCATATAAAATTGCTTTGGCATTTTCGAAATATTTGCAGTGGAGGACCCTGAAATCCATTCACAAACATTACTACCAAAGACAGTCTCAATTAGCGTCTTTAGATAAGCCCCTAATTCCACCCCCTTTCACTTAACGTATTGAAAAACAAACTAAAATTGCGTTTTACAAACATCAGTTTCAAGAACTTTTGGGGAAAGACCCCGGATCCCCCTTTTCTCCAACGCAATCACTATACCTGAAAATTTCGTTTTTAGACGGTTCCGTGGAGCCACAGCTTCCTGCCTAAACTAGCCTGAAATTGACTTCAGTTTCAAAAACACAGTTCGTGAGGGCACACTGAACCCCCGCCCGCTCTTAGTCCCATCGTTATCAAACGATGCTTAAAATACGATTTTGAGACTTATATTTCTAAAGAATTCCGGAGGAGAACTGCTAGGTTTATGTAACTTTTCACGGCGCTAGGGCATATCCATCAATCGTCGAGGTGAGGTGGACAAAAGTCTATAGTTATATTTTTCAGGTATTAATGTTGAAAAATATCCGAAAGATCCGTAGAAGCTACCCAGTTTTGTTAACGTCACCAAAGATAATATAAAATTGCGATTTTAGAAATATCCGCTTAAGTGCCCCAAAATCCTTCCTCCCCAAAAATAGCCTGTAATGGATTTCAGTTCCGAAAAATATTTTGGTTCGGAATATTTTCACGTTTCCCCTATTGTTTTCAAATCTAGTCAAAAACGGGTTTTTGAAAAAATAGTGCCTGGAAATTGTCGGAGGATAGCCGCCAGATCCCCTACCGTCACCAAAGACGGCCTAAATTTGCGTTTTAAACTTATATTTCGAAATCTTCCGATGGGAGACGATTGAATCTCCCTCCCTCTTGCAACGTCAACAAAGGTAACCCAAAATTGCGGGTTTAAAATTTCAGTTTCGGAGATTTTTCGGGAAGAACGCCGATCCTTCCTAAGCTATGGTCTTAAAAAATAGCTTCAAATTGAATTCAATTTTGAAAGAATTTTAGGAAAGAACTGCAACATTACTTTCACCTAAAGTCTCGAAAAAGTTCCTACAATTGCGATATTTGACGTCAATTTCGAAAATTTCTCCATGCACCTTGAATATACTTGACTCTTTTGTCCTAAAGATTAACTAAAAATATTTTTCATACGCCAATTTCGATAATTTTCTTGGAGGAATCCTCCTCCCCTGAACCTCTGACACCTCCCCCCATGCTTCCCCTTCCTCCGTCCCTTCTCTGATGTCACCGAAGAAAGATTATAAAATGCGTTTTTACGACTAGTAAATTTTGGTATCTATTACTTTCTTCAAAGATATTAATTGTACCTAAGGAGTTTCTTACTATAAAAAATTTCTTCCTTTTTATAAGATCATTCTTCTGTTTCCCCCTCCCCCTTTTTTAAATTCGAACTTGGCATAGAAATTTAAAGAAAGATTTATATAGACGTTAAAGATTAGTCAAAATATGCAAATTACTCTTGAGGGGCGGCACATTAGGTCTTTGCACACGGGCGGCCGACACCCTAGGATCGGCCCTGATCGATGTTTTTGTGGATATACATTAAAGCTAACCCGTTGAACCTTTCTTCCGAAATAGAATTTCGCAAATATGATTTCAAAATTCTTAATGTCAAAAACGAACGTTCATTACTGCAAGACATTACTGGAAGAGTCGCCATTATAGTTAACAGGAGATGTATGCCTGGGAAAAGAGTTTTGTTGCAAATTCCAAGAACCTCGATGGCATTTAGAGGTTTTTCCTTGCCAGTTTTTAAAAATTGGTGCCACAAAACAAATTCTCCTGTAATGTTTTCTCCTAGATCATAAAATCCAACTAAAGTTTTCATTTCTTCTATGACTTGTTCTTCATTTGTGTCTTCAATCCTTATTAGTAACTGAAATACTTGAACTGAACTTTGGATTTTATATCAAACCACATCGGCACATACACTTTAATTATAAACTCTACTAAGGTTTTCAGTTCTGCTGAAACATTTGTAACTGAAATGTACAGGCGCAAAACTCGACATGCTGTCGTTAGCCAACGGGAGTGCACTAGCTTTCCTGGTTTTTTCTCTGCTAGGGCAACAGAGCAGTAACCTGATGTTACAGCTTCATAAATTTGCAGTATATATTGTTGATCTGTACTCAGATCTTTTCGAAGCTCTTCTGATATTGCTACTAACTCTACGACATCAACCTTTTTGAAATTGACTACCGGTTTCAGCTCACAGGTTTCGAGATCTTTTCCTATTGGACCAGAAAAGGTTTCAGGACCACTTGTTTGACCGTCTAGCTTTTTTAGAAGATGCCGCAACGGTAACTCATTTGCGTGTAACATGCATATGAACCATTGAAGAGGTCTACCAACATCTTCTTCTATGAGACGTATAACTCCAGTCTTGCAACCTGTGTTAACGGGTGTCCCATCGCAGCCAACTGCCAAAAGAGTTTCAGTGTTGATATCATTCTGTAAAAGATATTCAGCGATGCTGCTCTTAATAGATTTTGCAGAACCACTAGCTGGAGAAACATGGCCGATATATTCAGATCCAGGTTCTTGTATTAAAACTACATGTTCTTCAACAACCGTTGTCCTGTGCTTTTTGTTTCCCTTGATTTGATCTGCTAAAGTTTTATCTTTTCGTCCGTCAAAAAAGAGGGCTTGAAGCTCTTCTGGTTTTCCTTTACATTGTAGTTCCTTTCGTTTTCTCTTTCTCTCTCTTCTTATTTTATTTTTATCTATAACTTTGGAACGATTATTATCAGAAATCATTCCGACATCTTCAAGAACTGCAGAAATAATTTTCGCTGCAGGCCTGTCTCCAATCCCTGCACTATCGCAGGCGAGTGCTGTGGTTGGCAGTTTTATCCTCATCTGTCTGATTACCTTGGTCTCTCTTTTCGTTTTTCTGGAATGGTTCTCTCTGGATCTAGGAGGAGTATATTCTTCATCATTACGCGTTTCATATTCAAATTCTTCGTTCTCACAATCCTCGAACTCAGGCGACTCGAACATAGACTTTGGTGTTTGGAACTGCTGTTCACTTGTAGCAGCTTTCACCACTGTCTTGGATTGCCTATTTTGCTTTCGGAGCAGCTTCTCTGTTACTTTTAAATCAATGCCCCCGATAATCATTTTTCTGACGGTTCGTTGATCAATCAAAAATGGTTGTTCTAAATGTGGCACTTTTCTATCCTTTTCACAGGAGCATGCTTTAAAGGAATGACATTTGCATGTGGCAATGTCAAAGAGAGTTTTCTCGGCGTCTTCCAAAAATTCCTTTACTTTGTTCCTATAGGATTCCGTAGACTTGTTTTTACTTTTCAGGATATTTTTATACTTAGCATGATATGATTTAAGGATGCGCACAATTCTGCAATGAGAAATAGTAGGAATCGAGGACTTCTTCCACAAATCAGCTACCCTCTCAGCAACAACATTGGCAATGTCAGTAAAAGCTGGATCTTTGCCGTGATTTGAAGATTTCACTTGTTCTCTTATAAGGAAGTAAAATTTCATAACTTGACTGTAAGTTGGTAAGACGTTAGGTTTCAGCTCTTCTGGCAAACCAAAAACAAAGCAATCTGTAACTTTTCTAGTTGAATGACAACCGGCCATTGTGACAAAAGTATAACTATAACTAACTAGTTAATGACATTTAAATATCTAAAGAGACTGCTCTTTGATGACCAAACGACATAAAGTAAGCTTATTAGTTGATTGCTTCTGTACTAGACTGAACTAAACGATAACTGTGTTGCATATTATCACACTGACTGTCATGTGGACTGCAGGTGCGAGAGCATTTCATTTAGTAGAAGAAGGGGGGTGAAATAGAAAACTGATAAGGAATTCTCTTTTCATGAAAATATATGTCTGTTTTGAATAAAATCTCCGATTTTAAGGCGCCGGCGCCACCTGAAGATATTGTTCGATTTCAAAAAAATTTTACATGTTTACTGAGCAACCAAATACACAACTTTTCCACACTAGAGCGTAATCTATTTCAAAAATGTAAAAAATCGTGTTTTTAGAAAAAAAAGGTCTGTTTTAGTCAAAATTTCAAATTTTTAAGGCACCGGCGCCACCTGAAGATATTGTTCGATTTCAAAAAAATTTTACATGTTTACTGAGCAACCCAATACACAACTTTCCGCACTAGAGCGTAATCTTTTTCGAAAATGCAAAAAATCGTGTTTTTAGATGAAAAAGGTCTGTTTTAGTCAAAATTTCAAATTTTTAAGGCGCCGGTGCCACCTGAAGATATTGTTCGATTTCAAAAAATTTTACATGGTTATTGAGCAACCCAATACACAACTTTTCCGCCCCCAAGCCTCATCGATTTCGAAAGTTTGTGTAAAAGTGCATTTTCGGCTCACCGTAGCGAGTATATGGTATTTGTTGTAACAGGATTTCGCCGTTTAAGAAAAAATATTGACAAAGTTATTCGAAACAGTAATAATACTCACCAACTATTGACTCGAAACGCAGCGAACAACCAAAAGAACTCCTCATGATGGAACGCAGAACAGATTTATAATGCTCCATACAAATATTGGTTGAATATAAATCAGAAAAAAAAGAGACAGGCTTAACCTTTGATGGCAAATTGAGCTGAAATGATTTACACAAGCGAACTGGACGGAAGATAGGCACACTGGAATAGTTGAGATACATATTAACATCCGTAGGAGATAAATTTAACATTACATTCAAAAACCATTGAACATAATGTATCTCTATATTTCTGGATATTATATTTAGTGACAGAAACACATTTTTCAGTTGAGGGGCATGAAACCCTGTGACGCAATCCCTCGCCTTTTCCATGTTGGTAGGCACATGAGCATCCCATGAAAAATTTTCAATTTTTTTACATTCTTGCAAAACTCTAACAACATTGATAATTGATATGCCACAATTAATGATTGATAATGTAATCAATTGCTTGCACTTCACTATTGCTGACACTAAAACAGATACATTAGTGTGGCATACGTTGTTAAAATTTATCTCAACAATGTTGGTGGTTCGAACTGATTTGAATAAAACAAGCACATGATCTGACTCCACTCTTCGGCATGTATCATACGAAACTGACCTACAAAAAAAGAGGGTAAAATTACAATTCTACATGAATCAAATAATAAAAACTTTACTTGTTATGGGCATAGTAATATAAAAATATTAAATATAAATCTTACAAAAACCAAATTCTTTTGGAGACATAAAAAACAATTACAGTTGGTAGATAAATTTTTTAAAAGATAATGCATTTTGCTAATTTAATCATGTATGAAAGCAAGACATGAAATTATTTCAACAATTTATCCACATATTTTGAAGATGATCAACGCCTAGTATTGATTTTAATTAACACATCCAGAGGAAAAATATATGCACAGCAGCAAATGTATTCACGCACAGGAAAGGGCGTATCCAGCTCAAAATGTAAAGGGGGTGCAGTAGGGTGGGTCGAAAAACACTTTGTTTTCTAATCAATTTCTAATAGAGCGGAAAACTTGCGCATTAGCATCCTAATAATGGAGAAAATAATTTATAATTCTTTTTAAAAATTTGAAATCGAGCAAAAGTCCTCAAGTTGAGAGAAAATTGAAAAAAATAAATAAAAAAAAATCGGCAATTTTAAACTACATATATATTTTTCAAAAAATAATATACTTCATTTCTAATGGTGTAAAAAACCACTTTATAGTTTCTGAAATGTATAGAAAAAAACTTAGGGGGCACATTGTCGATCATTTGAATTTGTGCATTAAAGCCTTAAAATACCATTTTTAAAGTAAAAGAGTTTTATTATTTCAAAAAATTTTAAGCTAATAAAAAGTTATAAAAATATACTATTAAACATCCATTTTAATGTTTTAGATACTTTTTTTTATGCTGAAATCACTCGGGACTCACCATGTGCACGAACGTAATTTCAAATTTTTTCGGGAGGGGGGGGGGGGGGTCAGAGGATGCAAATTCAATGGAAGTTTCAATGAAAAACAGCAAAAATCATGCCTACCCGACTGTAAATACATATTTATTTCTCAAAGCTGTGGTGGGGGGCAATGGACCCCCCTCCCCCAACCCTCTAAATGACGGACCTAATCAGATGGCGGTGGCAGCAAGTCGAGTCCAATTCCACCCTACCCAATCAACCAACATCAAATATTCAATATCAAATATCCAAGCTATGGCAGGGCTTTGACTTTCAATGAAGTTCAAAGTTTTCTATTGCCATATTTGACAACAATGGTAGTGGTATCAGCTTACACTAGAGTCAATTAATAAGTTCAGGATAATCTGCGGCTTGAAAATTAATTGATGAAAGCTTGAAGAATCTAACATGAAGTACTACTGTTAGCTCATTTCAGACTTTCAGTATTCTCCTGTAGCCTAATTCTCGACTACGCTGTGTGTAGTCCAATATAATCACCACATCATATTCTCTGGATGATAAAAGAAGGAGTTTCTATAAATGAAGGGATCAAGGATTTCTTTTAATGTTGTTCAAAAAATATCTTGTTGCTTGTATGACCTTAAGTACAAGCTTCGGACCGTCTTTCACGGTGTAATGCATCTTAATACCAAACCAAACAGGAGCTATAATTTTTCCAGCTATAATTTTCCAGTATTGTATTGCTTGTTGGACTAATTTGGGAAACATGAAGTTCTAACACCCAGTTAGCACAATTAACCATTGGGAATAACTGAGAGATCAGGGATATTTTTAACAGCTAATACTGGATTACTTGTTGAAAATTTTCTGTGTTCTGGGTATGGAAATTTCAACGAAAAAGTGAAATTTCCTTCTACAGAAAAATTACACACAAATCGGGTAGGTGTTGGAGGTGGGAGAGAACTCGACTTATTGTTTCCTACATGTGGTGAGTCCTCCGTCACTTAAACATTATGGAAAAATAAGTAAAGCATTGAAACAGATGTTTAATATTCTTTGAAAGCCAATGTCCTGCCACAACTCGAATATTTGATAACACACTCACCACAGCTTTGAGAAATAAATGTGCTTACATTTGGGTGTGTGTGATTTGGCTGTTTCCAATTGAAATTTCCATTGAATTTGCACCCTTTGACCCCCCTGCTTCCTCGGGAAAATTTGAAATGACGATCTTGCACGTGGAGAGTCCTGAGTTGATTAGTTGTTTCTTTTTTTTTTTTTTTTTTGTCGATACAGTGATTAGATTATGCAACGAGACTTCAAAATTTGACAGTGAGCAGAGTTATACAGTTCGTAAAAAAAATATTTTTTTATTAAAAGCTATATTACAATTTTAACTGACACAGTTACCCTTCAATGTAATTCATACTAAAGAGTTTTTTGTTGAAATATGATGTTTGTACTGCATTTTCTATCATGTTCATATGTGCCCTGAGCTTGTTCACATGTACCCCCTATAGGGTCACATGTGAACATTGAAGACATTTTATAAAAATTGCATAAAGTATAGAGATCATTTTTCCTTAAATCTGAAAAAATCTGACTATTCAATCATGGGGATACTTTTGTTTTGAGAAATCAATAATATTTTTTGTGAACTTTTGAAATGAAAAAAAATGTTCCTTCTTTTCCCTATAGAACTTAATTCATTTACCTACTTTACAGCTCACCAGATGTCGCCTTTAGTGGTTTTAATAAGGCATTTTTAAATTATACTATTATTAAACTGTAACAAAAACGAACTGCACAATTCTAGCTAATCAGCCATAGATAAAACAAGCGGGTATAAGAGAAATGTATGTAAAACATTAAAAGGGATGTTTAACAGTATATTTGTATAGTATTAGGACAGCTTAAGAATTTTTTAAATAATGTAACTTTAAAAATGGTATTTTAAGGCTTTCTGCTCGAATTCAAATGATGGACAATGTGCACCTAAGTTTTTTCTATACATTTCGGTAACTACAAAATATATTTTGTAGTGAAGAAGTTGTTTAGAAATGAAGTAAATTATTTTTTGAAGAAAAATATAAGTCTTTAAAAATTGCCGATTTTTTCTTTTTTTTTCTGAACTTGAGGGCTCTTGCGCGATTTCAAAGTTATTTTATAATTTTTTAAATTATTTTTCTCAATATCAAGATGCTAATGCGCAAGTTTTCCGCTCTACTAGAAATTGATTTGAATAAAAAAGTAATTTTTGACCCACTCTAGGGTGCAGTTCTGTCATTCAAGCAATCAAGAGGGGGTCAATTGTCCCGTCCCCCCTCCCCCAACCAGAAAATGATTAAATAACAAGCCTGTTGGAAACATTGTTTCTGAATTCAAGCTTTATATTCAGAATTTATTAAAGGGAATGTAATAACACAATCATGCAAAAGAAAGAACTTATTTTTTGTGGGGGTGAATTTTTGGAACTGTATTCAGGGCTGCGGATGCGGAAGAAAAAGTGCAGACTCCCGACTCATGGATTATGAAACGTCCGACTCCAACTCCGGCTTTTTTATTTTTATTTTTTTTACAAATCCCCCTTCCTAATGGAAAGGAGGGAGGGGGGGGGAACCCCTAAACAGAGATTGAAATATTAATTCCTTTTTATGAAATTTTTCTGTTGTATTTTATTGTAAACATAAGATGTATACAACGTTGGAAATTCAATCGGAAAATCAAATTATCCAATAGTTGCGATTTCTAAAATGAGATTACTTAAAAATCCTATTTAAAAAAATGAATAGGAATTATTTGCTCCCCTTTAGTGTTTAACTAACAAATGTTGATCCAATCCTGTGCTTTAAATTTTTGAAAGTTGCAACTTGAGGTTTTTTTTTTTTTTGTTTAGTCAAAAAAATTTGTGCTAGGGGGCGGTCCTCCCCCCTCCTGGGTCACACCCATCCGTTGGGTACCACCTCAACTTAATCTCAGAGTTTACAAATAGAGAAATACTTTAATTCTGAAACATTTCCCCAATAATATCCCCCTAAATCTTAAATTTCATCTTAAAAATTTAAACGAAAATATTGCACTATATTGGGGGGAGAGGTCGGGTACATGCACGTCTGGAGCAAATTTGGCCCAAAATGTGGCAGTATACAGCTTTGTACGAATAGTTTTTACCTTAGCTACATTTCTTGGCTCAATTTTTAATTTTAGTTTTATTGGCAGTTTTAGATTTAACCTTAATAAGAAAATTTTAGGATTAACTACAATTATTGAGCGTTGTGTTGTAACCAAGAAATCATGTACTGATTTTATTTTGAACTGTTTAGTGATAACCAAGCTTTCTTAGATAAAGTCTTTAGGTTTAAAAAAAAAATATTTATATTTTATCGGATCTTTTCGATTTGCACTTTGGGGCCAAGCCAACAGTTATTTGAATTTACCAAGCACCCTCAGAAGTTTCCCCGACTTGCTCAAGCGATTCATACATTCCTTTTACTATTATATGACTGAGATTGAGATAAAAAATATATTACTATTTTTATTTGAAAGTGATTACTTAAGAAATGTTAGGCAACAAAACTTTGTTGACAGTTGCTATAACTTAATTAAAGTTAACCCATTAACCGCCGAAACTCGAAATCGTTATTTTTTTTTGGATAAAAATCATAAAAGTTATCATTTTTAACCAATATAATAGTAATATGGTTAAAAAAGAACAAAAATGCACTTACTTTTACAAATATAGGGTGTTGCATTGACACAACGTCAGCAGAAAAGGAGTATTAATGCTAAGTAGTTTTATCAGAAATTCTTCAGCAGTTTCAATGCTTTTTATACACAGGAAATTTTTATAATCTTAGTTATGGTTCTTAACCATGCCGAGCACTTTAGAAGAAACTGAAATTTATATAAAATAAGCACATAAATGCATTTTAGAAAATTTAAATTTTGAGGAAACATCGATTTTTTATAGTTACACATGAAAAGCTTCGCTGCAATCGTGATGAAGTGCAACCTTACACACATTGCAGAGATAAATAGTTTGGCTGTGGCAATTCTTGCAGTGTAGTCTTTTATTGTCTGTCGACCTTACGATAAAATGTCCCCCAGATACAGGCATTAGTAAGCTGAATTTGCTTGGCCGTCCTGTAGCTGGACTTAGGGACGCCATTTTGAATCCGTATGTGTTGGACGCTCAATGTATTGCTCCGACTTCATTTTACCACAAAGCCGGAAATAATCCAACTAGAGAGCTGGTTATTTTTTCCTCTTAAAGTGCTTAATTAGAGCTTTAATTTGAGTGTTCATATGCCTAGCTCAATTAACCAATTCAAGTTCTAGATTTTTGCTAATTTATCAATACGAAAATGACATAGTAGTGTCGCTTCATAAGCATTGGAGCATCAAAGAAGCCATATAATCGTCTCTTTTCAGCAAATCATCAAACGAATTGCATTAAAGGGAGCCTGAACTGTAGCTTTTTGAAGATACGAAGAATTACTGGACAACCCAAGGGAAATCGGGAAACATCTTACATCAAAAAGAAATGTTGTCAACTTTGGTAAACGATTGCGCCATCACTGATTTCATCTCAAGATGCATTTCTCCTTTCAGTGATTCCCGATCATCGCCTTCAACGCTCTTGGACCCTCACGGAGTAAAGGAGTAAAAATTATATATATTTTCATTTATTAAACTTGTTTCTCCGTTAAAAACTCAGCGTTTGGTTTTGAACTTCAATTTAAATATCTTTAGAACGCCATATTGTTGGCGATACTGTTGCTTTATAATAAGTCTAGAGTGATTTAGCTCTCGGTATTTCAAACGCCAATTTCTGAACTAGTTACATTGTTAAAATATTTTACTTGGCATAGTTATTACTTTTAATACCACGTGACCAGTGCTAAGTGTTATGACTAATTTTCGCTGCCATTTTATTTTACAACAATATTTCAAAAAACAATAATAATAAATAACTGTTAATTGATATTAGGCTTAACCAGTAAATAACACAATTTATACTCGATTTATAATAACTAGTGCTAATAATGGATGAAAATAATCGCGTCAAAACTCCTCTTGATCCAGGGCAAGTTATTTCAGATATTGAATCAGTACCTCAATCTTTGGGAAAAGTGAATGGCAAAGCTAAAATTATGAATACTCCAACAAAGAGGTATAATCTTAGAAATACTAGCTTTTCGTCAATTACTTCATCGGACCAAGTGATAGAGGTCCTGGAATCACAGAATGCTAACGATTTGATTGGTCCATTTTCAGAATACTTTCACAAAGATTGCCGTCCTACTGAGAATTATCTGTCGCCCGATAGTCCTAACGACGATTTAATCCAGTTTCTAAGAGAATTAATAACTGGAAAAGACCGGAGAAATAGGTTTTTTATGAGCCAAGAGCTACAGAAAACATCCCTCTTAGTTGTTGAATTAATAGAAAAAAGGCTTCATGAACAAGAAAAGTCTCGAGTAGGATTGAATGATAATATCGAACCTCTGTTGAACTCTCCAGTTTCAGTGCAAACAGAACCAGAAGGGAATCAAGATCCAAGATCATTCCCACGTTCTAAAACTGATTTCCCTATACTTGAACACACTAATGTGCATTCTAATCTGAATCACGATATTACAGTCCCGATGCAAAAGCCAAGCTACGCACAGGTAACTCACGTAGAAGAACACACACTGCTATTATATCCTGCGAGTACGAAACAAAACCCACGATCTACTGATTTGAGAAATACTTTAGAATCCAGCTACAACCCCTCAAAAGATGGAATTTCTATCAATCGAGTCAGGTTTATTGGTAAAGGAGGACTTGCCATTGATGTTCCGTCGATTCGTGATTTGAATTTTCTAAAGCAAAAAATCGTGGAACATCCAAAACTTTCTCAAGAAATTACAGTACGTATTCCATCAAAACGCAAACCTAAAATAATCATTTATGATTTGTCCAAAGATTCTGAATGGCAGGAAATTGCCTTAGCCTTTTCGCGTACTTATGGTCTAGAAACGGAAGATGATTTTCAATTCTCATTTAAACTTAGTGGAAAAAGAAATAGGGAGAATTGGGTCTTAGAAGTCACTCCTCAAGCATTTAATATTATAATGTCATCTCCAAAAATCAACATTTCGTGGAGAGTTCATTCTTTAAAAGAATTTATTGGAATAAAACGTTGTTACAAGTGCCAAGGTTATGGCCATATTGCCTCAAAATGCTTTTTAGAGGGCATATACTGTGGATTTTGCTCAGAATCCCATAATGTAAACGATTGTGATTCACACAACGCTAGCTGTATTAACTGCCATATTTATAATAAGAGGAACAAAACTAATAACAATATTGAACACCCACCTTCTTCCACTGATTGCCCTTGTTACCAAAGGGCTGTTGTTCTCTATCGTAAAAATATTTGCTATGTCTAGTGAGATATCAAATTGTTCCTCTAACCCTTTGACTTTTAGAGATTTTACATCATTTTCTCATGTTCCTTCAACGCTTCTTAACACTACAACTCAAACATCAATTAAATTGGTTCAAATCAATTTACAAAGAGCATATGCACCTACTTCCAATTTAACTATGTTCGCAAATGAAGAAAAAATTCATATTTTTCTGGTCCAAGAGCCATATTTGCACAATTCAAAAATTTCGGGTATCCCATTATCTTGGGGAAGTATTCTTTCCAATAGTGGCAGGGCAGCGATTGTCTTTGCAACTAATCAAATTACTCCGTATGTAACATTTGTTTCTTACGATTTTGTTTCAGCAAAAATTTCACTAAATAACTCTACTATAATTTTAATTTCCGCTTATTGCTCTCCTTTGGAACCTCTTGAAGAACTTCTGATTGAACTTGATGATTTCTTGACTTCAACTTCTCCAACACCTTTAATTCTTTCAGGTGACTTTAATGCTAGATCAAGATCTTGGGGGTATCCACATAACGAATCAAGAGGTGAATTATTATTAGATTTCATAGCAACCCATAACTTGGACATATTCAACAATAGAAATTTTCCTCCGACTTTTGAGACTCCACATGGAAAAGGTTGGCCTGATTTAACGTTCGGAAGAAACTTTCGCCTCCCTATCTTATGGTCAATAAGTCAAGAAGTTTCTCTAAGTGATCATAAATATATAATAGTTGAAATCCAAGCTGCTTTTTCAAAATCTCGCTTCATTAGGTATAAAACTTCATACAACACAACTAAATTTAGAAGATGCTTAAAACAAAAAATACCACCAATAATTCCAATCTTACCAACAATTCAGAATACCACTGAACTTGATAGTTACGTATCTACTTTAGTACAAATAATACAAGAATGTGCAAATGACTCTTTTAAAAAGAAATATTTTACAATCGCAAGTCCAGCAACATGGTGGCACGAAGGCCTTTCTCAACTAAAAAATCAAACTAGAGCAGCAAGAAGAAGATTTCAACACTGCAATGACCCAAATATGCTCATTTACTATAAAAATATTTATAAAAAAATATTAGCAAAATATAAAAAAGAAATCCGTCTTTCCAAAAGAAAATCTTGGCAAAATTTCTGCACAAACAGCAATAAATCTTTTGGGAAACCATACGAAATAGCTTTCGGCAAATATTTTACTCCTGTTCAGATGCAAGAAAGATTCCCTCAATATGAGACAGAAAACTCTTTTCTTCAAGATCTTTTAAATCATTTTTATCCAGCCTCTCAAGATTCTTCAGCTATCCCAATAAATAATCATAGAAATATTTCACATGGATTATCAACTCCCTTCACAATACAAGAAATTGATTATGCATTTAAAATTATTCCCAAAAAGAAAGCGCCGGGTAAAGATGGACTTGACGGAATTATTTGGACTACCTTTCATGAGACTTTTCCATATTTTATTAGCAATTTATTTAACACCTGTTATAATCTAGGTCATTTTCCAACTTTATTCAAAGAAGGCGTACTCATTTTGTTCCTTAAAGATGGAAAAGACCCAAAAGAATTATCTTCTTTTCGCCCTATTATACTATTACCCACTATCTCGAAAGTCTTGGAGAAAGTCATGCTTTTTCGGCTCCAAAGTTATTTAACCCTTAACGGATATCATCATCCAGATCAGTATGGTTTTGTACCAAGAAGATCCACTGAACATGCTTTAGCTAATTTTTACTCTAACATTCAAAATGGTATTCGTTCCGGGGAATTAATGGTTGCAATATCAGTTGATATTGTATCAGCATTCGACAACCTGCCCTGGGCCAAAATTTTATTCTATCTGCTTCAAACTAACTGTGAATCATCAATTTATAATCTTTTTTCTAGCTTTCTCTCAAATAGGTTCATTTTCATAAATTCCACAAATGGTTTTCTTAAAATTCCACAAACAAAAGGTTGTCCACAGGGTTCTTGTAGCGGTCCTGAGCTATGGAATTTAGTGGCAGCCTCGCTGTTATCAGCTCCATGGCCGGAACACACTAAGGTGCAAGCCTTCGCTGATGACTTTCTCCTTTTAGTCTACGGACGCACTAGGGAACTTCTTCAAGCTAATGCCAATTTTTCTCTCAAAATCTTCCATAATTGGCTCCTAGAACATAATCTCAAAGCTTCCGAAAGCAAAACTATGGCTCTTCCTTTTAAAGTTCCTCGCAATCTGGTTCGTCCCCCCATTTTACATCTGGGTGACAAGTTTATTAAACGAACAAAAGTTTTAAAGTATCTTGGCCTACATTTTAATCAATATCTAACGTGGAATGCCCACATAGATTGGATTAAGCACAAAACTTTCTATAAGCAAAGCTGTCTGCAACGCCTAGCAGGTAGAAACTGGGGGATTCGAATGGCAGAAAGAAGACTGATTTACACTCAAATTTTTGAAAGTACAATACTTTATGCAGCAGGATTGTGGGGTAGATGTTTACCAGTTAAATTAGAAAAGCAATTACTAACTCTTCAACGCAGGGCACTTCTCACTATAACCGGAGCATACAGAACTTGCTCGCACACCGCTTTGCAAACCTTGACTGGTATTCCTCCAATAGAACTAACAGTAAGGGAAAAAGTATGGATTTGGAAAATGGGAATAGAATCAGCAAAGATTATTCTAGATGGAACTACTTATTCACCTTCAGATTTTGAAACTCCTGCACCTAAATGGTTTTCCAATTCACATTTACAAATCAAAGAATATCCAATCTCAATAAATTCCAATTCTACAAATCTTTCTTTTCATCGCTTATACACAGATGGTTCTCGCACTTCCACCGGTACAGCATCAGCATATGCTTATTTTGAGGGCGAAACTCTTTCATCGTCTTGGAGTATCCGACTTCATCCCGATAATAGTATTTTTCAAGCTGAATTATTTGCTATTCATCAAGCATTAAAGTTCTCGGATTCACTTAACGCTGATTCCATTCAAATTTTTTCGGATAGTCAGTCTTCTCTCTTAGCAATTAAAAATCCTCTTCAACGGAATAAATCAGTATCTGATATTCAACAGTCATTATTAGGTAATTCTTCTGTCTCAATTCATTGGGTAAAAGGGCATTCTGGGGACGTCGGCAACGATCTGGCTGATCGCTTAGCAAGAACTGCAGCTGACGACCCGCAGTTTCCTTCTTCATCTATTCTTCTTCCAAAATCTTCACTAATTTCATACATTAAAAAACAAACATTAGATGACTGGCAATTTAGGTGGAATGAAGCGGATACTGGACGTAGAGTCTTCGAATTCTTCCCCACCGTTCGTTTTTCTCCCCGCATTAAAAGTAGGTTTGAGACAATTTTCTTTTCTGGCCATGGACCATTCCCACAATATCTTCACAGATTTAACCTTTCTGATTCTGCTAATTGCTCTTGCGGCGAATTAGGTTCTCCGGAACATTACATTTTTTTCTGTCCACTAACATCGCATTTGCATATCAGACGTAATCATAGTCTTTCATAGTAGGGGGGCATACTACATTCCGTGGGAAATTTCGTGAGGAAATTGTGAGACCAATTCTATTATGTTCCTTATGGCCTGTGTAACTATGCCTCACCGGGTGTTTTGCTTGAATTTGTGTCAGACGGCCTGTATGACGTCATCAATCCAAGATGGCGGCTGTAACGAGTTTTTGCAGTTATGACTCAATTTTTGGGTATTTTGTGATAATTTTCTGGTGAATTTGCTTGACTAATATTCTATTACTTTTCTTATTATAAGTTGAAAGTAAAATACTTAATTTATTTGTTTGTTAACTCATTTAAAAAAAAAATTCTAAAGTCTTCATTTTTGAGTTTGGCATTCAGAATAAGCTAGTTTAAAAGTACCTCGGCTTAGTTTTTGCAATTAAAAAATACTGTTAATTTTCAGGATAAAATCATTAAACATTAGTACAATCGAACCTCGTTAATTCAGACACGCTTATAACGAATTACTGCTAAAGCGAACTATATTTGCGATCTCCGTCCTACTGTACTTACACTTAAACTATTTTTTTCAAATAAAACGAGCTACAGTAGAGACAAATTCACTTTTCAAGTCCATTTGAGTTCGTTTTAACAAGCTTCAACTGTATAATCGTTTAACAGAATTCCTTATAACCTGTATAATTACGCCTTAGGAGCTTTTCTTGCATTTTTTAGAATGCTCGTTTCATTTCATCAACGTAGCTTACGTTCATGCAGAAACTGGTACATGTAACTAAACATATTTTAGGGGAAAATTTATCAACAGGGATTGATATTGGATATTGGATTATAAAAACCAGTTTTAAAACTTGCCCTGTCAAACAAAAACTTGTACAGGTCTTGACGACAATTTGGCTGAGTTATACAGTGAATCTGTAGTGTCAAAAATTCTTGCAGGAAAGTGTGTTAAACGGGCTACAGAAGCATTCTACATTAAGGGTTGCACTATTTTAATTTTACCTCGATGCTTTTTATATACACAATGAAGAAATGAAATTTCAATGCAAAGAAGGGTGCAAAAATTGCTTTTAAGAAAAAAAGTATGATGAAACAAAAGAACTTTCCTCGAATATAGTGCAGTATTACTAGATTCTAAAATACATGAAAAAATTAAATATTTGAAGACACAGAATCAATAGGAAGACCAACATTTAAACTTGCTTTGTTATACATGCATATGATGGATACAATGTTACTTTTATACGGTCTGTTAGATCAGGAAATTGGGAATTACACATTTCTTCATTCGAAGGTTCCGTTCCCCATTTCTTTGCTTTGAATTTAACAAATTATGCAAGTGTGATATCATGGTACTTGACTAATATGAAGCGTCTTAAAGTAAAGCAACAAAATCTTCGGAATGAATTCATGGAAGGCAATTGGGCTGTTAAAAAGTCTTTTGTACCGTTTTGTGCTTTAGAGTCAGACGAAGCTTTGGAGCAAGAGAAAAAGAGTATGAAAGTAATTGGTGGAATAGTAAATACATAACTCAATAGGAAAAAAAAATAGTTTAGCGTTAAAGAGTAAACATTATCATTTGACAGGTTCAAGAGGAAAGCGACTATACATGAAGATGTGCAATGTATATATAGTGCCATCAGAGTATCAACAAGCCCTATAATATATGAAGGAAGTGAACTTATTAACACAACAAAGTCTGAACATAATGAAGCCATACAAACAGATGTATTTAAGGCAATTAAAACTAATTGAGAATTAAAACTGAAAACACGAATTTCTGGGCCACAATGAGAAAAGAAAAGCTAAATCTATGTAAAAATAGCACGAAGAAAGTTGCAACAAATATAGCTGACACTGTTCTACAGTTAAAAGCCGATCATTATTTAAACTTCTGCTAGTTGTATCAAGGAGTCGAGCAGATATTGATTTAAAAACATTATATGAATTTTAGGCTGTTCCACAGTCTACGTTTAATCTGGATGGGTAGATAAAATTGTCATAAAACAAATCAAAGTTAATGAAGGTTTTAGAAGAATGTGGCTTAGAAAAAGTAGACAGCAGCATCGAAGATTCTTTGCCGAACCCCATGAAAGACTTAAGCATATCGAAGCAAATGAACACAGAATCATACAATGTTGCTGTTCTTAATGGAATGGCGCAGCTACAATCACAGAAGAAAAAAAGCAAGTGAAAACATGTAATGATTTAGCTGCAGAATTTAATAATAAAATCAAGGAAATTCTTTTAAATTATGATGAAACACACTTTGTGTTTGACACATACATTGAAACTCGCTAAAATCTGCCAATCTGCCATGTGGAAAAAAGAAGTACATTAACAGCCACTGAGTTCAAAATAACCTATTGTACTAATATTAAAAACGTACACATGAAGACCCTACTTTCTCATGTAAAAACAAAGGATAACTTAACAGCTTATCAGGTAAATAAAGCATTAATATACGCACGCAGCATTGAAAAAAAAACCTAATCGTAAGCTGGAGAAATGAAGCTAAATCATCATTAAAAGTTGATGTGACTGTACTGCAAAGCAGTCATTGAAAGGCGGGTGTTAAAATAGTACTGGACTATCTTCATGCTTCTAAGAGAAAGAGCAACCAGTACTCATATACTATATTCGCCTGACACCGATGTATTTTTGCTAGCATTGTTCTGGTTAAAATCATTTCACTGTCCATGCACATCTTTGACTGGGGTAGGTAGCAACCGAAGAATGACCAGCATTATGATCGCATTAGGACTAGATAAAACAAGAGGAATGTTATGACTCTATGCTCTGTTAGGAAGTAATATAACAAGCTCACTTGCTTAGAAGGGAAAACCTTCTTTTTGGAAAATTTATAAGATGGCTGACAAAGATACTCTCGACGCTCTGACTCATCTGGGGGTCAACTGAAGAATTCGTTACAAATGATAAAATTGTTATTGAAAGAAGGCTTTATTTGTTTTGTATATTTGCCGCTGACAAAGATTTCTGATATTGGAGAATTTCTTTGGTTCATGTTTTCCAAGCAGGAGACTCAAAATGAAAATTTGCCTCCTGCAAGAGCATCTTTGTCCCCTTACATTTTAAGAGCGCATTATCAGGTATTGGAACGGCATCTTGCTGATCTCAGCAGCACCCGAATTTAACATCACCGTCAGACTTCGGATGGGAAGAGAAAGACAACTTCTATGTTTCAGTTATGTGTACACTTTTTTGTGCTTCTGAGTCCATTTTTAAACTGGTTCGATGCAGCTGCGTAAAGGGAAAATGCATTGTTTCATGTAAATACAAATCTCAAAATATTTCACGCACTGAACTTTGTGTCTGAAGATAATGAGGACTTATGTGAAAATCATAGCCAACAAAGCGATATTGATAACGCTTCAGATGAAGATCTTTAAGTAAAAACTGTTTACCTTTAAATCTATATTTTGAATCAAAATCAGAGTTTAAATAATGAAATCAATCATTCATTACTTGAGTACATAAATAAAATTATCATTATATCTAATATTAAGTAACGGAAGTTGTAATTTGTTTCTGCATTGAAAAAAAAATGCGTCTTATAACCCCGAAACGCGTGTATGCAAATTATTTTGCAGTTTTTTTGGAATAATAAATTTGATTTTATCGACAAGCTTTCCAAAATATTTTTTAACTGTTATTGGTTACTAAAAATTTGCATTTAAAAAAAAGAAAGAAAAAAAAACTAAATGAATAACTTATTTTAAATTGGCAATTAGTTTTCAAATTTGAAATATAATAGTATTAAAATATTAAATATGTAAGATAAGTTGAAAAAACATCATAATATGCCCCTAAAATCAGTTAAAATTGGAAGATTTTCATCAATATCTAGTGCAGCCGCCATCTTGGATTAATGATGTCACACAGGCCATCTGACACAAGTTCAAGCAAAACACCCGGTGAGGCATAGTTATATAGGTCATAAGGAATGTATTAGAATTGGTCTTACAATTTCCTCACGAAATTTCCCACGGAGGGTCTTTTTCCTTAAGTATGCAACTGGACTATCACTCAATAAAAACATATTAATTGCCTGTTCACAACATCATATCCGCATCAAACTTAACTCAATTTTCAGTCTATTGTCTAATGAAGGCTTCATGTTTCAAGGCGTTGATTAATACACATATTTTTTCTTTCTTCAATAGTTAATACCGTTTAAATTCAGAGTTTTTTCTACACTTTAACACGTTATCATCTGTAACGCAACAACTCTCTAATGCTGTTTATGTTTAATTTATCATTGTAAAGCTTTTATGCATTGGTTTTGTCTACTTTATTACATATAATAATGTTAAATTACCAAAATTTTTGTCAAAAGCAAATCAAAATTGTAACAGATAACAATGTATTTTTCCTGTATTTTTATGTAATTAAATAAAGTTCCTCAGAGACCCACTTGCTCAGATTTATCTGAGCATTTAAAACCGATAAACCAAGTAATTGGTAGGTGCGGGTGGTCTCTGAGGGTGTCAAGTGTCAAGTGTAGCTGGACTTTTCTTTTTCATGTCACTATTATAAGGGGTCTGTAAAAGATGAAGTGCAACCTCTCGCCTAAAATCCAATAGTGACTTTCTATTTTCTTCTTTCGATAGTCTTGAAAGTTTCCAAGCATTGGTTAATGCAACACCAATATAATTGGAGAATATTGGCCACCACCATTTTTTCCCTCGGACTCTAATTCTGTAATTTGAAACTAAATTGTCACACAAATAAACACCCCCCCCCCTCAATTTTCATGTTTTATTGCTCAATTATACAAGGTTGAGGAACAGAAATCTTCTTCTTCTGGTGTCTGGAATAGCGAGAAACGTTTTTGACAGGCTCAATTTTACCATAGGTTGAACCCAGAGTCACAACAGCATTGTCATTCCATCGTTTTTGCTGGGCATACAAATTTGTTTGTTCTACAAGATGCGATAAAACATCGGAATCAAAAAAAAAGATTAAAAATATCAACACTAGCTTTACCTTCTAGAGTGTGTCTTACAGCTTCAATGGGGACCTGTTCTTCATTTTTTGGTTGATACTTATCAATTGGTTCCTGTTTTGTCCACCGCCAATCTTCTGTTTTTCGTTTTTTAGTTTTTTTATTACGGGATTTGGAACAATTGAACTTTTTTTTATCTGGACTTCAACTTCGCCTGCAGTATCGCCCGGTAAAACTTCATTATCATTATTTAAAATGTCGTCATTGCCTTCTTCTTCATCACTAGCTTCTGTTATTTCTGGTGGTACAACAACAATATCATATATATTTCTTCATTTTCATTATCATCGTCATCTGAATTTTGTTCGAAAATCTGTTCCAATGCTTCTTTCAAAGTTAGATATCTTGTTCTGGGCATTTCGAAAGGCAGAGACCAAAAAAAAAGCTTCTACAGTCAAGACGTGCAGAATAAAAATGAAATATAGTTCTACCCTAAAGCAATTGAGACAGACAGTCAATCTACCCCTTTTTCGCTGACGTTGCGTCAACGCAACGCCAGTTTTTACTTCCCCCTCCTCCCCAGCAGAAGCAGTTTCTTTGAGGAATAATCTGATAAAAAGTGACCTTGATTAAAGTATTTCATATCTAAACCAAAACTTTTTTTTATTTTTATTTTTTCTGACAGAAAACTGGATCACAAATTTAGTCAAAAAAAACCATGTGAGAGCAACAATTTTTATCATACATAAAAAAAGAAAATTAAAACAATTTTTTTATTTAACATATTTCTACTAATATTCTTAAATTCAAATTAGCAATCGACAAAAAAATTGGATTTCTAGTTTAGTTTCTATGGATATTTATTATAACCATTGCGTCAATGCAACACCAGCGGGTAATGGGTTAAAAAATAAGCTAACTAGGAGATGGCGCAGGTAGTTGTTACAGAAAGCTCAATAAACTATCAAGCCAGCTGGTTGCCACAACAACAAGCATTTTCTTATTAGAAGCATGTAATCAAACTAATAGGTAGTCAGTTTTTTTAAAAATGCAAGGAGAATCAGTGAAAATTAAAGAAATTAAAAACCCGGAGTCCGAGTTGGCATGTTTTCAAACAACTCCGACCGTTTTACCTCAAAATCAGTCCGACTCCAATTTGTCGCCATGTAAATTTGGCGACCAAAAGATTGGCGATATATTGCGAAGTGTCCGACAAATTATAACACCACTTGAATTGACATCGAAATTTAACAATGATTTAACCCCCCCCCCCAAAAAAAGGGACAAAAGACCCCCTTAGAAACATCCAAATGCAACCAAATGAGAAGGTGCACAACTAGGTCGCACTGGGAGTCTATGTACCATATTTCAACTTTCTTGGACATACCGTTTTTGAGTTATGCGAGATACATACACACATACGCACAAACATACGTACATACGGACGTTGCGAGAAAATTCGTGGTAATTAACTCGGGGGTCGTCAAAATGGATATTTCAGGTGTCTGTAGGTTCTTAGGCATACACTGGTGTGCAAAAATTAAGGACGAAGTCGAAAAATTAGCATATCAGCTGAACGAAGAGGCAGAGCGGACAGAAAGACCAATCAGGAGATTAAGTAAGGTGATGTACAGTAGCACATGCGCAGAAATGCAGGCAGACGTAATGGGGGAGTGTCTGGGTAGTATAAAGCATGTTGTCGGTGTAAGATCAGTATTTCTGGCAAAGAGATTGCACGCCGTATAGCAGTTAAAATCACATCGAGTTGCTGCCTCAGCGAGAAATGGTGAATAATCAATCTGTTAGACGACATCTGGATGCTTTTACCCGAGGTCGAATCATTGGGAAGTTGGAGGAGGGCCGCAGTGTGACAAGTGTGGCTGCAGAGTTCGGAATTGCTCACAGCATCGTTTCACGACATTGGAGACAATTTCAAACTACAGGAACAGCCCTGTAGTGGTCGTCCACGAGGAACCACACCCGCAGATGACCGGTATATTGTCTTACAGGCAAAAAGAAACAGGTGGCAGACAGCGGGAGAAATCACTAGACACACGACAAAGGCGACTGGACGACCCATATCACGTTTTACCGTGGCCAGAAGACTGCATGGTGGTGGTCTGTTTGCACGATGCCCTATACGGTGTGTACCTCTAACGCCTGCCCATCGGAGACGGCGTTCTCTGTGGTGCCGGGAACACCGGAATTGAAGAGACAATGAATGGGGACGAGTACTCTTTACAGATGAGAGCAGATTCAGTTTGAGTAGCGATTCTCATCGCATACTCATCTGGAGAGAGCGGGGAAGCCGCAATCATCCCTCGAACATCATTGAAAGGGACAGGTATGGAGGTCGCGGTGTTCTCGTTTGGGGAGGCATCATGCTTCGTAGTCGTACAGACCTTCACATCTTCGACGCAGGTTCAGTCAACAGGACCCGTTATTGTAACGAGATTCTTCTTCCATATGTGCGTCTTTTTAGAGGCGTTATGGGTCCGCAGTTCCTTTTCATGGACGACAATGCACCATGTCATCGCACAGTAGCTGCCGAACAGCTTTTAGAGTGAGGATATTGAACGTATGGATTGGCCGGCACGATCTCCGGATCTCAATCCCATCGAGCATGTATGGGATTTTCTAGGTAGACGCTTGGCAGCTCGTACCTTACCACCAGTAACGATTCGAGAGCTTCGAATGGCGCTGCAAGACGAATGGGCAGCAATGCCTGAACAACTCATTGACACCCTCATTCTCAGCATGGGCAGACGCTGTGAAACCTGTCTAGCAGTCGGAGGAGATCATATCCCTTACTAAAGACCGGATGTTTCTTGCTGGACATCCATCACAGGGATGTTTCGGCCTTCAGTCGTATTGCGCTCCATGCTACTTTTTCAATAAAGCTTCTTTTTATCCCTCTGATTTCTCTTTTAGTAAGTGTTGCTTACATTACCAGGGTTGCCACTCAATTTTGGAAAAAAAATTCCCTGTGTTTTCCCTGTATGAAAATAAAACATTACAAACGAGCAAGCACCGATTATTTGGAAAAGAACATTAATATCTTGATAATTTCACCACAGGGTAAAAAAACGAAACACAAATTTCTAAATAAATAAGGAAAAATAAGTAAGAATTCATAATAACTGAAATAATAGCATGGTGGTTGAATATATTCAACTTTTTATTCAAAAAAAAAAAAAAAAACTTCTCTTAGCCATTGACCTAAAAGTGTATAAGTGACCCAGAACAATGATTATTGACGACTAATTTCATACACTCTAAATTATCATGAAATTCAAGATTCTATTTTTATGATAAATATTTTAATATTTACTTTAAAAAAAACTTTCAAGCAAAATTACCATTTTTTATTTTACTTTATTTCTGAACTTTATGAATATTCTCATTATAATTATTACTATTTATTTAATTTTTGGTAGTTTATATATTTGAGAATTGATTTTTGTAACTTTAATTTAAGAAGGAAAAAAAATTCCCTGTATTTTCCAGGTTTTTGAGGAAATTTTCGAAATTCCCTGGATTTTCCGTTTTTTTTGTTGATTTTTGAATTCTCTGTGTTTTCTCTGTTTCTTCAGGTTTCCCTGTGGCATGGCAACCCTGATTACACATGTCCTTACATATTGGGGATCTTACGGTATTAAATGTGTTGATTTGGAAAGCTTTTGTACAAAGCTATATTGAAAAAACCATCTCGTCCTTAATTTTTGCACACCAGTGTATATCCACGTGTAGTCGGGTCGAAAAAAAACTACACATTCATTCGGGGATGAGAAAAATGGAAATTAAGGCCGATTTTTGACTGAAATTTTTTTTACAATACTTCCTTTTTTGTAAAAGGAAGTAAAAATAATAAAAACTCTCCTGGTATTTGTCACATTTTTTTTTTTTTTGAAATTATGAAGAGAAACAGTGATTTAAGTGGAGAAAACCAAACTGCAAAATTGGATAACCTGTAACAGGGGAGGTGAAAAAGTAGGACGTAACAGGGGACGTGAGGTCTCGGAGACAGCTCTATTTAAAAAATTCCTAAAAATTGTGCAATTAAGAAAGATACACTCCTGTAATTTCCCTCAGATGTTCTTTGAACTTTTATTAGCACGGGGGGAAAATATTTTTGAATTTTGAATCAAAATATACCTTTGCCGGGGAAAGTTTGCTAGAGTCATAAGATTTTTTGAGGAAATCATATGCTGCAGTAAATAACTAACTACTTGTAATAAAAATGAATCTATTATTTATTAACCCATTTTCGGCCAAAGGTGCGTATATGCACCATTTCAGTAAAGAATTTTTAATAAACGCTGTTTCGTATATTTTTTACAAATATAATTTTTATACCATTTTAAAAGGTTTTGAAGGCATCTATAAAATAATAGTAATTCATTTGAAGCAAGCACTTTCTTTAGAGAAAATTTCAAAATATGCTTGTTTTTTACCTTGAAACGTGGACTGTAAAATTTGACTTTTTGAAATTGTATAATTAATCCACTTGAGATTAATCACACGTTCTTATAATGGGTTAAAGTTGTAAATTCTATCGATAAAATAAAAATAAAAATAATGTCTTAAAAAACTTATAAATTGTTATTCAAATTTAATGGTGCGTAAACGCACCATTGGCCAAATGCATGAACAATGAGCAAAAAATTGAAAACCTAGTTTTTATGCATGGAATTGTACATTTTCTTTCTTTTTTTGTACATTTTTTTTCTTTTCCCTAGAACATCATTGTGTAACGTTTGTGAACATTTCAAACAACTCTCAACCTCAGCTAGAATATTTTGCATCTCTTCCGCATAACGCAAGTCGGAAAAATATAGGGAGATTAGGGATGGATGGGACACTGGGATGGATGGGACTCCTTCAATTATTCTTAAAATAAACATGGTTTTCAATTTCTGACTCTTCCACTAAGTGGAGCAAACCATAAAACAATGTTTGTTGCTATAAATCATTTTAGTTGCAGAGTTCTATGAATGTATACCAGAAAAAAGCTATTTTACAACACCAAAAGTAAATAACTACTTTGTTTTCAAGGTAAGTTTTCAATCTTATTTATTGATGTTAACATAATTCTTTTTGCTGTTTTATACACCTAATAATACAGCTTTTATAAAGTAATAGTTAAGTTAAACCTAAAAGTAGCATGCTTCTAGTAACAAGCTATTTTACTGAAATGTTGTGTAAAGGGAGGGATGGGACAGTATGATTTAGGGAGGGATCGGACATGTCCCATCCCTCCCTTTTAATATCTGCAGCTAAATAATTATACTGATTGTCCAAATTTTTTAATATTTTATTTTTGGCATACTATCTTGTTTTGTAATTGAATTGCAGAATAAAAAGCCATTGAAGTTATCAACTTGATGTATACCAATTGTATCAACTTCTATGATTTTTTTCGAAACTAATTTCTTTACATTGAAAGTTTACAGCAGTATGACTAAGTTTTCCTTACTCCTGTAATATTTATCAATGTAATTATTACTTTTATGTACTATATAATATACTTTCAATCAATTGGTTAGCTGTACTTCTTTGTAAGAGGTATAACAGTGGTTTCATTACAGGTTGTTTTCTCATGAAGCACATTATGTGAAGAAAAACATATTGTTTACGAAAATGTAGTATGTTTTTGTAAAATGAAATTTTATATTGGAAAATAACATCCAGTTACTCAAATATAAACCATAAAATAGGTAACCTTTTTAATGACTCGTGTTAAAGTTTCAGACTAATTAATTTTGTTTTTCTGATTAGACATTTTAAAACATTAATAAATAAAAATAATTGATAAATGTATTTTATGAATTGAATCGGGCCCTGATAATAGAACTCTAAGAATTTCAATTATGTTGGAAGAGTTGAAAGCAAGGATAATATACAAATACAAATGTGACGACCAGCAACAGGCACTGGGCCCAGCTAGGCTGGTCCTAGTCAATTAATTAGTCCCCAATGAAGATCAATGGCCCTCTTAAAGCTATCCACTCCCTTGCTCATTACCGCCTCTTCCGGTAAGCTATTCCAAGTGCCCACGACCCTGCTAAAGTAGTAGTTTTTCCTGATTTCCAAGTTAGCCTGAGATTTAAATAGCTTAAAACAATGACCCCTTGTCCTGCTTTCCCCGCAAAAATTTAATCCATTTACATCTTTCATTTTGATAAATTTAAATAACTGAATCATGTCCCCTCTGACTCTCCTTTGCTCCAGGCTATACATGTTAAGCCTATTAAGTCTGGTATCATAATCTAAATCTGAGAGTCCCCTTACTAATTTAGTTACCCTTCTTTGAACCCTTTCCAATACAAAAATATCTTTCTTCAGATAAGGCGACCAAAACTGAACAGCATACTCCAAATGAGGTCTTACTAAACTCCTATATAAAGGCAGAAGAACTTTCTTAGATTTGTTTGAAATAGACCTATTGATGAACCCAAGCATTTTGTTGGCTTTGTTACTAGCAATACTGCACTGTTGACTAAACTTGAAGTCTTGATTTATAAAGACACCCAGATCCATAACATTTTCTGCCTGATTTATGACTGAACCCTGTAAACGATATCTCATACGCTTATTTCCATGACCTAAGTGTAGCACTTGACATTTCCCTACATTAACTGCCATACCCCATTTATCTGCCCACTTAGTAATATGATCTAAATCCTCTTGCAGCTGTTTTACTTGTTCTTCATTTTCGACAATCCCCATAACTTTTACATCGTCAGCAAAACAATTCATGCTTCCAGAAATATTTTCATTGATGTCATTCATAAATATAATAAACAAAAGAGGCCCTAAAACTGATCCCTGAGGAACCCCACTTAAAACATCACTCCAATTAGAATGATTTCCTCTCACAACTACTCTTTGCTTCCTACCAGTAAGCCAATTTCTAACCCAAAGTAAAATTTTTCCTCCTATTCCAATGTCAGCTAACTTGCTGAGAAGAGCAACATGCGGTACCTTGTCAAAAGCTTTTTGAAAATCAATATAAACAACATCCACACATTTTTTGTTATCTAAAGCTGAGGTAACCTTGTCGTAGAAATGCAATAAATTAGTAGTACAGGATTTACCTTTCCTGAAACCATACTGCAAACTAGTCAACATACTATTAGTCTCTAAGAACATCATGATCTTAATTTTGATCAAAGTTTCGAAAATCTTACAAATCACCGAAGTCAAACTTACAGGTCTATAATTCCCAGCAATACCTTTAGACCCCTTCTTGAAGAGTGGCGTTATGTTAGCCAGCTTCCAGTCCTCTGGCACCGTCCCCGAGTTATAAGAAGCATTGAAAATATTCAAAATAACATCCACTAATTCCTCTGCACATTCAACTAAAATTTTTGGATAAATATTATCTGGTCCCGGAGCTTTAGTTGCTTTAATCTTTTTCAAATGAAATAAAACCTCCTCCCTGGAAAATACAAAATCCTCAAGCTGTATAATAGCTTGTGTCTTGTTAGTGTCAACTGTTGAGATACAGTTATCGTTAAACACACTGGAAAAAAAGTTATTTAGAACATTTGCAATATCCCTATCGTTTTGGAATAAATTTCCATGCTCATCAACCAAAGGCCCAATTTGACTGTTTCGAGCTTTCCCAGAATTAGCGTAAGCAAAAAACCTCTTAGGGTTCCCATCAATGTCATCTGCCAGCCTTTGCTCCAATTCCCTTTTCTGAATCCGTACCAAATACTTAAAATTTCGCCTTGCCTTACCATACTGGAGCCTCTCCGCACTCTGACCAGTTTCTTTAAACTTACGAAAAGTGGCTTGCTTATAATTAAGAGCTTCTTTAGTCTCCCTGGAGAACCACATGGGCCAAATTTTGGTACTAACACCTTTTCTCCTAAATGGAACATAGTCCCCAACGGTTTTAGCAAGTTTATCCTTAAATTCCGTCCACTGCTGATCTACGTCGTTATTTTCCAACCCTGACGAAAAAACCTCTTTCAAGCTCTGCCTAAGTGCAACAAAATTGGTATTTCTGAAATTGGGCACAAACCTAAAATTATCATCTTTGCACACTTCAAATTTAACCCGGAACCTAATGCTGTTATGATCACTATCTCCAATATGCTCCCCTACACTCAACCCCTGAACAAAACTACCTATGTCACAAAAAACTAGATCCAAAATGGCCTCCTCTCGAGTTCCCTGAGTTACAACTTGATCTAAGAAACAGTCACCAATTACTTTTAAAAATTCCTCTTCTTTGCCATTACCAGGATAAAAATTATTCCAATCAATACCCGGAAAATTGAAATCCCCCATTATGATAACGGATCCCTTACTAGACATGTCACTAATAATACGGTACATCTGTTCATCTTGTCCCTGGTTTGAATTAGGTGGCCTATAAATGTTTCCAAAGCGTAGCTTTATGCCCTTACTGCTCATCAACTCCAGCCAAACCATATCAATATCAGTAGGCTTATCATTTATGACCAATTCATTGCAAATAAAATTGTCTCTAACATAAAATAAAACCCCACCACCTCTTTTACCTACTCTATCCTGTCTGAATAAATTATACCCAGCAATATGTAATAACTCTGCATCAGATTCGGTAGCCCATGTCTCTGTAATTCCGATAACATCCAACTTCTCATCCATAACTATGCTTTTCAATTCATCCATCTTGTTCCTAATACTGCGAGCATTGGTATAGAAAACTTTAAGCATGCCTAAGTTGCTTTTATTTAACACCCTGAAATTTCCTAAATTACAATTGTTAACATTACTACTCTTGTTTGTCACTTTATTTCCATTTCTAGCAATACCCAAAAACATTTCATTCTCTCGATACCTGGTGCTTGAACCATGCCCCCCATTCCAACTTAGTTTTTTGACTCCGCAGCACTTAAAATTAATCCACTAACCATTTTGACCCCAGTAGAGCTCAGATGCAGGCCATCCCTAGCAATCCAATCCCGTTTACAGTGACTCCATACATCAATGAACCTGATACTGCGCTTTTCGCAAATTGACTTCAGTAGCAAGTTCATACACCTCGCACGTTGATTTAGCCAGCTCCTATGCACTCCATACCTGGGAAGCAAACCAACCACTTGGACATTCGTCGAAAAGCTGGTTGCTTTATCCAACAGGGATTCCCATTCCCTAGAAAACTCCTCATTTTTACTGTGGCCTACATCATTTGTTCCCACCCACAAAGTAACCATGTCCTCCTTATTCAATACTCCCTTCTTTTCAGCAACCATATTAATGTCTTTTACCCGAGCCCCTGGTAAACAACACCTAGCCACCTTACGCTTTACTCTCCCAACTGTGTTACCCACCTCCCTTACCATAGAGTCCCCCAAAATTACACCCTTAGTTTCCCAATCTAACTCCTCATTTGAAACTTCCCCCTGAATCTCTGGAACATTTATACCCTCTACAACTGGCTTACACCCTAATGCTAACTGGGCCTCCAAAACTAAATAATGATGAGACCTTTCAAGTACTCTTTATGAGGAAAAATGAAAAAGGAAACTTTATCTTTCCACAAACAACAGATAGTTCTGTGATTGATAAAACAGACATTATTGCCAAGTTGCCCCCACCAAATATGGTTGGTGGAACTAGTCGAGCACAGAAATTTTTCATTTGATGCTGATTCATTAAAGTATAATGTTAGATAAAATAGATGTTCCCAATGTTCAATAAACCTTACATAAATAAATGACATGCTGTCTTTGTCATTTTTCATAATATTTTTGAAAACTATGTATATGCATTTTAACTTCCAAAAATGTCCCATCCCTCCCTTACATGAGGGAGGGATGGGACATTTTTACTGCTATTGTAATTGTCTTCAGAAATGACCATTTTAATAATTACCATGAAATTTATATTTTTTAAATATATTAAAATGTTTCAATTTGTTATTCTGAAACTTTCAGTGTTATATCAGTAGAAAATAATTTATAAGAAATATTTTTGTGAGGACTGTCCCATCCATCCCTAATCTCCCCTACCTACATTCGCAGTTCTAATGTTAAGAGCCTAATGTCTACTACTGCCGAAAATAGTTACACTGAGGGGGAGGAGCGGTCTCACAGATTGCTTCTAAAGAATGCAATGAAATGTAAACCAGACGCACTTGCCTGAAGATACTTTTCTCCGCACACACCCCACCTCTTAGCCGTATTGCCTAAAGATACTGATGAGCAAGGGGGGTGTTTTAAGTCACAAAACAAACAGCTATTGGGAAAAACCATTCAATCCAACTGAAAATGAAATAGGGGTGATCGGATGAACTTTTGAGCGGTCTGTGAGACTGCACCTCCCCTCTTAAGGGATAAGAAGTATTATTAAATTACATTTCGAGCATCAGGTAAGATACAGAATAAACCTTTTTAAAACTCTTGTCGAACTTACTTAAGGTCATGAGCTAGTTCCGCGCATCTTGGAGAACAAACTTGTAAAAAATGATAAATGTCCTGAGGCGTCAAAAATTTAACAATTTCTGCTAAAATTTCATTTGGCAGAAGATCAAAGTAAAGATCACAACAAACATCATCTGGTTTAGAATTGGAACTACTTCGTAGAGAACGGGAGGATTTGAAAATTTTTTTTGGAGGCATGGCATTAATGTCAACGACAATACGCTTCTAAACTCCAGACCACAAAGCACTGAACACAAGTTTTGAATATCTTATAAGCAACATTTTATAAACTTTTGACGAGAACTATGCTCAAATTGCATCTTGCAGAGGAAATAGCGAGAAAACTAAACGAGAGAGGCATCATGCAAAATAAGAACGAGATCACTACAAACAAAACACCAGCGAAAATGATTGAAAACGGAACCCCATAATTTACAAAACCTGTTCTTACATTACAGCACATTCAGCGTAAACGTCATGCACGAAAAAACGGTGAGAAGTACCGGCTATAAGTTCTTCCGCTCCAAAAACCATGAACCTCACTCATGGCTTTGAGGGCAAAGGTCAGTTGAAAATGCAAATTTTAAAACTTTTTTTGCCTTGTTTGGGCCCGGATATCTGCTACAGCCGTGAGTAATCCTCGAAAATAAGTATATGATTAACTACTAACCACAGAATAGTACTAAGAAAAACATAAAATAGCTTTCGTTTCTCTTGGCTTTAGTAGTTAAACGGTATCAAAGTCGATATTTTTTTTTAAATGTCCAAGTTTAGGGGTCAATAACTTTGTTCTTGACGGGTCAACTTTGGGACACATCTGTAGTTATAGTCCGAGTGGTGTAGTTTAAGGTTCAGGTTAGAAACCCATGGCAACTAATCAACTTTTTTAATTACGCGGTCTCAAGGTTAATAAATTCGAAACAAAACAAAAAAAAAAAAAAAAAACAGTTTTAGCTCATGAAATGCATGAGTCAATTACTTTGAGTTAGAGCTGTAATTATGCTCCACGTGGTGTAGTTTTAGACTCATGTCAGAAAACCATAGGATCTAATCACATGGCCAGATTAACATCTATTTAAGCCCCTAAGGCCAAATTTAGAGATTGCGCCTCACCTCACATATTCAAACTCTATTGAAATCGCACCCCCCCCCCTCCCGGCCCAAATGAGTTTCCTCCGGGAATTTTCAGAAATTGAAGTGTTGGAAATGTAATTTCCGGCCATCTAAGTCGATTTAATGAGAAGTAATGGTATTTCGAACTTGATGCCCCGAGTTTTTAAACTGAAGTTAGTATAAAAACGAAATTTTAGACGGTCTGTTATGATGCGAAAGTGGGGCGTTAGAAATCTTTCCCCTGGAAAAAAAATCGAAATAAAAACTTAATGTGCATTTGTACTAGCTTTAATGCATATGATAGTGTTAGGTGACGGGTTGAGTTCGGGGACTTTCCAGGTAGTCTATGGTAAAAATTTTGTGCAAAATAGGTGATATGATTGCCAGAGGCGCCCCGTTGGGGGGTCACGGGAGGTCACTGTTATATCCAAACTTTCAATATCCGACAGTTCAGAAAATTCGGAGACAACATAATAGTATTTTTGTTTGTAAGGATGTCTAATTTCAGATTTCTCTTTTCGTTAGATATAAGTACGTGCATGCTCGTATTTTGTCATTGGCAAGATTTGAAGTTTCATTCGGTAAATTTACTATTCCCCCCCCCCTCCAAAAATAATTATTCTGGTGCCTCTGATGATTGGCAGTCATAAATAAACACGAATTAATAAATTAGTTATATAAAACATATTCTGACGCAATTTGAAGAATCAAAATAGTTTCAGTATAACAAGTTTTATAACTGAACAGTTTCTAGGTCGGGATTTTTACTTATTTTCCTGCGTGTGACTTACCTGTAATAAGTTTTACTTTTAGGGGCGAACTAACCCGCGCCCGGAGCATCGGCCAGGGGGCCAGTGCGCCCTCGACCCTGTGCGCCAGTTTTTTTTTTGCCCTCAAACCTGTGAAACTCTGGGAGTTTTTTCTTGTTTTTTTTTCTTTATTTTGGTGCCCTCAATCCTGTGCGACTTCGTTTTTTTTTTTCTTCCCTTGAACCTGTGCGCCTTTTAGGGTCAAGTTTGGCGCCCTCTTGGAGGACTCCATACGCCACTGGTCGGTCAAAGCTATATATTTTTAAGAAATTGTTGTTCAAATCAAAGATGTTGAAATTTATATGCTTTGACCAGAAAAGGACCTCGACTCAAACACCCCCTTGCCCCTCCAATTGCTGTTTTTATGACTATCGCGCTGGTTGTAATCTTTTCTAGATACACTTTGCTTCTCCGTATACTAACCCGTCGCTTTTGTTTTCCCAGCAAGCTGTTTATTTTTTTCCCTCTGCGACGTGCGCTCTTTTCTTCTTGCGCCCTTAGGCCAGGGCCTAGGTTGGCCTACTGGGTAATCCGGGCGTCTTCTAATCATGTTACTTAATTAAACGGTCTCAAAAATGATGATTTCAGTATAAAAGAGCGCTTTTTCAAAGGTTTATATACGTGCTACTCAACATATCTTATGAGTTCAAACTCTCATAAATACTAGAACGAATCAATAGTCTAATGTACTTTAAGCTCCCAAAATTTCATGCTTCCAGTGTAATAAAATTTTTTGTAACCTTGGTCACAACATGGCAATTTTTCTCACAAATCTGATCCGCCATTTTGGAGCACTATAATTTTGGAGATCCTAGATCCTCAGGATTCGGCTCTCGGAAGCTGAAAATTAGCATCAGGTTAGTTTCAAAGACGCCTCTATAAAATTTCATCCCATTCGGGGATGGTCGAGCGGGGACAGTTTGAAAAATCATGTCAGTTGACTTGGAATTTTACTTTTGAGCCCTATTTAATAAATTTGTTCATTTATAAAAGTTTGTTACTAAGTGGTGTATATGCAAATTCTACTGTAACTATGGACTCAATCTCTTACCCAATTGCAATCCTCTTCCTAAAATATAGCATTGATTTATGGTCATTATAAAGTCAAAAATAACAAAAGACGCATGTAAATTGTCACAATGTTATATCAGGATGATTCCACGTCAAGTGACTTAAATTTCTCAAACTGCCCCTGCTCGATCATCCCCGAATGGGATGAAATTTTATAGAGGTGTAGAGATGTCTTTGAAACTAACCTACGCAAATTTTCAGCTTTCGAGATCCGAATCTAGAGTATCTAGGATCTCCAAAATATACTGCTTTAAAATGGCGAATCAGCTTTGCGAGGAGAATTGACATGTTGTGATCAAGGTTACAGAAAATTTTATAACACTGTAAGCATGAATTTAAGGCGCTTTTTGTACATTTGGCTGTTGATTCGTTCTGGTATTTATGTGAGTTTGAGTTCATAAGATTTTGAGTAGCATGCATATTAACTCGTGGAAAAACGCTCTTTTATACTGAAATCATCATTTTAAAAACCGTTTAATTAAGTAAGAAGATAATATCTCATGGTTTTCTGACATGAGTCTAAAACTACACCATAGAGTATAATTACAGCTCTTGCTCAAAGTTACTAACTCAGGAGTTTTAGAGTAATTGACCTAAAACTGTGATTCTTTTTGTTTCAAATTATCAACTTTGAGATCGCGTAATTAAAAAAGTTGATTAGTTGCCATGGGTTTCTAACCTGGACCTTAAACTACAACACTCAGACTATAACTACAGCTGTGTCCCAAAGTTGTTGACCCGTCGCGAACAAAGTTATTAACCTCTAAACTTGACCGTTTTTTAAAAAAAATCATCGACTTTGAGACCGTGAACTACTAAAGCCAAGAGAAACGAAAGCTATTTCATATTTTTTCTTAGTACTATATACTGTGGTGAGTAGTTAATCATATACTTATTTCCGAGGGTTACGGCTTTGCCAGAATTTCCGGGGCCTGAACAAGGCATATATATACATACATATATATATATATATATATATATATATATATATATATATATATATATATATATATATATATATATATATATATATATATATATATATATATATATATAATATAATATAATATAATAAAAGTGAAAAAATTGAAAAGACCACACCAAAAGCCCATAGATGCGCAACGCAGCAAAACTAAAAAGCCAAGTAAATATAAAATAAGCAAGCCAAATTCCAAACACTTAACAAATTATATAAAAATAATGATGATAAAAAGAAAAATTGCAAATAGCTATTAAATAGGAAAAGATAAAGTATGAATCTAGAGCTCATCAGCCGTGGAGGATTCATTAAATATGGTCAAAAGACGAAAATTTTTTAACTATGAACTAAAAGAGAATGTTTAAGCTTCTGTACATGCAAAATAGAGTAACATTGGGCAAATGCGCCACATGCTAAACTATAAACAATAAACAAGAGCTCAAACCTGAAACAAAAAGCAGGGAGTTTCGCCTCGACTAATTAGGAAAACAAGTTCCGATAATTAGCCATCCACGGGACAGTACCTGCCAATAACAAAATTATCTTGCCTTGAGATCCATTTATAAAAAAACTATTCCATTGTTCAACATGACAGAATTCTTTCCAGCTGTCAACGTAAAAGTAAAACAACAAATCCATATCCAAAGAGATCACTCCAGAAACATGCCAGTCGTCCGTTTCCCACGTGCAAAATTCATCCACCCCGGTGATCCATAAAAAATGGTTTGTCATGATTGTATTATACATTTACACAGTTAAACAGTCTCAAAAGAAGAGAAATGCTCATCGAAGGCTATACTTAAGCAAATGTTTTCAACCAGATTTTTAGGGAAGTTATTATTAAAAAGTATATTTTTGAGTACTGAATTTTCTTGATTAAATGCGGAAATGGTATTGCAAATTCTTTTTATTCTGATCAGAGCATTTTTTAACATAGGAACTGCGCGACACCAATGTCGCCTAGTGAAAAAAATCTGTCGCCTAGAAGATGCGAAATCAAACCACTGGGCGACACTGGAAAATCTATAATTGGTACACTCATTTTTGTAAACAGATTTCAAATCTTTGTAAAAATCTTAGGAAGACCCTTGCCTTCTTAAAAAAAAAAAATAAATAAACCGTCGACTCGTACATGACGAAAGCCTTCTTTTTCTACCCTTGGGGGACCGGCCCACCACGCACTCGGCGCCAGATTAAGCAATCGATTAGCACCCCACCTCATTAGTTCTTTCATTGATGATAGCCGATAACCATTTCACGTCTATCTGTGTACAGGGTACAGGACCCTGCAGGGACACTACTTGTTGGGACGGGACGGCAATAAAAGCAGTTTGCGGAACGAAAACAGCTGTTTTTCATTCAAAGATGCAAAGAGAGAGAGGTATTTTTTCGAAAGAAAAGCCGAAGGCTGAAGGGTCGGGGTTGTTTCCTGGAATTCTTTTCAGTAATTTTTGCTTTAGGGTAACTGAGGATTATACCACACCTACCACTTCCTTTTTTATGGCTTTTCGAATAAAAGGGATTCGCGCGTTGAAACTTGTAGGCACTGGCAATCTATTTATTTTTTCTCCAGTTTCGAGGCAACAGGACTGAAGAATGATGGAGTCATTTGTAACACGTTTTAGCTGTAATTAAAAATCCTTTTGAAGTTATAATGAAATTGAAACTCATTTTGATGATTCAAACAATGGATTTTTAAGGGTAAGTTTGGTTCGTAAGAAAATTTACTTATTTCAAAAACTTTTACTTTAATTATCCATTACCGCTTTTCATTTGTAAAAATGTTTTTGAGACATTTGTTATTTATACTATCATTTCCAGGGCCCGGATTTACATTTTAGTTAAAACCTATTGCTTATCACGAAAAGTTGCGTGAGTTGTCGTTCCTAAAAAAATGAAAATACTTGAAAAAAAAATCAATTTCATTTTCAAATGCTTGAAATTTTACAAAAATGTGGCTACAAGCCTTGAATTTTAAAATTTCTATGAAATTGGAGTTGATAAGGAGGAGTGCCAAAATATGTTAAATTCAGTGTGTGCTTCAATGGAATGCCGGACATCACATAAGGTCCAGATCCAAAACGTCCATGGACATAACGTCCAGTTCCAAAACATCCGAGGGACAGCACGTCCGACGGACATAACGTCCAGCGGACATAACGTCCAGCGGACATAACGTCCAACGGACACAATGTCCGACGGACAGTAGGTCCAAAGACAGAACTTTCACATTTTTGGACCCAGCTAGGACATAACCTCCAGTTTTAGAAGTTTATTTCTTGAACTTCTCAATTAATTACATGATTTGCCACTGAACAATAGGTTTCATGGAAATTATACTCTTAGCAGTGGCGCACACAGAAATTTTGCAAGGGGAGGGTCCATAGTTAAAAGTCCCATTTTCATATCATATCCCAATATGCCGTCAAACATATTGACTTGATTTTATTGATTTTTGAGAAGAAAAACAGTAAAAAATAAATTATTGAATAAATAATTAGCACTAATTAATAAAAAATATTAATAACAGGTACTTAAATTACCAGAAAGCAAACGAATTTATGCAATGTATATACTTTTATCATTGTTCATAAATGAAAACAGATGCCCAAATTCAAGTATAAGAAGCATCAGATCTGAAGAACAAGAAAAATCTCTTTTTAACCTGTAATTACAAAACTAAAAACATTATTATTACTCTGTTTTCATTTACAGTCACCCATAGTCTGCCTCTATAGGTTTACAAAACATCGTAGAATAAAATTTAGTTTTCTAGTTCATTTTTCGATTTTATTAATAACTTCATCAGTGTGTGATGGTGACATTGCTTGAATTCAGCAGTACAAGAACGCATTAAACGCACATTATACATAGTACTATTTAAGTATGTTTTTAGCCTTCTCAAAGTCGAGAAACATCTCTCGCTTGTGCAATTCATTACAAGAAATGTACACATTTTCTAAAACATCTTTTAACAAGAGGATTTTTTTCCCTATTATGAGAACTGAAATTCTTGTTTTCTTTGTTTGGAAATATTTTGTGTATAAAGTACATCGAATCATAATCAGTTGAAATAAGAAAAATGCAAGAGCTATGGGAGGGGTCCGGACCCCCTGGACCCCTCCCTTGTGTGCGCCACTGACTCTTAGCATCGTTCATTATTCCATCGAACTCTATTCCCTTGTGTGTGTGTGTGTGCGCGCGCGAGGGGGGGGGGGGTTGCTACTAACATTGGATTAAAGTATATTCATAAAAAGAAGTATGCTTCAATTTTATTTCTTACTAAGCGTATAAATTATGAATTGTTCAAATGGGCAGTATGTTACTCTCTTGCTACCTATTTTCTAAGTGTGTACCCTATTTCTTTTAAAGCACTTTGTAGATGGGTTTCAGAGGTGATTAAAAACTAACTGCATCGAAAGTCCATGAGAGCAAGTAACAATGCATCATACTTTCTTCTCCCTCGCTCTATCTCTCTGTCGACTGCCTCATTGATGTGTCGACCCCTAAAAAAATGTTACTGTGTACTATCTCAACTTGCAAAGTACATAATTTAAAAAAAGTTTTGTTTGTCTATTTTTCCCCGAATATTTTCGATTCCAATCTTCCTTTATATGGCTTCAAACTGCAGAATTTTACTAGATTTTTTTTTTTCAAAATTCCCTCTGGGTGAACCCCCGGTACCCCTAAATTGGGATCCCTGCATCATTCTCTTAATGCTATTCCCCTTCTTAAGGGAAATCCAAAAAGGCAGGCAAATACACATCGAAAAAACACACAAAACAAAAAAAAAAAAAAAAAGAAAGAAAGGAAGAAAGAAAAGAGCATAACTTTATGTGTCTCAGGGGAAAAAACAAATATAGAGCAAAAAAAAAAAAAAAATCATTAATAATTTGCTTTTTTAAAAAATATAGCAGTCTTTGTATTTGCGTATGTTCTATTGTAGCACCTAAACTATTTATCCGACTTTCATGAATAAGTGTCAATTGATCCGTTATTATGGCTCAAGTAACGTACGCTATCAATCGACTTCAACAATAGGAGGAGTTGATTTCACCTTGCAAAACTCGATTTTAAATGATTTTTTTTAGCGCGGGTTTTAAATAAATTTATTAATAACCCGACTAAGTGAACAAAGGGTAAGAAACAAGTTTGGTGTTGATTACTATTATAGTCTTATTAAGTTAAATCAATCTTTTATTGTTTAAATTTTCTATCAGCTTCATGTAATAGCAATAAATTAAGTTTACCTTTTAAGTTTTAAGTTAATGATATTCTTGTATATCAAACTAAAATGCTTACCGTAAATTACTCACGCTATTATTTTTTGTCCATCTTAGATTAAAACGGAAAATATTTAAATAAAATAAAAGAATAAAAAACTGAAAACCGACTACGGCAAAAAAAAAAAAAATTATTTGAATTTTGACATCTTGAATTCAAATTATGTTTTTCGCAATCACGAGTGTGTGTATGTGTGTGTGTTTGTGTGTGGGGGTATGTGTTTGTGTGTACGGGTTTTGTGTATGTGGGCATATGTGTTTGTGTCTGTGTGCTGGCATAAGTGTGTGGGTAGTTGTGTGTATGAATGTGTGTGTGTGGGAGGGGGTATGTGTATGTGTGTGTAGGCATATGTGTTTGTGTCTGTGTGCAGGCATGAATGTGTGGGTAGTTGTGTGTATGTGTGTGTATGTTTTTTGTGTGTGTATGTGTGGGTGTCTGTATGTATGCGTGTGTGTATGTTTGTGTATGTGTGTGTAGGTGTGTGTGTAGATGTGTATGTATGCGCGTGTGTGTAGGACATGGATGCAACCTGGAGACGGCTTTCGCTATAGGAGCAGCATCGTGAGGAGCCCGTCGACGGTGATGGTGCGGAGGGTGGCGGGGGGGGGGGGGGGGAAATCAAAGGAACGTCAAAAACAGTCAATAAGCAATCGTGATTGCTCAAAAAAAAAAAAAAAAAACTAAAAGATAAGAAACAAGGTAAGTGCTGTTTAATACCATCGTCCTATTGAGTAAAACCAGTAATTTGATAGGTTAGATATTCCTGTTTATTTAGTTCTATTGAAATCCTCTGCCACTTTCGCATTAATAACGTAATTCAATTCAAATACCGTAGTCGTGCGGTATAGTAGAACTGTAGTTGAGAACGCACGACAACGGCATTTGAATTGAATTATAATGTTATTAATGCGAAAGTGGCAGAGGATTTCAATAGAACTAAATAAACAGGAGTATCTAACCTATCAAATTACTGGTTTTACTCAATAGGACGATGATATTAAACAGCACCTACCTTGTTTCTTATCTTTTAGGTTTTTTTTTTTTTTTTGCCGTAGTCGGGTTTCAGTTTTTTCATCTTTTATTTTTTAGAGCTACAATTTCCGAGGGAGTGCTCCAAACCTCTTCTCCCCTACCATTATCAAAGACAAGTAGAATGCATTTTTAAGAATGCAAATTAGAAAAATTTCTTGTGGCGGGCCCTTGAATCACTCCTCCACGTCATATCACAAAAAGAGCGTATTGAACTCCGTTTTTAGCACTACAATTGCAGAAAAAAATCCGCCTGACAACCCCGAACCACCCTCTTCTGAACATTATTGGACATAATGTTTGCGTTTTGAACGTTTCAATTTCAAAAAACGGGCGTGGGGAGGGAGTCGCACCGGAGCGCATCATATTACGAAAGTCAGTTAGAATTACAAATAAAGAAAATTTTCCTTTGATATGGGCACTCAAATCTCCCCTCACTCTAACATCATCAAAAAGATCGTCTAAAACTGCATTCTCCGAGCTAGAAGTTCGAAAAATAGACAGGTGAGTGACACCGAACCTCTTCAATCCTAACATTACCAAAGATCGTCTAAAATGCGTTTTCAAGACTAAAAATTTCGAAAAATTTCCGAGGGAGAAACCCTCGGACCCCCCTTTACTTCGGAGTTAATATTATTCTTAAGGTTTGGTTCATATCGGCTTCCTTTTAAATCAGAAGATCTATACAGCCGCCACAGAACAAACAGTACTTACAGAAATACCACTTTGAGGCGACGATTATGCATACATTTGTTGAGAAAAAGGCTGTAACCTTCTCAATAATTTTTACTCTTATGATGAACTTGTGTCGCCTAGTAAAAATTCCTTAAAAAATGCTCTGATTCTGATAGCTTGCGAAACAATGATGCCAATAAAAACCTTTTTACTTAAGCAGGAGGAAAAATCTTGCAAGCTGTTAACTGTGAAATTAAATTTGCGCCTTTTATCATAGATTGTAGTGTAACAATTTGAATCAATTTGTATGTTAATATCCAGGAAATTGAAGTTATTTTGATTAAAACTGGTCTTTTTATCGTTAATGAACAATGATAAATAGTTTTGCTAAGTTCAAAAAAATTCGGAAAATTTATACACAATAGGTCATTGATGTACCTGCAACAAAGAGGTGCAGAAGAAGGATTGTCAATTAAATATTTTCTCTCATAATATAAAAGAAAAAGGTTGGCTAATGTAGAGCTAAAATTAGCTCCCATTGCAATGCCATTAATTTGTAAAAAACATGAATTACCATTTTTGAAAAAATTATTCAAAATACAAAATTTAAAAAGACTAAGAAAAAACAATTCATTAAAATCAAGGGAATCCTTGACCAAATTAAAAAGTTCTGAAACAGAGGAAAAAAGTTCAATGAGTGGGATATTGGTGAAGAGGTTTTCAAAATCAAATGTTTCCAAATAATTTATATTAAGCATATTCAGTAAATTGATCACTTCTACACTATTATTAACAATCCAAAACCAATTAGGTTTGAGCTCTTGTTTATTGTTTATAGTTTAGTATGTGGTGCATTTGCCCAATGTTACTCTATTTTGCATGTACAGAAGCTTAAACATTCTCTTTTAGTTCATAGTATCAAGTATTATCTTTATTTAAAAGAATTGGATTGGTTCATACTCATTGCTTTTGAAGCAAAGCAATCATATATTTAGCTCTTTTTTCTCACGACCCCAAACTTTAACCTCCACTTGAGGGCCAACTAGTCAAATTAGAGAGGAGAGAAGCTTCACTTTTTCTTATCACCATACTAGTAAAGTATCCTGAAAATTCGGGAAAATTGAAGATGTCAACTATCAGGCCCCCATTCACTTTGTCCAACTTTAAAAAAAATGACTCTTAAACATCTCAAGCACCATCACTTCGAAAAGCATGTTGCTTGCGCATGAAAAGCACCGCTAGCGCAAAATATTAAGGTAGCTTGCTAATTCTTTTTTTTCCCCGGTCTTTTTATTTTATTTCATTCAGAAAGTGAGAGCCATGGATCCGAAAGCGCCCCATTTCCATTTCTTCTTCAAAACTCCGAATTTCTAATTATTTTGACTGTTAAAACACGCGCGAAATCTTTCTGTGGGGGGGGGGGGGGACATCGCTCAGCTGGCAATAGCTAAGACAAAAGTGATAGAAAAATTCGTTTTTCAGCTATTCTTTGAGACTTTCTCTTTTGGGACATCGTGTCCGAATATTACCCCCGCACGGTCCGATGACACCAGGAACAGCAGAGGTGCCCATCTAGGAAGGGGGAGGGGCGTCATGGCGCAGACTACGCGATTGAAATTTTTAGGAGGGGTGCTTTCAGGGGTATTTTCTCCCAGGGGGGGGGCTCTTTCTTTTGGGGGGTCACCACGATTTATTTGGGGGTGTGCGCCCTTGCCCTAAAGGTGATTGGCAACCCTGCACTGCGGAACAAACAGCCCCCATGTAACAACCAGCAGGTCTGTCTTTTGGGTGATCGGGGGGGGGGCAGTTGAGACCCCTGAATATCAGAAACATAATGAAATTATATACTTTCGCACACATTTTGATATCTTATTCCTATAAAATGCATTAAGAACGCACCCTTTGCCTTCCGCCTCCCTGTAAAATTTCGAAATGACGGGCCTGATAGCTACGTTATTAAATCAGAGAAATAAAACTATAACAGTTGTTATAGAGATGAAAATATATCTCATTATTCAGTGTACCTAAGAAAGGTGTTTGGGCTATAACCCCCTCCCATTTTCGTTTTTAGAGGATTTTATGTAGTAATAACACTTTCCAAAATCTTAAAACAAAAAATCATGATTTTTCTCCCCCACCCCCCGTTTTTTTTTTCTTTTTTAAATAGGGAAACTAAAGAGACGACCTAATTTTTGGTGTTTTTTTTAATATCCTCTTTTTTTGTAGAATAGTTAAAACGAAATAAAAATATACATAAATAATTTGCCAAATTGGACGTTTTTATGGCTAAAAATAACAGCATAATTCTAAGAAGAAATGGAAAGAAAAAAAAAATACATTCATCACGCCTGCAAATGGGTCAAGTGTCCCTGGGAGATAGGGAGCTTCAACCCAACACCAATGAATGTAAGAAGACTCATTGATATTGAAACCAAATATGCAGATTTGATGGTGTTTTTTGCTTTAATAAGTGTTACTTGAAGTGAATGAACAAATGCTCACTCCTTAGGTGAAGTGTTACAGATTTTTTAAAAATTAATCTTATTGCACATCAGCAGAAAAGCAGAGATCTAATTGAAAACTTAATCAGTCAAGACCTAAACGATATTTCAGTTATTTTACTAAGAAACTAATCATCGGGCTTAAAGATCATTAGTATTTTAGTTATCTATACATATAATAAAATAAGATGTTTGTGTGTGGCGCGCTTCCCGGGAAAACGGCAAGGCCTAGAAAGATGAAATTTGGTATACAGACGCTGTTTTTGCCGAAGATGTGCACCTCGCGCTTCGATTTTTGATATTTTAATTAGAAAAAAAGTTATTTAATGTTTTATGTGTTTTTTTGCACTTTTTAGTACTTTTTACCTCACAGAACCCGAACCAATCGCACCACACAAATATTTTTTGTACTGTAGTGTAGGAAGTTTAATTTTAAATATGATGAATGAAAAAAATTTGAAGACAGAGCAATTTTTGTATTTTTTACGAATTTTTATAAAAACCTTTAATTTGCAGTTTTTCCCGGGTTATATTTTTTTCTAATATCATCCTGCGAGAAGTATCAAAGCCTCATTTCTAAAATTTACGTTGGTAATAGTAAAAACATTTCGCCCTCTTCAAAAGAAAAAAGTTCTTAAGAATAAGCAATAGTTTTTTTTTACAATTTTTTTAAGCTGAACACATCATGTTTTTCCACGCATCGGTCGAAAAAAGGTTCTTAATCGCAAAAAATGTTAATCTTTTTTTTTTTTTTTTTACTATATAGCTTACTTCTACATTTTATGACGTCATGACCACGTGTTTTTCCGGCAGTGCTTGCTTTTTTTCTTTCCTTTTTTTATTTAGGGATTTCATTTATTTCTTTTTCCATCCCCCCCCCCCCACCCCCAAGCTGGACGTTTTGCTGTATCTATAAAACGAAATATTTCATGGTTGTGCGCATTTAATTCAATAAAAACAGCGAGATTTTCTTTTCTTTGTCAAACGCTACTTTTTGCACACTACGGGGAATTTTGGAGATAACTTTTTTTTGCTCAACTTAAATAAAAAAAAGCGGTTTTTTGAGTGATTTTTGTTTTTATTATGAAATGGGCGGGGAGGTTAAAATAAATAGAGGTGGATCGTAAAGGTAGATAGCCGTCGAAGGCGGGCAATCTTGGCATAAAAATGTGAATGGCACAAAAAAAAGATAGAGAAGGATTGATTGATACTGCTGCCAAATTTATTTAAACAGCCGCCGAAGGCGGCAAATGCTAAGTAAAAAGGTAAAGTTAGCCAAACAGTCGCCGTAGGTGGCTGCTTGCATAAAAGTCGAATGGCGTAAGAAGGCGAACCAGCTGGTCGCCGCAGGCGGCTAGTTTGTCAAATAAAAGAATTTATTACATCAAAATATTTTAGTTATTCTTTAAGTAGAAAGAAACCCCTCTTCATATTCACAAAATTAAAGTTTTATCTCTCTTTTCTCTTTATCTTCTTTACTAATAATAAAGCTGAAAGTCTTTCTGTCCGGATCTTACCCCAGTCAATAAAGGGTATTGGAGACCGGGGATAGTTGGCGAACTTTTTAAAATTTATTTTTTTAAAGGTTGTAGATAAAGTATAGAAAAATTTTCTTTTATTGCTTGGATAATCTGTATGGCATCATCAATAAAGTCGTATTTTTGTTTTGACAGTACTATGTTTTGTCTATTTTTTGCACAATTTTTTGTGAACCTTCACAGAGTTCTCACACTTGCTCCGTCACGGGGTAAGTTGGCGAGCTGTATGGGGTAAGTTAGCGAATTGAGAAAAACTCATTAATAGACACAGAAAATTTCACATACAGCCTCAATGATGCTTTAAATAAGCAAGTAAAACTTACCAATGAATGAAATAAAGCGAAATTAGTATTGTAATTGCTTTAAAATTTGGTACGTTACACCTTATAAAAGGTCCAACTGATTTTAGAAGTAAATGCTGAAAAATGCAAACATTATTTGAAATGAACTCTTTTATTTGCCTCCGTTCTTCTTTTTAATGTTTCTTTTGGGGTTACATTCCCTTTTTCTTGGATTCAGTGATTTCTTGTATGTTTTGGGGACTTTTGGTGATGATTTGCGTTTTTCTGCTAAGATTATTTCTTCCTGAACAGCCTTTTTGACTGGAGCATTAAAGAGTATTGCTGTATACCTCTTTCGTTTCCATCCTTTTTTTTTTATCTGACCTTCTCCAGCTTTAGGATAAGGTCGTATGTGATCTGGAGTAACGCTCAGAGACGTGTGTGGGTTTAGAAGAATCTGTAAATCTGAATTATTGAATGAAGTAACAACTGAATTTGCTGTAGGACAGGTACACCCAGTTTTATTACTTTCTTCCAACATGATTGCCTGCTGGGACAAACAGATTCACTCTTAGACGAAGGACCGATCAGTGATATAACTTGGCATGAAGTCACAGTCCTGAAAAATGATTGAATTGCAGGGAAACACACCAGTACTTTTAAAACCATTCATAATATTAATGGGGCTTGCTTCTTGTGGAAAAGCAACTGTTACCATCGTTAGTACGTCGTAAATCGTCATTGGCTTTCCCGGATTATTCACCTTCCAAGAATTACAGGCGTAATTAACATAATTTTTCAATGGGTGGGCCATGTAGACTATTATTAAGAGGCAGTAACTTATGGCTATAATGTTGTGGGAAAGAGAGTGGTGTTATTATTATTATTTTTAGTAGTGTAGTAGTTTCTTTACAAAAATCAAGCCCTTCTGTTGACGTGGGAGTCGTAAATGTCTAGTAAGAGAACCAGAGGTTTTTCTGGTAACATCTAATGTTTTTAGCAAAATCCTTTAAGAAATCTGGAAACATTTCAGCTGTCATCTACCCACTGGGTAATGTACCATACATGCAGCATTATATCTGGTGCGGTTTTCCCGTCGTTGTTTTTTCTCTTGTATTTTCTCATTTCCGGAAAGAAGAGCACGTACTTTGGCAATTATATACGCATGTCTATAAGAAATGATAAGCTCGGGAATAATGTAACTAATGCAATTATTTCATTAAATTGACAATTTGCAGAATTTAAATGTCAATTTTTAATGTTTTGACTCTAAAAACTTAACTTGGGGGCAAGTATGCGAATTCGCACACCTACCCCGAAAAAAGTTCGTCTTACTATCTCTGCCCCAACTCGCGGTATTGAAATCAAGTTACACTGGTTTAAAAATGGTTTCATAAAATAATCCGAATAAGACGTCATTTATTGCATACACGCATGGTCTATTTAATATTAATAAGTTTTGGTAAATTATTCTACAATTATATGTTTTATAAGAAAATAACTAAGAATGAAAAAATTTACTTAGCACTGCGAAAAAACAACTTTCTCTCGTGCAACACGTTTGGTTTGGCAGAGTTCACTGAAAATACACTAACAGTAGCGAGGCATCTATACGTGGTCACGTGACAGCTCACTCAGAGCTGTCAAACCAAAAACGAGAAAATTATTTAACATTCACACACTTACCCTTTCGCATACTAACCCCAGTCTCCCTTATATGTCGGAACAAATTAGGGACAAGCTGAATTTTTGGCAGTTATTAGTACCCATAGAGGGTAGTATTTTCCCAAAAGTCCCCGCCTCTCCCCCTTGAGCTTTCCCCTAGAACCCCTTAAGTATAAAATTACAGGTTTTTAAACAAACGGCTATATCTCCGTTAAATACTATTCAAATCTTTTAAACTTAACATATTTTTAATCGCTATAACATGGAAAACGAGAAATTACCTTTAAAATTTTTATACAATGGATACTGTTTTTTGTAATCTGAGCAATTACGTCATTTTTCATCATTTTTCGTTTTTAATGATGTAAACTTGAAGACTTCTCCCCTCTAATATTCATTATTAAAAAATAATAATAAAAAAAATATGCAGCGCAGTTTTTAGAGCAGCTTCTAAGCTTTCCAAAGTATATAAATATATAGAATTGTACAGTCAACTTTACGCATAGAACGCGCGACAAGATGGCAAGCACCAACTTGCTAACGCACTAGAATCTTTCTTTCTTACACCAGTCAATCAGAGGTTTTTGTCGGAAGAAATTAGGGACATGCTGATTTCTTGACAGATGTTAGCACCTAGGGAAGGGAGTATATTTTCCCAAAAGTCCCCACTTCTCCCCCTTGATATTTCCCCCCTAGCCCCTTTTAAGTATAAAATTATAGGTTTTTAAACAAACGCCTATATTTCTCCGTTAAATAGTATTCGAATTTCTTAAACTTAACATATTTTGAAAACTTATAACATGATAAATAAGAAATAACCTTTAAATGTTTTATAAAATTAACACTTTTTTTATAATTTGAGCAATTACGTCATTTTTCTTTTTTACTTCCTTTTACAAAAAAGGAAGTATTGTATTCGCGAAAAAATTTTCACTCAAAAATCGCCCTTAATTTCCATTTTGCTCACCCCCAAATGAATGTTGAGTTTTTTTTTCGATTCGACCACATGCGGAAAAGTGCCTAAGAATGTATAGACACGCGAAATATCCATTTTGACCATCACCGAGGTAATTACAACGACTTTTCTCGTGACGTCTGTATGTATGTGCGTATGTGTGTATGTGCGTATGTGCGTATGTGCGTATGTATCTCGCATAACTCAAAAATGGTATGTCCTAGAAAGTTGAAATTTGGTACATAGACTCGTAGTGGGGTCTAGTTGTGCACCTCCCCTTTTGGTTGCTTTCGGATGTTCCTAAGGGGGTCTTTTGCACCTTTTTGGGGGGAAATCATTGTTAATTTCGATGTAAACTCAAGTGGCGTTATAATTTGTCGGACACTTGGCGATATATCGCCAGTCTTTTGGTCGCCAAGTTTTGTCGCCAACTTGGCGACAAATTTGGCGGAGTTTTTTTTTTTTTTGGTTTCAATTTGGCCATTGTTGGTGATATTTAGAGAATAAATATTGAATCACATTAAAATAGCGAATAATGGGGAAATGACATTAAATTGGAGTAAAAGGAAGTCATGTGATGCACACATCAGCTCGTTAAAGATGTAGTATTGGATGCTTTTCACGTTTGATATTTATAATTTGAAGGGAAAAAAAACATGCAGCGTAGTTTTTGGAGCAGCTATAAAGTTTTCGAAAGATATAAACATATATAGAATTATACAGTCAAATTTACGCATAGAACGCGCGAAGAAGTTAGAAGCAGGCTGTATTTTTGTTCGTAATTAGTACCAAATGAGAGGAGTATTATCTCAAAAGTCCCCCTCCCCTTTTGGTCCCCCAACCAGCCCCTCCTCCTCAAGTTAGTGAAATAAATTGTCAAATTATGAAACAGTTTTTATTTCAAATGTGTATTTTCTATCGGTTTTAGAAAACAAGGCCAAAATTTTTGATACTATCTCAAAACAGTTGAAGAAAAGTAGTTACACATGTTTTAATCTTTTGGTTAGAACAAATCTTTGGTTATACCTTTTGGGGAGTTCAGAATGCAGTGCAATGTCCACTTAAATGCGACTAATTTTCATTAGAAACTTTGCTTGTTTAAAACTTAAGATTCATACAGGGGAATATGAGAACTGGTCTTTTTTTTATTGATAATTAAGAGTGTTGCTGACACTGTCAAAAATACTTTTTTGCAGGAATATCGATAAAATTGTCAAATTCACGCTTGCCTTGATCATAATTTATTTTGACGTTCTACATTATATTATTTAGCTTTTGTGCTTAACGTAGGATCTTTAATCCATTATGTATGTAGCCACATAGCATCACTTACATAGCAGTTGTGAATACCTATTGCAACTATATTGTTTATAATTATGGATAAAACGTTACTGTAATCTTTGAAGGATACAACTACTAAAAACAAAGAGTTAAGTAGAAGAGCCCCAAAGAAAAATTCACGTGTTTTGCATTTTGAGGACATCACAGTATGCACGACATGAAAGGTATTTTTTTTTTTTTTTTTTTTAGAAGACACGAGAAAAAAAAAAGGGCTGCTGCAAACAATAGGCAAAAGAAGAATACCAGAATTGACAGCGGAAGATGATGCTGGTGTACATATAGGAAAATTTACTGTTCAGAAGTTTCAAGAATGCTCGAAAGTTGTCTCTGAGTCGAAAGTCTTATTGTTGTCTTTATTTGTGACTCTCTTACTCTAGAAAAGAAAGTAACGTATTTTTTTAATTAGATTATAGGTGGCGATGAACGAAGTCTGCTACAACATTGGCATTTTAATCCAGCAATATAGGGAAATCAGAAGTCTCTTCACAGCTCCTGCAATTACTGGATGAAACACAACATCATGCTTTTATGGTTTGGGAAAGATAGAAGCCATTGAAATGATAAAATCTTCAACGGAAACTCAACGGCAAGCATCAACATTTTGGTTAGAAAATATTTCAAAAGATCAACTGTTAATTGAAGAAAATATTTTACTCTTGGACTTTTTGGAATGAGCAGGTATGGACTTGCATGAAGCTCGTTACTATAAGTTAATGAGCCTACCCAAAAAGTAAACCTTGCAATCAAATTTTGATCCATCAAAGTTACCTCCAACAGCGGGGCATGCCAACAACATGTACTACTAGTTTACCTGCAAGTCCAGAACCGACTTAGGAACAATTTACCAACAACTGAGTGGATAGAAGTTGCAGTCAATTTAGCGAAAACAGAAAGGAAAAAAAAAATCTTCTGCCATTGAACTTCTGTAAAAACTTTTGCACCAAATGAACTATTAGATTTGGTGTCGTGATCATGTAAAGCTGATGGTGGCAAACATTGTACTATATATAGGAGGGTGGATTCAGGGTCGCCGAGAGCCAAGACGGGTACCTCCCTGCCTCCCTCCATAAAACTTGAAATAAAAACTAATCCGATTCCGAGTTGAGCCCTCCCAAAGGTCGGATCCCCACAGTTTCCGACTAGGCTGACACCACAGACACGGTCTCTCATTGGCCCTGGGTAGGTTTACGTTCCGCAGCGATGCGCGAGAACTGCAGCGGACATTTCTTGTCACATCGCATCAATTATGGACTATGATGAGGAATTAATTTATGATGAATGAGTAATACTACTCTATAAATTACCTATTTTTATTGCTTTAAAGAATTTTATTGCTTCGAATTTCGTTGATGAAAAAAATGGAAAAAAATTAATTAAACAAATTGGAGGTGAGTGCTAGTTTTGTGATGATAGTATCACAGTGACGATCGCACATTCTCTAGTTCGTATCTGTTAGAGTTCGTGGATACTTTCAAAGAGTGATGTGTAAAATCACCGTTACACAGGTTAAAAACAGTGCTTCTACTTCTGTTGAATTGTTTTCAAAACAGTAGATTTTCCTTTAAAATAAATATGTGTTCTACAATGTCCTAAATATATTAGTTTTAAAGAACAGATTTTCAAGAATAAAATGATGCAAAGTTAATGAGTTCAAAATTAAAAGTGACTGAAACATGGTCATTATTAGAAATGCTTTCAAAACGAACGTTTAAGTGCAACGGGGGGGGGGGGGGGGGGGAGGGGGTGTTAGGAGGCACGAAAAAAAAAATTGATACATACAAGTATTATGTAGCGTTTAAAAATTTTAAATATGTTTTACTACTTTTTTCAACTATTTTGAGATATTATCAAAAATGTAGGCGGTATTTTCTAAAACAAATATACACATTTTCAACAAAATCTCTTTCGTAATTTAACGATTCATTGAGCGAATACTATTTTTGTTGAAAAATTCAGGTTGAAAAGAATAAATTTTTAGGAATTAAATAATTTAATATTGCACTGTTAAAAAAAATTCCTGAAAATAACGGAGAAAGTACCGGCAGCAAAGTTGCCGTAAATATTACGTTTCCGTTCAATGACTTTCCGTGATTTAACAGAAGTTCCATTTCTTATTTCTCCGTAGTTGTAGTTTTCCGTTTATAAATTTCTCGTGACTGAACGAAAATTCCATTTCTTATTTTTCCGTTCATTTACGATCTTTCTGTGTTTTAACAGAATTTACGTTCCTTATTTTTTCATTGCGATATTTTTTCCATTTCTCACTTTCCCGTATATTTATGTAAAAAGATTTTATTTTCAAAAAATATTTAAAAAGATATGTCAAGTATTGACTTTTCGTTTCATTAAAAATTTAGTTCTTTAAAATGATATATAATACAGATATAGTTAACTATTCTAAAATTATGACTTTTTTTTATTTGCATTTGTTACTCAAAGATTTTTTAAATTAACATCTGGAAGAGAACTTACCTAACATACCAAGCATCCATTTGCTGACCAAAACTTTTTATATCAACTTCAGGTGAGTCAAATTAATCAAATAGTACTAGCAGAAAAATTGATGGATTTGAATAGGACACCAATTATCCCTGCTGATACTGTTCGATATTCCCTTCGTCGTACATTGTCTGGGGTGGCATGGAAAAACATACATGAAAAATATGATATTTTTATTTGCAGAATATGTCAAATGAAATGCTATTAAAAGCAGATTGACGTTATCATATAATAATATACCTGATAGAGAGTACCGCATATCTATTGTGTTTAAAAACAGAATCATTGACATGCACGTGAAGAATTTTTGGTTCAGATGCTACATCCCCCCCCCCCCCCCCCCCAATGATATCCAAATTTTTCACTCATTGGAATCGCAACGTAGATTTTTAGTACATAATCATTATTACTTAAGCATATATCAATCAGTTCGTTTTACCCGAACTGTTTTTCCAAGAAACTTGCAATAATCTCAAATAAGTTGTTGGATAAGATCTTAATAAATTAAATTAAGTACTTATTGTAGCCAAAACTTTCATTGTATATATTAAAGATCAACAATACACCTTAATTTAGAGATTTAAAATAGGTACTTTCAGTATTCCAAACTGTGAAGCGAATCCCCCCCCCCCCCCCAAAAAAAAAAAAAAAAAATAAAATGAGTGACTTTTCCTATCTTGCTCGCACACCACGATAATCTCCGGTATAGATACGAAATGGCATTTAGTGTATTAACTTTCAAGAATGCGTAAGAGCAATAAAAAATAACTCTGTAATAGTTGTATAAATTCTAAATAAACTATCATCGGAATTCTATCAAATGCGTATTAAGAAGGAAAATACATTTGTATTAACATGTACAAAGATATTCAACAACACTTACATATGACCAGTGGTGCTAAATGCATCTGGATACAGCTAATCCAATAGGCTTTATTTTAAATTGATAACACGAGATCCTTAAACTATTCTCACTGCTAGAGCACACAATATGACTAACGAATAGAATTGTTCGAAGTATTGAGCAAAATATTAAAACCAAAAAAATATTCTAATACTGACTCAGTAAAACCACGCATCAAATCACCAGGGCGATCAAAACACATCTGCCAGTCTAAAAATGGCGCGAACATTTCTCCAAACCTACAAAGCTCAAAGGCGTATAAACAATTTCGACATACGAGTATATTACTCTCCAGACATGAAATAGCAAGCTATCTATTTTGTCTACAGCATCTGAGTTGTTATTCTAAATATGCTTTTAATTAGCAAAATGTAACAGTGCGATTAATAAGCACTATCAATAAGTGATGTTTATCATGACTTGAAGACTAATCGGAGCAAAGTACAGCACAGCGGCAACCCTAGAAATGGAAAAATTCCGTTTTCGTCGGGATGTTTACGTTTTTGTAAGGAAAAAATACATTTTGAAGCATTATGGAAATATTCTGTTAAAATCAGTCAGAAAACTACCTGAATTTTCAGGGTTTTTTTAACAGTGTGATGCATTTCGAGTGAACAGTGACTAAGATATGCTCGTAATCAGAAACGCATGAAAAACCAACTTGGGGGAGGAGGGAGGGGAGGGGTAGTTTTGAGATACTACTGCTCTTATTAGTACTAATTACGAACAAAAAGTCAGAATGCCCCTTACTTCTTGCGACAGAAATCTTTGATTGACTGGTTAAGAAGAAAGCTTCTAGTGCGTTAGAAACATGGTGCTTGCGTTCTATGCGTAAAGTTGACTGTATAATTCTATATCTTTATATATCTTTGAAAAGCTTAGAAACTGCTCTAAAAACTACGATGAATATATTTTTTCAAATAATGAATATAAGACGCGAGAAGTCCCCAAGATTACATCATTAAAAACAAAAAATGATGAAAAATGACGTAACTGCTCAAATTACAAAAAAAGTATTAATTTTATAGAACATTTAGCGGTAATTTCTCATTTGCCATGTTATAACGATTAAAAATATGTTTAGTTTAAAAGATTTTAATAATATTTAACGGAGATAAAGGCGTTTGTTTAAAAATCTCTAATTTATACTTACGGGGGGCTAGGGGGTGGAAAGCTCAAGGAGGAGAGTCGGAGACTTTTGGGAAAATACTCCCTGTCCTAAGTGCTAACGGCTGACAAAAATTCAGCTTGTCCCTAATTTGTTCCGACATTTGGTCATTTTTGACCTTTATTGACTAGGCCAGCGTTTCTTAATTTCTTTAATCAGTGGAACCCTTTTAATTGCTCACATTTTTCGTGCAACCCTTAGTTTTTTGTCAATAGTTTGCAGTGGCGTAGCCAAGGTTCTGTTTGAGAGGGAGCCCAGGTTTTTATATCAAGGAGACTATCACATAACTATTTGTCGTTAAATTGATATTTAAACAGACTTCATTATAGACCATGGTAATTATTTCTAACTGCTAATTATTATTTATTATTATAAAACACCAAAACAATCCTATTTGCATAGGTGGCTGGTGTCCCCAAAAAATGGGGGTGGGGTGGGAGGGGTACCAAAAGAGGTGCGGGGGGGGGGCAGGTTTGGTGGGTGACACACCCTTAAAGCTAAGTTTTTTCTTCAAAAATTGGGCAACTGAATTTTTACGGCATTATTAATGGATTGACCTTCTTTCAAAAATTCGAAAAACTGACTCAAAAAGCGGGCCACAGAAGATTCCCTAATACAAAATCAAAGTTCCATTTTAATATATATATATATATATATATATATATATATATATATATATATATATATATATATATATATATATATATATATATATATATATATATATATATATATATATATATATATATATATATATATATATATATATATTAGAGACGTACCGAGTACTCGGTAACTACTCGGTACTCGGCCTACTCGGCCAATATGCCGAGTACTCGGTACTCGGCCAAATTTTGATCAGATACTCGGCCAATACCGAGTAGTTGCAAAAAATTGAATGTATTAAAATTTACAAAAAAGCTCAAGCATATATAATTTTCTTCAACCATTTACAATTCAAATTTAAATTTTGAGAATAATGAAGTTTGAAATACTTCAATGGAGTAAATCTTGGCTCGAATGTCTCGAAAGTTAATAAAACTTTTTTGTTAAAAATTGTGCAAATATGGAATTTTTGCCACAAACTAAAATTAGTTATAAGATATATAAAAATACCTTAGCTTTAAAAATAAAAGGAAATAAAACAACGTTAGAAGCACAGTGCAGGATCACTGCAGACACGTGTTTTGGCGTTACGAGGAATTTCTTTTTCAATGAACAAAATGTGAGCTCGTTGATTTAAAGGCAACCAGCAAAAGTCGAATTTTTTGTCGTATGCCTTTACATTCTTTAGTTCACATGTTATGCACTGAAAAGACGATCCCTGTAACACAGAAAAACGTGTCTGCAGTGTTCCAGCACATTTGTTTTTTTGCTTTTAAAAATTATTTATGTTTAGCGAACTAGACCTATAATGAATAAATTTGTATAATTTGTTTTAATTCCAACTTGATAAGTCATACTTTTTATTTATTCATTTTTAGTTTAAAAAATATTATTTTTGCAAAATTTTGTAGTTAAATTTCAGCAGGAATTTAGTTTAAATACTATTATATGGACAAGGAGGTCTATACTACTATTTCAATAAGTTCAAAATTCATCGGTGTGTGTCGGTGGTCCTTCTTTCAACATAATTAGTACTAGGAAACTCGGCCGAGTAGTGAAAGGCCGAGTTACTCGGTAACTCGGTACTCGGCCGAGTAGTAAAAGGCCGAGTACTCGGTACTCGGCCAAAGTGCTACTCGGTACGTCTCTAATATATATATACACTGTTAAAACTACAGGATGCATTCGGCACCTTTCAGGGGAGAAACGCTTGTTCACCAGCGGCACCCAATACGGAGCCGAAATCGCACCTCTAACTAGGGTGAAAAACAGGCACCTTTTAAAAACTAGACAGCCGGAGTGAAAAAAAGGATCCTTCGGAGAGAGAAATGGCACCCTTACTATAGATCCTCCTCCCCCCTTCCCCGTATTGTGTGCGTTTTTAAATACAGTTGTGTACCTTTTTTTTTTTAGTTTTGTTTTGATTTATGATATTCTACGTTTTGGACATTTTTCACATTGAACTCGGTATTGGAAATGATTAAAACATGTAATTACAGCATTTGATCATATTTCAGAGTTTTCAACATAGTTAAGAAGTGCTCATAGCGTTAATTCATCTGATCGTGCTCTAACTCAGTGTTTCTCAACCTCTTTTGACCCACGGGCGCGGTAAAAGCAAATGAAAAACTTTGCGGACCGGTGAAATCTTTATCGTTTTCTTAAAGAATCATAAAAAAAAATAATATGAATAATAACTCTGGGGTCGTTAAAAAACATGTGAAAAAATTCAGGGTTCTGATGGTTTTTTTTTTTTTTTACAAAAAGTAATGTTAAAAATTAATAAAACAATAAATATCTACCCCTTCACTTGTATCAAAGATCTGTCACAAATACGTTATAATTTAAAAACGAGTAATTATTTAAAACATGTGAGAAATTATACATTTACTAAAACTTGACGTATTCCGAAAATGAAGCATAGCTGTACTTATGGATTATTTAAATGATGAGCCAAAAATATTCAGGGATATTACAATTACGGAAAAACAAAATCGTTTCATAAACGTTAATCAAGAGTAACAAAAGAAACTGCACATAAAGTTTTTCAACAGTTAAATAAAAAAACCAAAAGAAAGTTCTAACGCTTTCGAGGACTGCTAACAGGAAATGATTCTAACACTTGAATGAAAAAGCAAAAAAAAAAAAGAGCTAGACTGAGAGAGATTTTTTTTTTCGCTATCTTTATGTTATAATCTACGAAGCACAAGAAACATTTTTATTAAGGTTCTTTTGGTGACTAATAAAAGCTGCTTATCGAGTATTCAAGAAAATAATGACAGATATTTTTAGTAGCGTTTTGAATGATGGAAATTTCACGATAGTAACAGTAAACGAGAACTAGAAGACTAACGGTTACTGTGAAAAGCAATAAATGCACGTTTAAACACTTAACTATGTTTGAAAGCCCTAAAAGCTACAAAGTGATCAAAAGCTGTACTTACTTGTAATTTCGGATAATTAATCCTAGAAAAGTTGGGTTTTAATCCAATAGTGTACTTCATTCAATGTGAAAGACACACAAACGCAATCATCATTTGTCCGCCATATTGAGGTGGTTGAATGTATGTCTAAGGCAAAAAGCGCATGCGCAATGAGTCTTTCTGCGATTGCATGATGTTCTGGCTCCTCTGCTCTATTTTCTAGCCTGTGATGCACCTTCAGGCACTATGCTTTCACCTTAGAGGGAATATTTTCACTCGTCTGGAACCCCTGCTTTTAACAGTGTATATATATATATATATATACATCAAGCACTTATTAAGTCAGTTCTTTCTTTAAACACGTGAATGGATCACCCCTGTCATTTTTTATTCGACCCTTAGTTTTGAACTTAGAAAAGTGGAGGGGCAAAGTCCCTTTACTGTTGAAAGTGAGAGGGCAATTGGCCCCCTTGCTCCCTCGTACGAGTCGCCTATGCCTGTTTGTGATTCTGAGTTATTTTTAAAAGGGATACATAACTTCAGAATTTATAGTGATGTGTTTTACCTACAATAGTGTTAATAATTCACTAAAATTTACAAATAAAAAGGTTTTAAATCTTAAAAACTAAAATGTCTCTTATATTACAAAACTTTTTAAATTTATTTATAAATTAGAGACTTTGATGTCACTGTATGTTATGTTGACTTAAATTGGTCCTCATTCGTTAAATGTTAAAATTGTGCTTTCAACTGCTGCCGTAGAAAGTGGGAGAGTGGCTAGTATTAATATAGTAGAATATTTGAAATTTACATCAAAAATCGTAATTTTAGGCAATATTTGGTAATGGTTCAAGAAAGGGAATTGGTGTGTGTGGGGGGGGGGGGGGTCCTTCCATAACTTTTTCAACATTGAAGTCACTTTTAAACTATCTTTGGTGATATTAGAGTATCAGTAGCTTCATTCGGAATTTTTTCGAAATTGAAGTGTTTAAAAGTGAGAAAGAGGTGAATTACGACTGGGGGTTCTTGGAAAAATTTCGAGTTGAATATTAAAGACAATTTCAGGCGACAAATAAAACTATTCTTATAGTAGATAACTTTGATGGGTGATACAGCTCATATTAGTATATACGAAAGTAAAAATAAAGGTATTTTCCATTTTGGGAAAGCGTTGATTTTGAAGTGTCAAATTTGAAAGATGTGGAATGAAAACAGGCAAGTCTGATGGAACCCCTGAGAGAGCTTCGTGGATCCCTGGGGTTCCGCGGAACACAATTTAAGAAGCGCTGGACTAGGCTATCTCTCTGTCTGTCAGGATATCTGTGACGCGCATAGCGCCTGGACCGTTCGGCCGATTTTCATGAAATTTGGCGCAAAGTTAGTTTGTAGCATGGGGGTGTGCACCTCGAAGCGATTTTTCGAAAATTCGATTTTTTTCTTTTTTTTTATGCCGATTTTGAGAAAAATGTTTCGAACAAATGATCACAACGTGGAATAGTAAATTACAAAATCATCATAATGTGGAACCGTAAGATGGGCGAGCCATTTGACATAGGAAATTGGCGAAAAATTCATCATCCATTATTTGTTAATGTACGGGCGAACCAAATGACCTTTCAATTTCATACTACGGGCAAAGCCGTGCGGGTGCCACGAGTAGTAAATAAAAGTAAGGTTTCAAAGAAATTCTGGAAGGAAGTCTGTGGCGGACCTGCAGCCAGAAGACCCCATAGCACCTACAGCCTTGAAATTTTGTACAAAACTACTTCGAGCCCCTGAGGTTTTTTTTTTTAAAATTCGGATTAGTTTTTTTTTTTTTTTTAATTAACTTTTCAAGCTCAAATTTCGTGCAAATTGCCTATTATTGCCCAGTAAAGGGGTGAAAAATTAGTTGCACATATTAATACTATATTTCGTTGGAAAGGATAGAATTTTGCGCTTTTTATGCAATTTGTTTCAATGCTCTAACTTAAATACGGCAGGAGTTATTTGCGTTTTCAGCTCAAACATCTTTAGGCTTAGATAAAATTAAGCACTATTTTCTTCATTAAAGCTATCGGTAAAAAGCGAAGGAATTGTCCCACAGCTTTCGTTTTGACACCACTGGAAACTGAGATTTTTTTTACTCCAGATCTAACTCGACCTATGGTCGAAAAACTAAGTTTCTATCTCCAAAGGAAAAAAGTTAACAAACCGTTAAAAACTAGTATGTTGTGGCCATTACGAAACTTTCTTCTATATTTTTTTTTTTCTGATCCCTCCCCATGCTTGACGAGGAAGCAATATTCCCAACAAAAACAAAATTACACATGCTAAAACTTGACGACCATCCCAATGTCTGAATTATTGCAAAAGCAAAGCAAAGAGTGAAAATTGAAAGTTATTTTAAAAGCCTTGCTTGAATTAATTACAAATATTTTATTTGTTAACAAACATAAGATGGCAACAGTTAAAAATTTTAAATCATTGAGATAATATTTCCTATCATTTCCATACAATTAAAATCACGAGAAATACGCAGACGACAATCTATTGCGATTTATCTTTCTTATTGTTGCATTAATAAAAATATTTTTATTCGCAAAAAAAAAAAAAAAAAAAAATCAACACCTCTTGGAGCGATCGGCGTCAAAATTGAACCAAAGCCTGTTTACATATGGATTCACATATATTCCAAATTTCAACCAGAACGTAGCATTACTTCTTGAGATAGGGCACTCAAAATGGAAAAAAAGAACGGGTGATTGCGCTACCCCCTTTTTAGCTGTTGACACAAAAATAAAATCAGTTCTTATACCCACTAAGGGCTACTTGCCGATAAATTTTTCTTTCATTCCGTTCATTATTTCTTGAGAAACAGCAGTCACAATTGACGACAAAAAACGTTCTATAGCTCAACCCCCGTTTGAGTTATTGACACCAAAATTGAATCAGCACCTGTTCCTGTTAATACCAACATATGGACCGAATTTTGTTTGATTCCGCCAGTTACTTCCTGAGGAATAGCAAGCACGAGTAACTCGAAAAACGTCCCATTTCTCCACTCCCCTTGGAGGAATTCGCGCCAAAAACTAATGGGCACAAGTTCACATAGGGGTACATATGTGTACTAAATTTCGTTCGATTTCATGCGGTAGTTTTTGTTGTAGAGCGGCCACAAAAAACTGGTCACACACAGACGTGACACACATACACACACACACACACACACACACACACACACACACACACACACAGACAGACAGACATTTTCCAAAAATGGTCGAAATGGACTCAGCACACCTCAAAACGTTCGAATCCGTCAAAATTCGAAATTCGAAAATTTGCACGAATCCAATACTTTCTTCTATATATTAGATATAGAAGAAAGTAATAAAGTTCGAATAATATCATCTCCGTTAAAAGTATTGATATTTTATGCTATGTTTGACGTTGCCATAGTTACGTCTTTTCGATTCGCATGTTTCTTCTTTCTTATTCAAACTTTAAGGGTTTCGATTTTAACGGAAAATCTTAAGGTCAACTCAATTCAAGTCCCGAGCTATAAAGCAAAATATATTACTAGAGACCACGAATATGAAAGCGACTTTTCAAACTTACAAAACTGCAGTTTTGCAATGCTCAGGAGCCCCTTAGCCCTTACGGCTCTGCAAGTTGGTACAAGTCATTTTGAAACCCGGGGAAGGGGTGCTTTTTGATCCAAAGGGAGCTCATAATGCATTTTGAGTCTGTTTTTTTCTAATTGACGATTCATATCTTTGCGAATCAAATATGATTGCGAAGCAATCTTCGACGGTTGGTGAGCGTTAGCGAGCAGGGGCAGAGCCCACTAGTTGCTTAAATAAAAGCAAGTCATTAAGGTCTAAATCATAATATTTTAGCTCTTCATAGACAAAAGTTCATTGAAAAAACATCAAATTATTCTTTGGGTCGTCGATGCGGAATAAACGTTTACATACAACTCACTAAAAAACAGAAAATCGCAATTTTTGTCCTTCTGGCTCTGAGGTACAGATTTCATGGTTAACTCATTGTTGTAATTGTCGGTGGGTTAGAGATGTGATCAAAAACCAATTGTACCGACGTCGACAATCAATGTAAGCAAGTAACCATCAGGGGTGTTCCTACAGGATTTACTTCATGTACGCCGTATACTCTCTAATACTTTTTAGACACATTATGTATATGTGATCGCATACACATGTGAAGCACCATTTATACGTTCCTGAAGGGACTGTATGAAAAAAGTGTATAAATGGAATAAACGTATAATAGGTTTATTTACGGTAATATGTATGAAACTCTGCAGGGACCAAATTAAAAAACGTATGATTGATAAAAACGTATAAAAGAGAAACGTATAAACGGTGCTTCACTGTATTGTGCATAATGGGTTCCTGGGAGTATTCCCTCAGAAAGATGGGAACATCACTGCAAGTAACAATGCATTATTTTTTCTTCTCCCTCGCTGATTCTCTCTGAGGGCTGTTGTCACTGATTTGTCGACCCCGAAACAATTTTTACTTTGTCTTAATTTGCAAAAAAAGCATATAATTTCGAATAAATATATTTACCTATTTTTCCCGAGATTTTTGTCAATCCAATTACCTCTTATTTTACAAAATTTCCTCTAGGAACTCCCGGACTCCCTTAAAACGGAGATATTCTATATCCCACTCAAAAGGGAATCCTGCGTCACTCTCTTGAACCATTCCCCCTCTTACGGTCAGTAAAAAAGCGGACAGTATGCAACACACTAATAAAAACTACACCAAGTAAAGTATGGTCTTATGTATCACAGGAAAAAGACAAAACGGAGAGGGGGGGGGGGGACATTTAAAAACTGGCCATTTTCGCCGACGACAGAAAAGTTGTTCGGATTACATAAGAGATATCATCCCTGAAATTACTTAAAACACCCGTTGAGTCTAAATCCCGCTCTAATGACAAATGTTGCCCACCCTCCCCCAAAAAAACTCTCTATCCCCCCCCTCGAACTCAGGTCTAAATCCGCCTACGAATATAACTAGGCTTACCAGATATCTAAAATGCTCAACCGACACATTGGAATGCCCCCCTTCTTCCCCCGCAGATATTCAAGTGGGTACACACCCTTGGTTGATTTTTAGAGTGTTTTATAGGGTAGTACTTTCTCAATGTTATGAACAAATGTTTACTAATTTGGTCGGTGTCGGTAAATTGCAGTCCGAATACTTATTACTGCCAGGGAGTGATGTTCCCATCAATTTTTCTGATGGTATACTCCCAGGAATCCATGATGCACAGTATGTGTATTCGATCATATTACATAATATGTCTAAAAATGTTTGAAAGATAAGAGATACGGCATATGTGGAGTATAACCCTTCGGAAACCTAGGAGGATGGATCCTTCCATCCTCCTTGACGGAAACACCCCTGCTGCCAGGGCTACGGAGTAAGAGTCGGATTCGTGGAGTTGAACAGTGTTGCCAGATTGGGGGAAATTTCCCCATTTTGGGGAATTCTGGTGCTCTCTGGGGAAATTTTGGGGAAATGGGTTTTGAGGGGAATTCTTTGGGGAAAAATTTTTTCCTTGGGGAAAACCTGGGGGAAAAAAACCCTCGGGGAAAAAAGATTTTTTTCATATTTAAATTCGCGTCAAAGTAGTGGGAACATTGTTTGTATCAAACATAGTTGGGTTAGCTTTGTTCAACTTTATGGATTTCGCATGATGCGGAATATTATGCTATGGAATTCGCATTAATGTTCTGCGTGAGTAACTAATTGATACGTGAAACAGGTAAAAATAAGTGTGATGAAGAGTGTTCTTGGATAAATATATACAAAAATCATAGTTTCAATGTACATACAGAAGCAGAGTAGTAAATGCGAATAGATAAAAAATATTTGGTTATTTCTAATCTCTCGGTCAGGCGCTTGTATTTATGACTAGTGGCACTCGCACGGCTTTGCCCGTAGTAGAAAATTAAAAGATCTTTTGGTCCCCCTGTATATTTACAAATAATGCATGATGAATTTCTCGCCAATTGGCTTGCCCACGTTACGGTTCCACGTTATGATAACTTGGTAATTTACTCGTCCATCTTATGATAATTTTGCTCGGGAAAATGTTCTTAAAATTGGAATAGAAAAAGAACAAAATCAAATTTTCAAAAAATCGCTTAAAGGTGCACACCCTCATGCTACAAACTAATTCTTTGCCAAATTTCATGAAAATCAGCCGGACGGTCTTGGCGCTATATGCGCGTTAGAGATCCTGACAGACAGAAAGAGATCCGGACAGAGAGATATCCAGACAGAGAGACTTTCAGCTTTATTATTAGTAAAGATAAAGAAAGATAAAGATAAAGAAAAAAAGCAAAAATGTGAAGAAAAAAAAAGTTGGGGAATTTTATAAAAAAATTTGGCTATTTGGGGAAAAAAAATTTTTTCAAGAGACAAAAATATTAGAGGAAAGTCGATTCATTTTATGAAAATATTAGTGGAAAAATAATTTTTGCATTTGGGGAATTTTCGTAGAAAACATCGCTTTTTGGGGAAAAGTTTGAAAGGAATTGGGGAAATCTGGATTTGACCATCTGGCAACACTGGAGTTGAAGTCGAAATGAATTTGGGTTAAATTAGTAGGAGTCGAAGTCGGAGTTGAAGGTACAAAACATTCGGGAGTCGGTGGCGGAGTCAGTCATTTTCCCTCGGATTGTACAAGCCTGTCTATTTTGCCCGAAAATTGTACTTTGACCTCCCACCTTTCCTATAATTACCCCCCCCCCCCCCACTAGAAGCTGGATCCACCCCTGAGAGCACGATCCCATCACAATTGATAACGAAGCTAATCGTTTTCTGAAACTCCACCCATGAAATTAAGCAACGTCCATAAATTAACATATTAAGCAGATTATTATATTTTGAAAGATAAGGGAAACAGATTCTTCTGTTCAAATAAAATTTCTTCAACTTAATTCTATAAATACAACAGTGAAAGTAATTCATAAGAATCAATGTTACATTTTTTTTTTTTTTTGCACATCACTATCCGTCATCTCTCAGAATTCTTAAGTTTCCGGAACGCATTAAATAATGTCGATCTCCTCTTTATGAAATCGTTGATTCTATTTGGCTGTCTGCCAAGAAATACTATGCAAATCCACAGCAAGCCTGAAAGAAAATGGTTTGCAAAAAATGCCATTGTGTTGAGGTTTGACCTCAGAAGCCCTGCTTCTTCCGGTGCGGTTATTTTTTTTCAACTGTCATCGTGGTTTTGAATTGAATAATATGCTTCACTGTAGAAATTTGAACCTAGAGTTAAGCAAATTGATCATGGATTGATCAGGAAAATGAAGGTAATCTTTTTTTTTTTTTTCACCATTGCCTAATTTAAATGCCACATTTGCTTGAAATAACACTCCACGATCGCCAGAAATGAAGGGCAACCTGGAGTATCGATTAGTTTTTGACATTTTTTAAACTGTATAGCAACTTTTTAACTCCTAATAACTGAATACATTAATAAATTTAAGTAATCTTTACTAATAATGAAGCTGAAAGTCTCTCTGCCTGGATATCCGGATCGGATCTCTCTCTGTCTGGATCTCTGTGACGCGCATAGCGCCTAGGCCTAGACTGTTCGGCCGATTTTCATGAAATTTGGCACAAAATTAGTTTGTAGCATGGTGGTGTGCACCTCGAAGCGATTTTTTCGAAAATTCGATTGTGTTTTTTCTATTCCAATTTTAAGAACATTTTTTTGAGCAAATTATCATAACGTGGAAAATTAAATTATCATAGCGTGGAACCATAACATGGGAGAGCAAATTGGCGAAGAACTCACCATCCATTATTTGTAAATATACAGGCGAGCCAAATGATCTTTTAATTTTCTGCTACGGGCAAAGCCGTGCGGGTGCCACCAGATTTTAATAAATTAGCTCATAAAAGCCGCAACTTGGAAAATATTTTACGTTAGGCAGCCCCCCCCCCTCCAAAAAAAGTTAAAAATACCGTCCAAAACACAACCCTACTAACATTTTCAATTGCGCAGTCTGAACCCCCCCAAAAGGCACCCCTGCTTTAAATATTAAGGGGGGGAGGGCATCCTTTTTTATTTTTCATAACATATGTGCAATTAAAAGGCATTTATCGCTGCGTTTTAACATATTTTGCAGTAAAATTTTACAGTAAAAGAAAGAAAGAAAAAAAAAAGCTTGATTTAAAATAAAAAAAGAAAGAAATGTTTAATAATGTATCGCTAAAAAAATCAAAATAAATAAAATAATTAAAAATAAATATTAAAAAAATAAAATAAAGGAGTATGGGATAGATAAAGGAAATGCGCGATGAGCAGTCTGTCTGTCGATCCATCTGCACCCATTATTTTTTGAGGGAATAGCTCGACTCAAACTACCATTTTTTGTTCGAAACATCTAGGTCAGCCGGTGGTCCGGCCTCGCTCCGGAGAAAAATTTCACCGGTCCGCAGAGACGTTTGGTCGTCCATGAGAAAAAAAAAAAAAAAAAAGGAAAAAAAAAATCCCAAGGGAAAAAAAAAACATTATAATAATAATTATTTCTTATACGTGATCGTTTATGTGAATTGTGTGATTCATTTTCATAGTTTTATATGTATTTTCAGCAATTCTTATTAGTTTACAATAATTACTTTTTTAGTCTCACCATTTAAATATTCCTTGTAACTTCTTTAATACCCAAAATAGTTAAATTTATATATTTATTTATTCGTTTATTATTTTGTAAAAAAGGAAAAAAAAAAACCTCAGTGGTTCACGAAAGAAAATCACAAGTGTTTAACGCTTCCCGAGCAGGGGCGGCATTTCAGCATTTCATTTGGGGGGTCGAGTTTCTTAAATATGAATTACCACAATATGGAGCCGAAACACATATTTGCTAACAGCAAGTAATCATGATATAGGTTTAAAATTAATAAAAATAAATGTTCAAAAACAATTTAAATTTTCATAACAAAATTTGTAGTTCTTTAGAATATGTTATCCAAACCAAGTGTTTTTGTATTACAATTTCAACCTTTTAATAAAATTTTGATGCTTGATTTTTAAAATAGGGAAGAACAGGAAACCTTATCACTAATCCAGCAATGCCCACATTACTAATCCAGCAAGTCATGATCTTTTTTCAGCCAAGTTTTTTCTCCCCATTGTGCTTCGAAAATAATTCTCTTACCTACTGAAACACGAAAATAATTTTTCTCTACAAGCTGAACTGATTGGAATGGTTGAAAAATAATTGAAATAACTATGTTACGTATGAAAACACACTTTTCGCGTCTTGCTCTTCAAATTTACCCAGGTAACTTTAAAAATTGTGATGATCTTCATTTTTCATCATAGAATAGTCTATTCTAGGCTAGTCTCTAAACAATTCTTATTGCCTCATGCAATAAATTTTACTCCTAATTGAAACAATTTATTTTTTGCTTTCAACATCCAATTCAGATAATATAGAGCCAACAATACAGGAAAATATTTATCATCAAATCTTGTGTTAATTTTATTAGAAACTGAATCTATTATTTTATACAATATGTTAAATCAAGGTTTGACTTTATTTCATGTGCATTTTGGTCACCTCTTCTAAATTCATTTGAATATTCTTTGCACCTTTTTAAAATTCTCTGGAGTAAGAATTTTTTTGAAAAAATCCACGCTTGGTTGAAATATACATCCAGGTGAAATTTAAAACTAGTTTCAATTGTAGCTTACACTGAAGCTTGAACAGTCCAAAAATTAAGGTTAGCTGATTGAAGATGTTTTGATAGAGTAAAGCATTGTTCGAAAACTCTCCGCAATACAAACAAAACGAATAAAAATTAATTTGAAGACATGTTAAAGGACATTAGCTTCTTCATTATTGAAAGAGCTGTTTTCCAAAATCACTTTGAAATTATCGAGAAGGGTTTTTATGGTTTAAGAGACCATCTTGTGTTGCCTCTTGAAGACTCTCTTGTGTCACGCTGAGATTGCATTGTTAAAGAACCCACAGAAAAGATATTTGTTGATGTGAGATATTTTTTTCAAAAATAGTACGTATTTCTAAGACGTATCTATGAAAGTACACTATGCATTTAGCAGTTGAAATGTGTTTCTAGCAGAAGAAAGTGATGAACACTCATTGAATAGACACACTTAAAATATGAGCGTAACAATGAATGTAAAATACCAAGGCATTTAGTGAAAATCATAGAACCACACCACTGCACAGGTTTCTCTTAACTGTCGTTACACAGAGCACACAAGAATAAAATATTTAGCCTATATGAGGTTTATGTCTTTAGTTAAAATTTACTACCATTCTTCATCAGTTTTTTCTGTTTTGAAAAGGCCGGTAAAGGTTTGATGAATTTCTAATTATTTAAGAAAAACGGAAAACACTTGATCATGTCTGAAAATATGTCGAGTCTCTTCAACCCTTACGAAGAACCAGCAAGATACTTTTTTCATGAACAATGGTTTGCGATTTACGTAAATTGAATTTACTCATTTTTTTATCATAAATCTCAAAAAATTTGGGGGTGCGACTGCCCCCTCTCGACCCCCCTATTTGCCGCCCTGTTCCCGAGTCGCTTTTTTTTTTTTTTTTGAGGGAAAAAAAGTAAAAGAAAAAAGATAGAAAAATCGGAAAAACTTCACCCAACCGTTTAAAAAAAAAATCTTCTTTAGCGGTCCTCAAATGCAAGGGTTTTTTTTCTTTTATTGCAAAAACCGGGAGGGGGTGGATAAAGAAAGAATGAAAGGAAAAGAAGAGGGGGTGGGGATGAAAGTTCAAACAACAAACCCGATGAAGAAAAAGCTAAAGAAACGATTTTATTTTTTTTAAAAACTCCAACGATTATCTAACGTAGATAATCGTTCTGCATTGTTTTTTTTTTTAATGGACAACTCAGTTTTGTAGGAATTTTCTATTAAATATAGTTCTAATAAATATTCTCTCAGTATTTTTGGCAATTTCTATGAAAAAATTTCAAACACACTTTTCTTGAAAACCTGACGTGCAGGAAAAAAAAAAAAAAAAAACTAAGCTCAGATTCGTGATTAGCGCACTTCATTTACTATAGAGCACCTTTTAAACTTGAAACACTTTTTCATGAAGCAAAAAATGTACTACTGTGTAATTGTTTGTTCAATTTCGAGCAGTCGTTCAGTGACCCTAAGGCACACAAAACCCCGAACTGAAAAGTGGATAAACTTTGAATACTTTCCGAAGAAAAACATTTAACGTGGCATATGTTAGGGGCACAGGGGCAGTGGCGTAGCAAGGGTGGGGCGGTGGCTGGCAATTTGACACATTTGATGTAAAAAAAAATTAACTTATTTTCACACTAAGCAAGTTATGCTTTCTGCCTGCGTTTTTAGGATGTCATTTTCAAGAAGTTTTCAAGGAAGAGCCGCCTGACTTTCCATCTTTAGTTAAGATTTGGCAACTCTTTAACACCCCGAAAAAATCCTACAGTTGCGTTTTTGGAAACTTTGGTATCGAATAATTTCCAAAGAGAGACCGCGAACTTAACCCTTTCTCCTAACGTCATCAAAGATGACCTAAATTTCAATTTCAAAAATACTTTATGAGAAAGTCCCTGCTTTCCTTATGTCTAAAATTGCGTTTTTAACACTTCAATTTCGGAAAATTTCCTTGAGGGTCCGCCGACTCGTTTCAGACCATCAAAGAAGGACTGAAACTGACTTCAACTTTGAAAATAAAATCGAGAGAAAACCTCCTTTCCTAATTCACTAAAAATTTGCATTACTAAAAATTTATATAAAATTGATATTTTTGGATTAAATTTTGAAATTTTCGATGAAACCATGAAGTTTTTACTTCCTTTTACAAAAAAGGAAGTATTGCATTCGGGAAAAAATTTTCACTCAAAAATCGACCTTAATTTCCATTTTACTCACCCCCGAATGAATATTGAGTTTTTTTTTTCGACTCGACCGAACGTGGATAAGTGCCTAAGAACGTATAGACACGCGAAATATCCATAATGACGATTCCCGAGTTAATTACAACGAGTTTTCTCGTGACGTCTGTATGTACGTATGTATGTATGTGCGTATGTATGTCGCATAATTCAAGAACGGCAAGTCCTAGAAAGGTGAAATTTGGTACGTAGACTCCTAGTAGCGTCTAGTTGTGTACCTCCCTTTTTGGTTGCATTCGGATGCTCCAAAGGGGGTCTTTGCCCCTTTTTAGGGGGAAATCATTGTTAATTTCGATGTAAACTCAAGTGGTGTTATAATTTGGCGGACACTAGGCGATATATTGCCAGTTTTTTGGTCGTCAAGTTTTGCCGCCAACTGGGCGACAAATTTGGCGCTGATATACATGTTAAGGATAAAGTAAGAATAGCGGGTAAACCTAGCTTTAACCGGTTAAAGCCATGGTTTCCTAGAAGCGAATCGCCGATCTTCGACGTCGCTCATCGACGTAACTCTGAAATCAAAGTCAAGTGGATTCCGACGTGACCACTCAGAACGCCGAATTGGCTCGGGCGCGCATGAGCAGAAGAATCAAGTTTTCGCCTCGGCGAGGAACGACGCCGACGCTAAGCGTGTTCGCTTCTAGGAAACCAATGCTTAAAGCGGGGATTAGCAACGCCTTGTGGCTAAAGCCCGAAGAGCTCCTAATGTTTCCCGCTTTAACCGGGTAAAATTGGGTCTAACCAACACCAGTCGGTTAAAGTCCGAAGTTACGTTTTAAATTTTTATGAAGCAATTTTTATAGTTATAGGTAGTACACAAATGAAAGTAAATCGTAAATAAAAATATTAAGTTATCAATAAAATATAAAATAAAAGTAATCAATAAATAAGGATATTAAGTTATATATTAAGTTTTTTTATACGTGTACGTATAGGTAGTACACAAATAAAAGTAAATCAAGTTATCAATAAAAATAAAAGTTAAAAGTAATCGATGAATAAGGACATTAAGTTATTAATACGAATACAAATTAAAATAATCAGAGATATTTTTAACTTCTCTTTGTTATTACAAGATAAACTTGAATGGCATTTAGAGTTACATAAAATATTTTCCGCTTTGCAAAGACATTTTTTGGTTCCACATTTTGTTTTACAGTGGCATTTTTTGAATACTTGATCACCAGAAGTTGATTGTAGGTTTGCAAATTGCCGTAAAGATTTGTTCTCATCTGAAACATCCCCAATGCTTACAAATTGGGATTCACATACAGTAAATTGATTTCTTGAAAACATTTCAGGAATTGTTCCTTTCTCATTACCCAATTTATACAACCCGTTCTCATTACATTCAAGAACTGTTAAAATAATATTTCTAAAGTCACCCCTGCCTCTATCTACGTCAGGAATTTTAACTCTTACGTTATCACCAATTTTGCAAGGTGGATATCGATGTGAACTAGGATTTTACATACAATGCAGTAATAAATCGCAAATTTGGACTTACGTCAGTCTGGCTTTGAGGTACAGAAATGACAGTTATTATTGAGCAATCACGATTGCTTATTGTTCTCACTTGACGGTTTTGATGTTTCTATGATTTTATTTTCCCCCCGCCTTCCTCTACAGCGCACCACCGTCGACCGACCTCACGATGCAGCTCCTCCAGCGAAAACTGTATCCAGGTTGCGTCTATATCCTACACAAACACGCATACACACACACACGCGTACATACCCATACCTACACCTACACATACCTACACACACGCATGCCTGCACACAGACACAAACACACACGCCTACATGCACACACACTCGTGATTGCGAAAAACATAATTTGAATCCAAGATGTCAAAATTCAAATTATTATTACAGTCGATTCCGGAAAAAAGGACCACTATGGGACGGGACCATTTTGGTCGTAATAACTGGCTAGTCCGGTTAAACGAACAGGACCTGTGTAGCTTGATCGAACATGCTCAGGGGCGTAGCTAAGGGGGGGGGTTTGGGGACACCCCCCCCCTAAAACGTTAGTCTCAAAAAAAAGGGGAAAAAGAAGAGAGAAAAGAAAGGAAAAAAGAAGAAAAAGAAAAAAAATCAAAACGACTTTCTTCTGAGTAACAAAGGTCAAAAATTCACTTCGCTCCCCCCCCCCCAATGCCATTGAAAATCTGCTCCATTTGTGACCCTCAAGCATAAAGACGCCTCCCTCTGCTGCGACAATTTTTTTATAATTGAGTGAAATTTGACACTTCGCTTTAGAAATGAGATTGATTTATTAAATCCACGTATATGCAGCCTTTCTTTGTCATTGATTCTGCAAATTGTTAAATATGTTTAATTTTATGAGTCGCGCAGTGGGAATATTGCATACAGTCGAATCTATATATATCAAATTTCACATTAAAGGAAAAAATCGAGATAAAGAGATTTTGAGATACGGGGGCTTTAAGAAACTTTTTATAGAAGTTTGAAATATGATGGTGAAAATTTGAAATCGATACTAAAGACAATATGGGCTCTTGATTAAAATTCCTCTTTATTAGTTTTGTTAGGTATTTATTCTATTATTACATTATTAAGTGCTTTATTGCGAGTTTAAGGAATCATTTTGACAGTAAAAGAAACTTGAAGCATATCTTTTTCAAGAAAAAGTCTTTTATAGCTTTTTGGTCCCTGATTTTTTTTTTTTTTTTTTGGATTCATTAATTATCCTCTTGAGGTTAGCAATTGCTGCAAATCTAACTTGGCCAGTATTCTACGATTTTCCTTTTTTCATCACTTGAAAAAAACTTATATTTTCTTTTCACTCCAATCATTTCGGTTTTCTAAGGAATCACAATTTTAAGAAAGAGAGCAACCAAAGAACAATACTAATCCAGATAACAGAGCGAAATGGCTTTTAACTTAAATGACCTTTAACCATGAACTTGAAATGTTCATTTTTTTACATGTCAAACCTGTGAATTTCACCCTTTTACTCTTCTTCTAAGAAAGTGCGCGAAACGACTGTCCTTTGGTTAATCTTCCTGGAAAGCCTATTCGTGGAATGCATTTCTCCCTTTTTTCCATGCCTCCTCAGCTCTTGAAGACAATTCCTCTGTTTCTGAGTTGAAGAAAGTGATTTTGTTTGCTGCTTTAAAGATCATTGGGCTTCGAATTCAAAAATGATAGCATAACCGGAATTCGAAGCGATAGAGGTTTTTGTTGGTCTGGTCTCGTGTGTGTCATAGGTCATAGTCAAAATGACCTTTGCTAACTAGAGTATCCATTGCAATCACATTGATTTTTCAGCCAGTATTTACTGCATATTCTTTTGGAAACGTACAGTCTGTTTAAAATAGTACATTCTAAGTGAAAGTTGTTGCATAATGAAGCGAGCAAAACCGATAACAAGCTTTTTTAAACCCAAAGAAAAAAATTAAAATGACGAAAAGGATTGCTCTAAAAAGAGAAAGTTAACGTCATCTGAAGAAAACGAAGTACAATCTGCAAAGCAGCATTAGTCCCATCGGACTAATGCTGAAGGTAATTTTATTTTAATTCAAAAGAAAAACTGCATAGCATTACATGAATAAAATGTTTAAAAACGAAATGAATCTAGATTATTTCTATTAGCTTGGTTCGCATTAAAAAGTAGAAAATAGAAAAGACTTCTGTTTATAATACACGAAAATTGCTGTTGCACTCCCAAATAGATTTTTATGTAAATTCTAAAGCAGCTAATAAAATTAAAAATAAAGACTTGAGAGGAGAACAGATGGTATGCATTTGAGCGAATAACTTTCTACTGTCTATATTTCTTCCCTAACTTTTTTCATTCAAATTTTATTAGCTGTTTTAGAATTAGCATAAATGTAAATACATAAAAAGCAACATATAAATATTACGATATGAAAAGCAATTTTATTTTTTGCGGGTTATAATTCAAGAAGTCTTTTTTTATTTTATTTCATACTTTTAGTGCAAACCAAGTTAGTAAAAATAGTCTTTATAGTCTGATCACGGATGAGATTGAAAGTCAAACATCCAGTTTACAGGCGGAAATGGAAGTATCTACTATATTAGTTTTCAGTGTTGCCAGCTTTTGTAGATATGTGTTAGCCTCTAAATTAAGCAGTCACACTGAAATGAACGGAACACTCTCATCAGATATTTGATTTCCCCCCTGATTTGGATAGACTGGTTTTGACAAGACCGTTGCTAGACAATTTCACTTTAAATTAAATGGAGGGAAAAGAAAAAAAAGTTGAATTTTCCATAACATTAAAAAAAAAAAATCTTTGCTTTTGTTTTGTTTTGTTTGACACAAGTATTGGAATTGGGGCACCCCATTCCAAAGTATGCAAGATTCACTCCCTCTTATTTTTTTTAATACTAAAAAAATTTACACACGCACACACACACACACACACACACACACATACACACACACACACACACACATATATATATATAAGAAGTAACCCCCCCCCCCCGAAAGTCGGGTCTAGCTACGCCTCTGAACATGCTATAAATAAAACATTTAAACGCGATTATGATTATTGTGAGCTCTGCATGGATGGTGAGTATACAAAGAAGAAAAATTGCTGATTACGAAATTTTTCCATTAAAAAGTAAATTAAAACGATGAAAATAATCTTTTTTACTCGTTCAACAACGCGTTCCGACTAATACGGTTTTTATTTATTCCTTCCAGTCAGAATCGATTAAATTCAATAACCATTAGTAAATAAAAATGTGAGATTGAAAAATAAGTGCTAAAAAGTACTAACCGACCCTAAAAAATTCCAATGAAATGTATAAATTGTGTATTTTACAATGAAAGAATTTTTTTGAAAAAAATTACTTTTTTACGTTACGAAAAATTTTGAAATTCCGCTAAAATTTTGATCTTTGTTGGAACAGTGCCGCCATGCAATGGGAGTATCGTTAACCATTTTGTTTCCGGTAAATATTGCTGAGTTTACTTGAAAGTTACGTGGAACCATTATTAATTTTTATTCCACTATTAAATTCGTTGACCCACTTAAAACTCGCTTCAAGCGGGTGATTTTTAATTTTTTTCCAACTTGTTATCTTTTTCCTTGGTCCGATTAAACGGATTTTTGATCCCAATAAGCGAATAATATTAGGCTTGTTTGACGAGACTTGCTTTTGTTCTTTTAAGATTTGGTCCAAATAAACGGCTGGTCCGATTAACCGGTGGTCCAATTAAGCGGAATCCACTGTATTATTTTTAAATAATCCTACACAGTTAATTATTATTAGACGTTTTGGGTCATCTGTAATCGAATTTATTTTTTTTTTGGGACGCGAGGTAAATCGGCCACGGACACCGGGATTTTGTCTGAAAACCAGGACGTCTGGCAAGCCTACCGTCATTCTTCCCTGTTAAAACTCAGCCGTCAGCCACTATGATGTTTTTTGCCTGAATAATATGACTCTTAAATACTGTGTAATGTAATAATCTACGTGTTCCCATAGGTTAGCCAGAGTTTTTCAGAAAATGGGCTTGCGATCGTTCTTTCCCGTAACTCGTAGCCCCTCATATTCATTTTATAAGGGCTTCTGCATTTGTGTACAAATCTTTTTGTTGCATAAAAAAATGGTAACAAATAAAACATTTTTCAGAAAATAGTAGTTGAATTACATCACCAAACGTTCCGTTGACAGCCTGGTTCTGATTGAAAGAAAGTATAAAGGGGAATATTTTAAATCTTTTTCAGAGTAGAAATGACTCAAAATTTCCTCCAAAGTGTTTATTCCAATACTCGAACAGGTTAAAACACAATTGGTAAAGTTGATCCGCTAAATATTACCCCACATCTTACAAAACGCGTAGTAGTGATAAGTATTGGGAAGTCATGTGACTGCATGGAGTCATGCCCTCCCCCCCCCCCATAGAGAAAAAAAAAAAAAAACCACTGACAGTATTTGCAAGTGGAGGAAATTTTGCCGTCAGTTTTATAGCTTAAGAAAAAATAATTATTTCTTTTCCAATTTATCTTTTTGTGCCATTACATATAAAAAGAAGAAAAAAAAAAAAAAAAAAGCGATAACGATGCAGACTGAAAAACAACTTTTTTGGAGACATTTTTTCCACGGCGCTATGTTCAGGCGCCGATGAAACAGAAAGGAACAAAGAGTTTGCCGTCTGATCACATTCGATATAACCAATTCATTGGCGGAGATTTATTAATATTCTCTGAGCCGCAGAATATCGAACTGATTAAGTGTCAGTGTAAAATTTGATGAAGTCACTGCAGTATATTATGTCGTTATTCCTTTGAGTCATTATTTTAGGGTAGTCTAGTTTTTGAGTATGATGGGGCGGGGGGGGAGGTGTTATCAACCAGGGACGGACTGGGTTCCCCAAGTGGGCGCCAACCTGGACACCCAAAGGGCGCACTTCAGAATAGAGGTTAACCCCCCTCCTTCCGAGTCCAAAGGGGCAATTTCTGGTGCTCTTCTCATATTTCTGCCCCCCCCAACCCCGATTTTCTGGGGTAATATGCCGCAGAGAGGGGCTGCAAGGGCAAAATCCCCGGGCCCGGTCCGAGAGGGCGCTACAGAAACAAGAAAAAAAAGCCCCCCCCCCTTTTTTTTTTCTCAGACTTTTTCTTTTTACATTTGATTTATAAACACACTAACCAAAAGAATTGCTGCAGAGAAAGATAATCAGTTACATTCGCAGATATAAAAGGGTCCGAGGTTTTCCCCTTGGCAATGTTTCGAAATTGTGGTTCTAAACACTATTTTATGTTGTTGTTGTCTTGTAAGAACTAGGCTGGCAATTTTGGATGCGCTGCTTCGCTTTTCCAACTGTACCTAAATTTGGTGTGAAGTCCGACTTCCACAGTGCACACATGCCATAGGGACCTGTGTAGGCAAACATTCACAGTATAACAACACATTCACACAAAGAAAGGACAAGGACAGGAGAGAGAAAGTACATCTATTCCCTTGCCGGGATTTGAACCCGGAACCTCATCATCGCATTCAGACTCCTCTGACCGGACAAGGCGTACGCATCCTTTTAGGTGATCTATGGTAATATAGAGAGAAGAGGAGAGTCGCGCGCGCGGAGAGTCCTCCCAGCATCTTTTACAAAATTGAAGTAAAAACAAAATGTAACTGCAGGCCATTTTTGTTTATGTTAGAGGATGAGATGTAGTTCAATCACAATTTTGCATGTTCTTCAATGATGTTAGAGAAAAGGGGATTTTGGAACTCTTCTCAGCAATTCGTCCGAAATGCAAGTCTTGAACGCAAATCCTTTGGTGATGTTAGGAGGGAAGGAGTTTCAGGGACGCACCCCTGAAATTTCTTTGATATTGAAGGTCAATAAACTCAATTCCAGACGACTTTCAAAACATTGTGGGAAAGGGGGCATCTTAGGGCCGTCGAGAGCCAAGGCGGTTCTTCGTTCGTTTAGTCGCCGGGCACCCCAACGCGCAGAAGCCTTGTGAAACTTCAACTATGTACTCCGATTCCGAGTCGGGACCCTAGTTTCCGACCAGGCTGACATGGCCTCTCGCCAGCTCTGAACATCTTTGATAATTAGAGGTAAAAGAATTGAGCTCGAGGACCCGCTTGGAAATTTCTTAAAATTGAAGTATTAAGAGTAAAGTTTTATACTATATACTTGGTGATGTTTAGGGTAAGTGATCGGGGCAATTAACAGAAGAATTTTTTGAAATTGAAGTGCTAAAAACTAAATTGTACGCAAGCCTGGATTTACGTACAAGCTTTTAGGGGCCTCTAACTCCTGGAAATTAGCATGATTCGTTCCAAAAAAAAAAAAAAAGGAAAAATAATTAAAAAAATAAATTTCATTTTCTATTGCTTGAATACCTTGAAAATTTGGAAAGGTGTGGCTACAAATTACAAATGGGTGGGGAAAGAAATGCCGATATATGTCAAATTCTGCTCCTTGCTACATTTTGCACCAAAAATGTAAAAACCATGGTTCTCAAATTTCTGAAACGTATTACAAATTTTTGTGACTCACATGTTTCATATCTTGTTAATTATATAATTCCGAATACAGCATTTTGGAAATTCTTTTGTTACTTGAAAAATCGCCCAAAAAGGTATGACGGGTGCAAATTGCTTCTACATTTGAACGAAGCACTTGCCTTGAAATTTTAACCCGAACTTCTGTGAATTAAGCCTAAGCGTTCATTGTTGACCACTTTTTCGTTTCTTCATTCTTCTAAAATGACATTCTTACCAGTAAAACAGTTAAGGTACCGGATCCAGTTCCGCCACGTCAGAATAAAGCATTTACCTGCTCTGTCCAAACATTACCAAAAAATATTATCAAATTATCATGCCGTGGAGCGAGTTTCATTGCCGATGACGCCAGGGGCGTTACTCGAACATTCGCTATTACATTAAAAAAATTGCTTGCTTTTATCTTACCTCTTCTGCATATTGTCAATCTGTTTAGCACGGGAAAAAAATACACTAGATCTATTTCTTTTCGTTTTCTGCCCCACTTACAACTGTAAAAAAAAATGTTGTCATGAGAAATCTATAGTTTCTTTTTTCTTTTAAATTTCAAATAGCTGTTTTTTTACAAAGCTAGAACATAAGTAAAAATTTATAATCAAGCACTACAATATCAGAGACTGGAAAGTACAAATGAAGTGCGTTAAATAATTTTATTTATTCTAGAGTCCTTGAAAAAATATATATATAAAAATGGATGCATGTTTGTGGGGGTGTGTGTGTATGCTCCTTATACAAATCCAGTTTTCGTCGGATTTCTTCCAAATTTGGCACAAAGGAATTCATATAAGTGTGTTTTTGGAATTTTAAAAAGACCCAACGATCTCTAATTTCATATTTTGAGTCATAAAATTGCTCTTTTCTGCACGAACGAATTTTTGTATAGTTATGAATTTAGTCTAAATGAAAAGCCCGTAAAAAACTGCCCTAGATGAAATTTCTTCAAAGATTAACTTTAGTCGTTAAATTTGTGAGCCTTGGTTCAAAGCAAATGAAAACGGTTATCAACATATAACCACCAGGAGCTATTTTAAATGCAATCAACATAAAACGTATCCTGAATGATGGCCGTGAATGCCGTTTAGCGATAAGCGTGAAATTTTTTGGAAAGGAGCGGCGGATCGTTAGAATGGGCTTCGTTGACACTAAATTATGGTTTCGTGAATGGACTTTCATCCCTTTAGCATCATTGACAGCGGAAGTTCACGCACTGTATTAGTCTAAACAACGCTTTGCTTTTGTTTATACAAATAACCGCTTTGATTCTTAACAGTTTTTTTCCCCCTTCTACATATGAACATTGATAAAACAGAATGGCTCCCAAACGAGCACTTGAATCTTAACAGTGAAGCTCGCAGAGTTTGTCTGAGCAAAATATAAACATCATGAAAATGGAAGCGAGGCCAGAAATAGGAGTGTTCCCACACTGGTTACATTATCTTCATAATTTTAAAAATTATAATTAAAATTACAATATCTACTATTCAGTGATATTATAATGCAGTAATGTACTTAATGTAAATACCTACTCTTTGAGGACATGTATCTTATTGATCATAGATTTTGAGCTTTATAACAGTAATCATGTTAAATAGTAACGATTTTTCTAAAATGCAGTAAAAAATCAGTTCTTTATAAAAGATACGGTAATATATAGTTAAAAAATGGTTTTAAACAATTTGAGGGGTGTTAACACCAGGGCTGCGGAGTCGGAAGGAAAATGGCCGACTCCGACCCCGACTCCGACTCCCGGATTTTGAAACGCCCGACTCCGACTCCAACTCCGACTCCGACTCCGGATTTTTTTAAAATTGTATTTTTTCAACTCCCTCTCTCCCTTCAGGGGAAGGGGGAAAACCTCTAAACAGAGATTGAAGTATTAATTCCTTTTTATGAAAATTTCACATTTTGTTTTTTATTGTAAACCCAAGACGCATACAACGTCAGAAATTCAATTTAAAAATCAAATTTTCCAATAGTTACGAGTTAAAAAGTGAGATGACTTAAAAATCCCTTTTAAAAAATTTGAAAAGGATTATCTGTAATTTGCTCCCCTTTAATGTTTAACAAATAGACATTGATCAAATCGTGTGCTTTTAATTTTTGAAGGGAAAACAAAAACCTTGTTTTCTAAATCCAAGTTCTTGAGAGGGGGTTTTTTGCCTAGGGTGACACCCATCTGATAGATGGTAACCAAAGTTAATTTCAGAGTTTATAAAAAAATATAAATACTTTAATTCTGAAAATTTTCGCGAATATATTTTAAATTATATTTCATCAATAAAATTGCAACGAAAATAGGGCGCAGATACATCAGGAGCTAATTTTACACAAAATGCGGCGGTATACAAATTTGTACGAATAGCTTTTACTATACCTATGTTTCTCATTCGCAAAATTTTTAATTTAAATTTTATTTGCTGCTTTAGAGTTAACCTTAATATGAAGATTTTAAGATTAACTGCAATTATTGAGTGTTGTAATCAAGAAATCATTTACACTTATTTTGTTCCATACTTTTTAGTGAGAACCAAGCTTAGAAATAGTCTTAATAAAGAAAAAACCATTAGATTATTTCGTCGGATCTTTTGGATTCGTGCTTTCGCGCCAGAACTTTTTTGAATTTGCCGTTCACCCTTAAACGTTTCAACATTAGCTACGGGCCTCAACTTACTAATTTGTTACGTTTCTTTTACTATTTTACAACTGAGATCGAACAAAACACTATATTTCTATTTTTATTTGTAAGTGATTACTTGAAAATGTTAGGCAACAAAACCGTTTGCTGACAGTTGCTATTAGTTAAGTTAAAAAGTAAGCAAACTAGGGGACGGCTACAGAAAGTTCTGTAAGCACTCAAGCTAGCTGATTGCCATAATGGCAGTTATTTTCTCATTAGTATCTTTTCATACATGTAATCGAACCAATTGGAAGTCAGTTTTTAAAAAATGCAAGGAGAGTCAGCGAAAGGGAAAAAAAAAAGAAGCCCGGAGTCGGAGTCGGAGTCGGCATGTTTTCTAACAACTCCGACTCCGACTCCTTTACCTAAAAATCAGTCCGACTCCGACTCTTCGACTCCGACTCCACAGCCCTGGTTAACACATGTCTGAAATAATTGGGTATGCTTTAAAAATTTTCTAAACATACGTTGTTCCACAACGCGAAATTCCGACTTACGCGAGGGGTCTTGGAACGCATCCCTCGCGTAAGTCGGGCTCCGACTGTACATCATTTCTTAACCTGCGATCTACGAAGTCCCCATGAGTCCATTGATGCTACTCATGGTTCTACTTAATTTGAATGCTACCGTTAAATTATAATTTTTAAACATTGTTTAATTATAAAATGCACAACAGTAAGGGTTGCGTGTAATTTTTGATCAGTGTTTTTCCCGTTAATAGCAGAGAAAATACAAACATGAGTAAGGTAATAATATTGCATTCAATATTGACGTACAATCCTCGACTGTTTCAGCGTTAGACTACTTTTATTAAAACCACATCTGTTTCATCCTTACAATAGAAATTTAATTTAATGTTCTATGATCCTTATGAAACCAATTTGCAATATATAAATTTTCTTTATACTATTCCTTGAATTACGTCGACTCTTTAAGTACTTAACCGATAACCTAATTTGGTTTGATAGAAGTCGCTCCAGGCTGTCAAAGAACAGGGGTAAAAGTACTAATAAAGCAAATAAAATGCAAAATAATCATGGTAATGGACAATAGCGCATTCGGAATTTATCTTTCAAAGGGGAGGGATGTGATCAAGGCTTTCCTTATATGTATTATATATAAATTACTATTCTAGGATTGCCAAAATGTCGTGAAAAAAAAAAAAAAAAAAAGGCTGTGTGCACTTTTTGACACGTAAAACTGCATAGAAATTTAATATGGCGGAGTTCACATAGTGTTGGAAGGGTAGGAGTTTAAATATCGAAAAAAAAAAAAAAAAATGCTGGGAAATATTAATTTAAATTTAAATTCTTTGAAACTGCATAAAAATGCTATATTTTCTGAATGAATAAATTTATTAAATCGTTTTAAATTTTATGCCACAATAAATCAAAAACAATACTACACATGACAAAGAAAACAAAACATGAGGTTACATTTGGGCGATGAAAGTGCTCAAATTTCTCAAACTGTTAAAGCTTGGAGAAGGGAGATACAGTGGCTCCCAAAAGTGTTCGTACACCTTGAAATTTGTAGTAAAACCAAAATAACGCAAAACTGAATTCGAACATGAAGTCCAATTTTTTATCACATCATTCGTATGCCATTCTGAATAAAATCCAGCAGTTTTTTTCAAAATATTGCCAGATTTTATTTTTGAAATTTGTCAAAAAACAAAGAGACAGAGAAAAATACGCCACAAATGTTATCGCACACTGAAATGTTTTCGAATAAATTCATGATTAAAATTATCATATGTGGTTTTTTAATTATTTTTGCACTGTAATGACACAGGGTGGCGACAGATCAGGGAAATCAGGGAGATCAGGGAAAAGTCAGGGAACTTTATTAATCAGGGAGAAATCAGGGAAATATCAGGGAATTTCGAAAAAATAACAAAAAATCAGGGAAAATTGATTTTATGAAGAAAAAAAAATTTTTTTTTCACTTTACAAAATTAAATACTCTAATTCCCTACGCATTTTCCACCAATTATCTGTTCAAAAAAAAGGTAAAATTAATGAGGTGTGTTTATACACTACCGCATATTTGTGCATCTTTTTTCCTCGACATCAAAGTATTGAATCTTACTTATTAACCACAGGATGAACTTCCTAAGATTGCTTCTATGTCTGTTAGGTAGTTTATTTTACCTAGCTTGAAATTTCCTTTTACGCTTTCAATGCTACGTAAAATAAACAACCGTACTGGCAAAGAGGAAGCCTTCATTAATGCCTTAGCTCCTTTGCCTTTTTTCATTGTTTCGAAGTAATTAAGTACTGTAACGATTTCAAGAAGAAATCTTTGGTTTTTGAATTAATACTATAAAAGCTTAAACTTCTTCGCATTTTTAATTTAATTGCTAAAATTAAACTTTCAATTTAAAAAAATTTGTTTTTTGCCGTTATACTATTTGTTGTCACCACAGATCGTCAGGGTTTTCTTTTCTTCAGACTTAAGTAATTCTTTAATTTTATAACCAAGTTGTATTCTTCTTTTATATATTTTGAAATTAACTGATTGCTTTTTTTTCCTTGTATTTCAAAGTTGTTTGTTACAAAAGCAATCTAAGTTTTTTTCGTTACATACTTAAATCATTTGAAATAGAGTTAACTTGTGTACTTAAGTAAATATCTTTATTTTTTATTGTTAAAATGCTGTATTCATTCATTAAAACCTATGTTCTTGATTAGAGAAAAGCTCTCTATGAATGGATGTCAAATGGTTTCATCTGTTTTGCATAAATATGTCAATTAGTTATATAAGAATACTATTACTTGTTTTTCTTGCAACAATTATTATACTGTTTAAAAACTTAGTTCAAAATAATTTCAATTACTTTTTAGTTCTGTCATAAGGACACATATGATTTTAAAAGTCATTTTAATAGCTTCTAAAAATTCTTATGCTAAGTGGTTTCTGGAAGTGAAGTATTTTTTTTTTTAAATTTTCTATAATCTTTCCATGTGTAAAAATTTAATATACTGTTTTGTAGGTCCCCCCCCCCCCAAAAAAAGTCTTTTTTTTAAAACCATTTTATTAAAAAAGTAGCATCTTTTTAAAATATATCTTTAGTTCAACAAGTTTACACAACTTAAAACGTTTAAAATACTGCATTTTATACAAACATACAACGGACTTCAAGTAGAGCAAAGAAAGAAATCTATTATCATTGGTAACGTAAATCAGGGAAATTTGGTGAACTTAATCAGGGAAATCAGGGAAAAGTCAGGGAACTTTTTTTCACAGTTCATGTCGCCACCCTGTACACTGTAAAGTCATTTACCTTCAATTTTTTATTTATTTATTCCCTAATATTCTGCTTATTACTTTAAAATGGCAGGTACGCGTAGAAAACAACAAACATGATTCGAAATTTGATTTTTTCCCTCACAGTAGCCATAAATTGGTTTGAAATGTCTCTAAATTAGTTAATTTATACCATTCCATAGTGAAGTGCTTGATAAAATGCTTTAAAGACAAGAATCGGATAGAAAACAAGGTAAGAAAAGGTCAACTGGCAAAGTTAACAAAGCGTGATCGGAGCTTTAGTTAAAGAAATTATGAAAAATACACATTTGAGTGCTGAAAAAGTTTCTGCAGAATTGAATGAAGCAGTTTACGCTTAGTTTTCACGTAAAATTGTTCGCCAAGTTCTCTGATTAGCTGGATTAAAGGGGACCTCTTCCCGCAGAAATTTTCTTGTTCCTACGAAAAACAGTAAGCTTACGCTTTCCGTCGTAAAATCAATGACAAATAAGCTCAAAACGTTTTGGAAGAACGTCTTACTTATAGATGAAAATAAGTTTAATATTTTGGGTTAAATTGTATAATTGTCAAGAGAAGAAAAAATGAAGAATTTAATCTTAAGAACTTAGTTGGATTAGTTAATCAGGACGGTGGAAGTGTTCTTGTGTGAGGGTGCATAACAGCATCAGGACTTGGAAATTTGGAATTTTTTGATGCAATAATAAATCATACTGTTCATTTAAATATTTTAAAAAATAATTTATAACTATTAGCCCAAAATTTGGTAATCGGAAACAACTTTGTTTTTTTATCAAGATAACGATAAGAAGCACACGTTTGCGTTTGGTGCCTCAAAAATTGTCCTTAAGCTTAGAAATATCTCCTCAATCGCCAGATTTAAACTTAATGGAACATATTTGAAGATATCTGGTGGCAAGATTACGAAAATACATCATTGAAACGAAAAGCGAACTAGAAACAGTAAGACTCGAAGTGCAGCTGAACACTTACTCAGAAATTGCACAAAAAAAGAAAGAAAAAACAATGAAATCTATTCCTAGACGTTTAAAAGCTGTTGTTGATACTGCATGATATTCTACTAAATAATAACTTTATAAAAAGTCAGGTTATTTACCGATTTTTTGACATTTTTTCTAGGGCTCGACCGATGGCATTTTTTGGCCGATGGGCCGATGCCGATTGTTGGCCGAATGTTTAAAGACGGCCGATGGCCGATTGCCGATTGTTTTCCTCCAAATGGCCGATTGCCGATGGCCGATGCTGTTGGCCGATGGCAAAAAAAAAAGAATCTAACAGAAATAAATTGATAAGATTGTCAGGGATTTAAAGGATCATTGATTCATTTCCCTTTTCTTCCTTTCTACGAATAAGGAATTAAAATCCCCCCCCCCCAAAAAAAAACATAAGATTTCGATCTAAATTTTTATTTTACGATCATCCAATTTAAACAAGTTTTTTCGGCGCATATGTACCTAAGAACATATAGATGACTGTAATATCCATTTTGAACGCCTCCTTAATTAATTATCGCAAATTCTCTTGTGATGTCTTCATGCGCGTAAACTTACGTCACTCAAAAAGTTATGAAATAGTAAGTTGAAAACTCATACGTACGTAGTATGATCTAAAAGTTCGAGGACAAGTTGTATAAAAATTTACCGTGAATAGTTCACATTACCGAAGTACATTTATCTACAAAATAGTCACCTTGAACGACTATGCACTTCTGCCAACATTCGTATAGCTTTTAGAAAAACTCCTGGAAGACATTTATCGCAACCTCCTGTAAGGCCTCTTGCGCTGCTGCTTTAACTTCATCGTGGGAAAGAAGGCGACATTCATATTGAGGATGCACGGTTCGGTTGGTCAATACTCTGATATGACAAACAAATAACATAACGTTTCGTCGGACTTAGCTCCGTGTGACTTTTACCTGTTCCCAGCAAAAAAAACATTTGCATGGACGCTGCTTTCTTCCGTCAGGAAGGTAGCGAAAAATGGCTTCCAGAAGTGTTTCCGAAAGTTATATGAACACTGGCAGAAGTACATAGTCCCTCAAGATGACCTTTTGAAGTTGAATGTGCTTCGGTGATGTGAACTATTCAGGGTAAGGTTTTATACAGCTGGTTCCCCGAACTTTTGGATCGTACTACGTACAATCTGTATGGGTGTAGTTATGCTTCTCCTTTTTTGACTGCTGTATGATGGAAGACAAAGAACAACAGCAAAAAAAAAAAAAAAAGTAAGAAAAACAAAGAGACTGTTTAATAACCAGTTGATTTCTTTTTTTTTTTAATTGAACAAATAACTAAGATTTGAGTAACATTGTAATAATGTATGGATTTAGGTAAACTAAACATAGTTATAAAACCTTAAATTATGTTGTTTAATCATTCAAAAAAATTAAGACTAATACTATGAAACCGTTAACAAATTACGCAATTAAAGTGGAAAGATTGTACGTAGACATTTTTTAGTCATCAAATTAAACAAAAAAGGTAACAGATAAATTACAATATTAAATCATAATAGGAATATTTTTATACTTATGAATAGAAAAGTTTGCATTTTTCATAAAATGTATAACTGACATAAATTTTGCAGAAAAAAGAAATAGCCATGAAAAGAGCGAGGTTCTTAAAACGTAGCTACAATAAACAAACTCAATATTTACACCAAGTCAATAACTGAATACATATACTACTAGATCTGATGTTTGTACACGTAATATTGAACAATTTGATTGTTTAATCTTTTATGAAGCACTACAAACAAGTTCAAATTAAAGTCTTCAATTTAACAATAATTTTCTGAAATTAAAAAAATTGCATAGTAGAAAATCCTTGAAACTTTTCTATAATATATTATTAAACATATGATGAAAACGAAAATAACTTACTCATTGATTTTATATAAATACATAAAAATAGTTACTTACAACAGAAAAAAATCGATCGCTACTAATGATGCAAAAAAGATGACGCATTACAAAATATAGGTGAAACAAGTATAAGAAATACACAAAATGACATTTCTGGACCAAAATAAAGAATCGCTAAATATTTAAGAAATGCTTGAAACGACGAGGGTGGGTTAGAGGGGTCACCCTCTGATTTTGGAGTAACTCACAACATTAAACTTCGGCCCCAACTTCGGCTTAATTTTTTTTAGTACAGAACCGCTACCACCAACGCCTCGGAAGAGTTTCTGAATCTACTTCAGCATTTCCGAAGAAAAAATTCATAAGTCCCTTTGTTTTCCGAATTATGTCACCATTCAAAACGTCTTTAATCTATTTTTTACATTAATGCTCTCAATTCTTCCTAAACAATAGATAAAGCTTGAAAAAAAAAAAAAAAAAAAAACTCTAATTTTATGAATGGTGTTAGTTTTAAACAACTCAGAACTACAACTAGAGTTTAATTTCAGAAATTGAGGGAGTGGGAGAAGGGGCACGCAAGTGTTCTCGGAAATACAAAAAATAGTCGTAAAAAATAGAGTTCAAAATAATCATAAACATTGAGCAAAAAAACCCTTTGAAAACTTGCACCCGAGTTTGTTTTGACGTGCAGTGGCAGATTTAAAATAAAGCAAATGTTGCAATTGCGCGAGAGGTCCCATAACCATAGGGGCACCGTAGGAGTTACAAAAATGCTTATGATAAATATTTTACAACTTCTGTGATAGAGAAATAGGGCCACAAAATGTATTTCGACGGGCCCCAAACTTGTAGCTCCGCCGAAGCGATACAGAAAATACTGCATTACTGTGGTTCATATTACAAACATCGAAAAATGAAAAATTACCGTCGGTTCAACGGGAATCTAACAAAAGGAAACAAAACCGGTTTCGCCATCTCATATTTGTTTCCATAGTCTCCAATTCTGCAATATATCACCAAATGATCGTCAGTCTGAGACGCTATATTAGTTTAACATTGAAATAAGTAATTAATAGCCACAAAAAATCAGTTAATAGGCTTTTTAGAACACCCGATCGAAAACAAAAAGGGAAGTGCACAACTGTAACGTGCGCATATCCCACATGCGAAAATTTAGCCTTCTACAACTTACCATTTTTACTTTCTTCTATATCTAATATATAGAAGAAAGTATTGGATTCGTGCAAATTTTCGAATTTCGAATTTTGACGAATTCGAACGTTTTGAGGTGTGCTGAGTCCATTTCGACCATTTTTGGAAAATGTCTGTCTGTCTGTGTGTGTGTGTGTGTATGTGTGTGTGTGTATGTATGTATGTGTGTGTGTGTGTGTATGTATGTGTGTCACGTCTGTGTGTGACCAGTTTTTTGTGGCCGCTCTACAACAAAAACTACCGCATGAAATCGAACGAAATTTAGTACACATATGTGCCCCTATGTGAACTTGTGCCATTAGTTTTTGGCGCGAATTCCTCCAAGGGGGGTGGAGCAATGGGACGTTTTTCGAGTTACGCGTGCTTGCTATTCCTCAGGAAGTAACTGGCGGAATCAAACAAAATTTGGTCCATATGTTGGTATTAACAGGAACAGGTGCTGATTCAATTTTGGTGTCAATAACTCAAACGGGGGTTGAGCTATAGAACGTTTTTTGTCGTCAATTGTGACTGCTGTATCTCAAGAAATAATGAACGGAATGAAAGAAAAATTTATCGGCAAGTAACCCTTAGTGGGTATAAGAACTGATTTTATTTTTGTGTCAACAGCTAAAAAGGGGGTAGCGCAATCACCCGTTCTTTTTTTCCATTTTGAGTACCCTATCTCAAGAAGTAATGCTACGTTCTGGTTGAAATTTGGAATATATGTGAATCCATATGTAAACAGGCTTTGGTTCGATTTTGACGCCGATCGCTCCAAGAGGTGTTGATTTTTTTTTTTTTTTTTTTTTTTTTTTTTTTTTTTTTTTGCGAATAAAAATATTTTTATTAATGCAACAATAAGAAAGATAAATCGTAATAGATTGTCGTCTGCGTATTTCTCGTGATTTTAATTGTATGGAAATGATAGGAAATATTATCTCAATGATTTAAAATTTTTAACTGTTGCCATCTTATGTTTGTTAATAAATAAAATATTTGTAATTAATTCAAGTTAAGCTTTTAAAGTAACTTTCAATTTTCGCTCTTTGTTTTGTTTTTACAATAATTCAGACATTGGGATGGTCGTCAAGTTTTTGCATGTGTAATTTTGTTTTTGTTAGGAATATTGCTTCCTCGTCAAGCATGGGGAGGGATCAGAAAAAGGAAAAATATAGAAGAAAGTTTCGTGATGGCCACAACATACTAGTTGAGTTATGACTTATAAGAGATATATACTTACATCCAGCAGCAAGAAACAATGCAATAATTAACTTGTTTGGTACCTGAATGCAGTATTAAACTCTTTCAGGGGTGACTAAAATAGAAATTCATACTGAAATTTAAGTAAACAATTTTGTTTGAAAACAATAACTCCTTTACTTTGTATTAAAAAGTCGAACAACAAAGGTCCCTTTTTTTTTTCAAAAACATCGGCCAATTCCATCGGCTTTTCGATGTTTTTAAGGCCGATGGGTCGATGTTTCCTGCAAGTTAGCATTGGCAGCCGATGCCGATGGCTAAATTGTTGAACCATCGGCGCCGATGCGTCGGCCGGGTCGATGCATTTTGTGAGATAAAATTTCCAGCAATTTTTGGTTTTTGATTTTTTAAAAATTATGTTTTAATGTTTTGTTAAAAACTTTCATGCAGTTTTGTGAAAAACGAACACTTTTGGGAGCCACTGAAGCCGGTCGAGTCGTCTGGAAAAGTAAAATTACAATCGAAGTTTTGTAATGTGTTATCCCCTGTTGTAGAGTTAATAGATGCAGTGTATGTGGCAATTTGCCAAAACTATACCAATTGAGCTGGTTACGAGAGAGGGCCATTCTTGCTGCAAAAAACGAAGATATTGTTACAAATCCTGTAAATAGTAATTATTGTAGTAACGTAACCTGTAAATAGTTTCCCGTAATGAATATACAACCCCTTTTCATATGGCTAAAGTATACGACCCCCCTATTTCCTTTTTGTTCAATGATAAAATTTGATAACGGTCTACTATTTTCCAGAAACGTGTGGAAATTTGAGAGATTTCTTTTCGGTGTGTATATAAACCGTTACGCTGGATAAAGAGGGGAGTTTCGATTGAGAATTTGTTCTGAGAATGTATTAGCTCTGTTTATTGCGAGGCATTTCGCTGTGTTGTTTTCGTATTTGGAAGTAAATACGTGTGTAAACGTTGAGTTTACCGTGTTGTGTGATAATTGCTTAATTGCTGATGAATAATTTAGCAGTTGTTAACGATTTCTCCTGTACATAGTGTAAATAAAGCTCCTGTGTTTTTATCAAGAACTGTGTCTTCATTTCAAGAAAGTGGAAGTCGCGCCGAATCCGTTACAATTTGGCGCCCAACGTGGGGCTACTTCTGGACTTTCTTGGAGTAAGTGTGACTTTGGACATTTTTTTCATAAAAACTTTTTAAATTTGGACTTTGTTTTTATGGTGATTACTCGCGCAATGGATGAACAATTAAAACAACTTCTTGACGCAATCACCTCTGTGAAGAGTGATATGGCGGCTAATCAAGAACAATTGAAAAATGATATGGCGGCTAATCAATACTAATTAAAAAGTGAATTGACTGCAAGTTTTACTGCAAATCAAGAACAATTAAAAAATGACATTGCGGCTAATCAAGAACAATTGAAAAATGAATTTACGACTAACCAAGAGCTGTTAAATAGTGATTTAACTGCTAAAATTACTACAAGTCACGATGAAATGAAAAGTGACCTAACGTCGATGAAAACCATGATGGAGAATCAACTAACCGCCATGGGAGATAAAGTCGATGCTCTGGAAGAAAAATTTGATACTGTGGAAGAGCGCATCGCCAATATGGAAAATAGGTTGGAAGAAGAAGACAAGAAATTGACTTCATTTAAGGAAGAAATAATTAAGGACGTGGAAAGGAGATTGGCGACCGCGGAAAGCAGCTCTGTACAGTTTGGCGCTCCCACATCTGTTGCTCGACCGTCCATTAAACTGGCCACATTTGATGGGAAAAGTTCGTGGCAGGTGTACAAGACCCAACTCATGATAGTGGCGGAAGCGAACGGATGGGACTCTGCTACCAAGGCCTGTCATCTTGCAGCATCCCTGAGAGGTGACGCAGCGGACATTCTCCAGACCCTTCCGGACAGTCAGCGCCTGGATTTCACCGCCCTCACATCTGTGTTGGAGCTTCGCTTCGGTGAGAAGTGCCAGAAAGATTTCAGCCGACTCCAGTTGAAGTCCCGTTTCCAGAAAACCGGGGAAACCCTGCAAGAGCTAGCGGCTGACGTCGAGAGACTGTCTCATCTTGCTTTTTGCGACTGTCCTGCGGATGTTTGAGACAACCTGGCACTCAACTACTACATCGACGGGGTTCGAGATCCGGAAATCCAGAAAGCTCTACGGATGGCGGATGTCAAAGACCTGAATTCTGCTGTTGTGTATGCGATGAAGTAGGAGACCGCCCAGCAAGCAACCCGTGTGAATCGCCATCCCATCCGAACTCTGGAAGTTGATGAGTCTGATTCCAGGTCGTCCCATCTCGCTGAACTTGAGAGACAACTCGGTGACTTGGCAAGACATCTGAACAGCATAACAGCCCAAAAGAAACAAGAGCAGAAGTGCTGGAAATGCGGTAGTGAAGGGCACCTGCGAAGGAGTGGTCCTGCTCGCCAAGCTACGCGAGGGAAAGAAATCACCTCCACCAGAGCTCTGCAGATTTCCTCTACTAGTAGTGGCAGTGATGGAATTTTCATTTACGCCCATGTAAATGGGAATCCTTGCAAACTGATTGTCGACACTGGAGCCAATGTGACAATCGTTAGGACAGACGTGGCTCGTGAATTTGGATTGAAACTGTTGTGGACATCGCCACGCGTAAGTCTCCAGACTGTGACAGGCGACAAAATTGAGATTGAGGGTAAAGTGGACTTGGAAATAGTGTTTGGGAATGCCACCTACCATCATACGGCATTCGTTGCGGATATCACGGACCCCTTCATTCTCGGATTGGACTTTTTAAAGAAATACGACTTCACCCTTGACTTCAAGACTAATGAACTGCACTCGATGAGAGAAGACATAGCCATCTTCAACGTTGAAAATGATGTAAAATCCGCTCATCAAATAATTGCCCAAACAGATTTATGGATTCCCCCAAGGTCAGAATCATTAATACCTGGCTCCATTGAAGAAAGCAATAGTTTTCGATTTGGACTCATTGAATACCCTAACCTAAGCAATAGCCTAAAGGGAGTGCTGATGGCATCTACGCTTGTGGACCTTTCTAAGGATGTAATTCCTGTGAGAATCGCCAACGTGAGTGAAAGGCCGAGGAATATCCGAAAAGGTGAAGTGTTGGCAACTTGTACTCCAGTAAACTGCATCATTAGAAGAATCAATTCCCCCGAGACTGTGTCTTCTGAGTCCTTGACATCGAAGTTAATTGGGAGTGCGTCATTATCGAAAGATCAAAGAACTGCTGCGGAACAATTGGTGGACGACTTCAAGCATCTGTTTTCCTCTACATCGGAGGATGTTGGCCGTACGAATTTAACGCAGCATAGGATCTACACTGGAGAACACCCCCCTATTAAACAGCATCCAAGACGACTACCGTTCGCTAAGAAGGGAGAGGTTGAAACCCTCCTGGAAGAGATGAAGGAGAATGATGTAATCGAACCGTCATCCAGTCCTTGGGGCCTCTCCCATCGTATTGGTCCGAAAGAAAGATGGCTCCACCAGATTTTGTGTCGATTACCGACGGCTGAATGAAATCACCAAGAAAGACAGTTACCCTCTTCCACGGATAGACGACACCTTGGACACTCTTTCCGGACACAAGTGGTTTTCGACTTTGGACTTGAAGAGCGGCTACTGGCAGGTTGAGATACACCCTGATGACCGAGAAAAGACAGCATTTACAACTGGACAAGGCTTATGGCAGTTTAAAGTGATGCCCTTCGGCCTCTGCAATGCACCAGCTACGTTCGAGCGTCTTATGGAGACAGTGTTAAGAGGACTTTCTTACGAATCCTGTCTGGTCTACTTAGACGATATCATCATCGTGGGACGCAGCTTCGAAGAACATCTGGCAAATCTTAGGAAGGTGCTGCAAAAGCTTAAGGAAGCCAATCTGAAGTTAAGTCCGTCCAAATGTAATTTGTTCCGCCGGGAAGTGAACTATCTTGGTCACATCATCTCTTCTGAGGGTGTGCAAACCGATCCAGAGAAGGTATCTGCGGTCAAGAGTTGGAGTCGTCCCAAAAACATCCATCAGCTGCGAAGTTTCCTGGGGCTCTGCACGTACTACAGGAAGTTTGTAAAGGGTTTTTCCAACATTGCACGACCTTTGCATAAGCTGACGCAAAAGTTTGAATGGTCCAAAGAATGCGAAGATGCATTTCTACGACTGAAGGAGGCTTTAACATCAACGCCTATCCTCGCCTATCCTCAGCCTGAAAAATCCTTCATCCTGGACACTGATGCGAGCCACGAGGGCATCGGAGCTGTTTTATCCCAAGAAATTGACGGCAATGAAAATGTCATCGCTTACTGGAGCAAATGCTTATCAAAGTCGGAGCGAAATTACTGCGTCACCAGAAAGGAGTTACTGGCCATAGTGAAAGCTATAGAACACTTCCATCATTACCTCTACGGCCGAAAATTTCTGCTTCGGACAGATCATGCCTCATTAACTTGGCTTTTGAACTTCAAAAATCGGGAAGGCCAGATAGCCAGATGGATACAGCGGCTCCAGGAATATGACATGGAGATCAAGCATCGAAAAGGGTTATCTCACGGTAATGCTGACGCTTTATCAAGGAGACCCTGTCCTGAGAACTGCCACTATTGTTCCCGAATCGAGAAACAGTATGGAACGACTAGCCCTACTGCCTATCAGGTGACAGTGACTCCAACATCTTCAGAACCTGATCCATGGAGTGACGACCAAGTTCGAAAAGATCAACTTGAAGACCCCGACATAAAACCAATTTTGGAGTTCATGGAGAGTGGCAGTCGGCGACCTAGCTGGCAGGACGTTTCCATACTTAGTCCTGCAACAAAAAGATACTGGGCTTTATGGAATTCACTCCATTTACGGAACGGCGTACTGTACCGAAAATGGAAATCTGATGACGGCAAAACGTCTAGGTGGCAGTTACTACTTCCCCGATCAAGGATTTCAGATGTTCTGAAAGAAATACATAGTAGTGCGACTGGAGGACATTTTGGTGTGTTGAAAATGCTCAATAAAGTTCGTGAGCGCTTCTTCTGGAACAAGGCGAAGGATGACGTGGAGAAGTGGTGCCATTCTTGTGACGCCTGTTCTGCTCGTAAAGGACCGAAGAAAAGAAGCAGAGGGAAGCTACATCTGTACAACGTTGGAGCTCCTTTCGAACGAATTGGGATCGACATCCTGGGTCCTCTACCAAGAACTGCTGATGGGAACAAATACATTCTTGTTTCCATCGACTACTTCACCAAATGGCCGGAAGCATATCCCATTCCAGATCAAGAGGCTACCACCGTAGCAGAGACTCTAGTCCAACATTGGATCTCGAGATACGGAACACCTTTGCAGATCCATTCCGATCAAGGGAGGAATTTCATCTCTGCTGTGTTTAAGGGCCTATGTCAAATTCTCGGAATTGAGAAAACTAGGACAACACCACTGCACCCACAATCGGACGGCATGGTGGAGAGATTTAACCGCACAATCCTGAATAATCTCTCACTTATGGTCTCCAGAAATCAACAGGATTGGGACAAGAAGCTACCTTTGTTCCTGCTGGCCTACCGCAGTGCTGTCCACAAGACTACCGGATATGCCCCATCTCAGATGCTCTTCGGACGAGAGCTTCGGCTACCTTGTGATCTCGTCTTCGGTCGTCCTCCGGATGCGCCTGCATCGCCTGAGGAGTACATCCAGGATCTCCAGGCCCGGTTGGAAGACGTTCATAACTTCGCACGAGAGCGAATCAACATCGCGGCGGAGAAGATGAAGACCCGATACGACACAAGGTCTATTGGACATGAATTCAACGAAGGCGACAAGGTTTGGTTATGGAATCCCATCCGACGGAAAGGTGTTTCACCCAAATTGCAGTCGCATTGGGATGGACCCTACAAAGTCCTTAACCGACTAAATGACGTCGTAGTGAGGATCCAAAAATCACCTAATGCAAAACCTAGGGTTGTACATTATGATCGGTTAGCCCCATACTATGGCCATAGTTCATGAGTATTACGTAAACAACAATGGTTGATAACATAAAAGTTGTATATAATTTTGTCTTTTAATGTTTAGTAATATTTCTTGTTATTATTGTGTTTCCTTTGCACTATCGGTTATTATTTAATGTGTGTAATTGTGAACTTGTGATAGAAGTTTGGCACCCTTTCTGGGGATTGTACTGCCCGGGACGTGCAGCCCTTAGGAAGGGGGCAATGTTACAAATCCTGTAAATAGTAATTATTGTAGTAACGTAACCTGTAAATAGTTTCCCGTAATGAATATACAACCCCTTTTCATATGGCTAAAGTATACGACCCCCTACTTCCTTTTTGTTCATTGATAAAATTTGATAACGATCTACTATTTTTCAGAAGCGTGTGGAATATTTGAGAGATTTCTTTTCGGTGTGTATATAAACCGTTACGCTGGATAAAGAGGGGAGTTTCGATTGAGAATTTGTTCTGGAGAATGTATTAGCTCTGTTTACTGCGAGGCATTTTGCTGTGTTGTTTTCGTATTTGGAAGTAAATACGTGTGTAAACTTTGAGTTTACGGTGTTGTGTGATATTTGCTTAATTGCTGATGAATAATTTAGCAGTTGTTAACGATTTCTCCTGTACATAGTGTAAATAAAGCTCCTGTGTTTTTTATCAAGAACTGTGTCTTCATTTCAAGAAAGTTGAAGTCGCGCCGGATCCGTTACAATATTAATGATATAAACAATCGTTTACTTTCTTTGCTGCCAGGCGATTCTATTGAGTACAAATGTATTGATAGCGTAGTAGACGTAGATGAAGTGTAGTCAATTTCCCAGTAGAGTTCTTATACTCACTTGATCCCTCTGGATTGTCACCTCATCGTCTTTTGCTCAAAAACGGATCGCCAATTATTTTACTATGAAATCTTGATCCGCCAAAACTTTGCAATGGCACAAGGCTAAAACTTTGCAATGGCACTAGGCTATGCGTGAAAAACATGTCTGCTAATGTAATTGAAGCAACGATCTTCAGAAGAGGGAAGGGAGAAGGTGAAACCGTTTTTATCCCCCGTGTACCCCTAATCCTCACAAATCTTCCTTTTAACTTCAAAAGATTACAACTTCCAGTGAGACTTGCGTTCTCCATCACCATCAACAAGTCGCAAGGATTTGAGATCTCCCTGTTTCTCCTATGGGCAGCTTTATGTCGCTTGCTCAAGAGTGGGTTCACTCAAAAATTTATTTCTTCTTGCTCCTGTAGGAGAAACTAAGAACGTTGTTTATGAGCAAGTTTTGCGTTAAATTTACAGATAAGGAAATTTTGAGCTACTTAATCTTATTATTATTATACTGAGTTTGAAATGTCAAAATGTAGAAATCTTTCTATTTGATTTTAATCTGTACAAAAATATATATTAAGTGCTCAAAAAACTGTTGTAAATTATAAAGAGAAGAATGTGTATATACAGTTGGAAATACAA